>NC_092815.1:135685531-136021781 GCF_023375885.2 Dermacentor andersoni
AGGTTTGTTCAACTTGGGGTGGGCGGTAGAAATGTCCTCGTGCCCGCCCACTCGATAATGGGAAATAATTTCGTGGAAAGTACATAATGGAAAGTACATTCTGCACAATTCATTATTTTCTTTTCAACTCACCATTGTACCTGCTCACTAAAATAGAATAATACATGCAGTTGCGATCGCTGGATACACAATAATAGATCTCACAACACGGGCTACACAGCATACACGTAAAGCATGATATATGGCATTGCAAGCCTTCGTCGAAAAAGAAAAAAAATTAACAGCACGCTTTTTTCTCTCCATATTTTGCTTGCCCAATAACTTGGTGCAGGATCGCCGAAGAACAACGAGTATACAGTACGTGGACGAATTGCGCGTTATGTTTCATTAGGAGTCCCGAAATCTCTTACAAGTTATTTCCTCACCGACGAACAACAAACATGCCGACACACTAAATACAGCTGCGCGCGAAGGCAATAATGAGGAAGCGTTTGACGGGCCTGTCTTAGCGCGCTGTCAAGCTCATCATGTCGCGCCAACCAGTCCGCGGCAGCGTTCTCTGGTTATCATACACCGACGAGGAAGTCGAGGGAAGGAAAACCAGTACAGGGGGAAAAAAAGAGATAAAAAATAGAAATAAACCAGGGATCATGACAGGATACCGTTACGATAAGCCCACGACTCCGTTCAACGCGTGTGCAGGGTCGAGGCAACTCGAGCGCCTAACAAAATTGCAAGCAGCAATACGCCCCTCACACAGAGAAACCGTTCAAGAAAGAAAGAAAGAAAGAGGGAAGGTTATAAACAGCAGGGGAAGAAAAAATAAACTCGCACAAAAGAAAAAGAAAAGAAAGGACCGCAAGAAGGCCAACTATAGCAAATATAGCAAAGAATTAAACGGAAGACATAGACTCAAGTCGCGCCGAAGGCAATATGAAGATTGCCGAAGAAAAGAAACCGAAAATTACAAAAAGGAACTGAAAGGTCGGGGTCCCGAGAATTACGATCGCAGTGCGTATGAGGCGGTATAGCGCGCGCGCCTATTTCATCGTGGAATGAGCTTACCGCACTAAGCCGGTAGCTCGTAAAGAGCAAAGCCGGAGGCGGCGCGCCGGCTTGGCACCCTACTCCCCCCCCTTCCCAACCCCCGAGAGACGAGGACGATATAAGTGGGTGGTATCCTTCAATTACGCCCTTAATAAACCGCCGCGCGGCGTGGATCTATGTGTCCGCCGGCGACGGCGCGTTTCCACGTACAGTATACGAAGTGTGCCGCTCATTGACGCGCGCGCGCGCATCGTCGGCGTCGTACACATTCGCTGCACGTGCATCAATACACGGAAACGTCGTACCTGTACGAAAGCTGCAGTCCCAAGTGCTCGAATCCGTGGTGTGACGCTATGTATGTGCGCTCGTGAATTGCGTTCCGTGTGCGTCGACGTGGTGTCCGATAATATTTTTCTCTCGTTTTATTTTTCCTTCTTTAATGTTGCGTTAGTAGTGTTTATGTGGAATAAGCCGGCTCGAAAGAGGGCTACCCCTTCATGTTTTCTTCCTACATGTAAAGTAAACAAACGAACAGAACACAAACAAACAAACAAACAAACAAACAAACAAACAAACAAACAAACAAACAAACAAATAAATAAATAAATAAATAAATAAATAAATAAATAAATAAAAATGTAGCACAGTTTATTCGAGGCTTTTATATTTGCGTATGGGATTTGTCCATTCTTTATGTCTATGTGCAGCACGCGCTGCCTTCTCATCCTTTCTTTCTCCCTGTCTGTCTTTCTTTCCGGAAATAAACGGCACATTCGCTATGCGCTTTGCTTCGTCTCTTCAGCAGCTCCTCTCGTTTCCGGACGAACGGCGGTCGTTTTCATCAAACGTTAGCGTCTCGCACCGATCAAAACTCGACGAAAAAGAAATCTATAGCTAAGTAAAATGGGCGCATGTCCCCGTCCCCTCCCCAAACGAGAGAATAGGGAGAACGTATTAAAAGGAACAAAGACACCAAGCGAGCAACAAGCGATGGCGTATATAAGACGAAGGCAGGTAACGACCTGCCGCGACACTCTCTATGTGGGCTTCATATGCAACTCGTCCACACCGTAACGGCGATTGCATCACGTCCGCTCTCTCTCTCTGTCTCTCTCTCTCTGCTACCCCGACCGCGCGGCCACCATGCTATACGTCCACACTGCAGCGCTTTTATCTGTACAAACGCGCCGCCGTTCCGCGCGCTGTATCGTAAAGGAAAGCGCGAAACATTTGCTGGCACTAAATTCTGTACAAAAGGAGGTTATCTTCTTTTGTTTTACCCTTTTGTACTCCCGATGTCTGGGGATATCAGATATGTTCTTCGAATAAAAAGCGATTCATGCAGCCGGAAATATAGAGAGAAAAAGCGGGTAACGGGACGCCAGAAGAAATGTCTATATAGAGTAGAAAATAAGAAAAGGAAACGGTGTCTCAAATAGCCGTGGAATATAATCTTTTTCCCGAAGATTCCAGAGGAATTTCAGGACAATGAACTCCCCTCCCGTTTATCTCCCTCCCCTCCCTCCCTTGCACGCGCACTCTCTCTCACACACACACACACACTTTCCTTCGTGTCGTCTAACATATCAGGCAGGGATAGATCATTGCAGCAAGGA
Organism: Dermacentor andersoni; assembly: GCF_023375885.2. NCBI lineage: Eukaryota > Metazoa > Arthropoda > Arachnida > Ixodida > Ixodidae > Dermacentor > Dermacentor andersoni. The sequence goes on from NC_092815.1 coordinate 135,688,195, forward strand.
ATTAGAAACAAAATAATAAATAAAGCTCAGCGAGGGATGATGGGAGGAGGGGGAGAGGTGTAACGTAAAAGCAGAGGAATCGATGACAAAAATGTAAAGACCAGAAAATGAGGGTGCCGTAACTTTATGAACAATGGTTCATAAGAGAAGGTAGAACGAAATGGCTCCTGCTCTTTCTTGGGACTCGCTTTGGGGCAGTGAAAAAAAGGGGGAAGCAACGTATGCGCTAATAGGACGAGGCGGAAGGCAACGCATAGTGAATACGCGGCGAAAGGGGGTCGGGGCGGGGGGGGGGGAGGGGGGGGGGGACTGGACTGAAGGGGAGGCGAGACGCGTCGCGGAAATGAGCAATAAACACTACTAATAAAGAAGGAAGTAAAGGGGGAAAAAACACAGAAGCCATGGGACGCACGAGGCATGTATGGTATGGGGACGGGCCTGCATGGACTAACGGCGGCTGAGGGGGCCGCACGTCGAGAGTCGGGTATTTAAACGACACGTGCAGAGTTGACATAAAAAAAAAGAAAGAAAAGAGAAACAGCTAAGGTGGAGCAGAGAGGGGCAAAAAGTAAGGAAGGAAATAAAGAAGTGAGACGTAAAATAAGAGAAAGAAGGTTTACACATATCTATATATGTAATTTCGATCTTTAGTACCCAGGGGGAAAGAAGGGAACATACTTAAGCGAATGACCGAATTAAAAAAAAATAAGGGAGAGAAAAACCAGAAAGAAAAATATTTTTAGAGAACACCGGAAGCGCAGGGATGCCGGTAGGGTAGCCGAAGAATGGGGAACAGAGAGAAGCACTCAGGCGCGCGATTTGGGGAGATTCTGACGACGAGAAGAAAAAAGAAAGGCTGAAGAAAGTAAGAAAGAAAAAGAGAGTGTCAAAAAGGGGGGTTTAGGGCGGGCATTTTTCATTCCGCCAAGTGCTCCATGCATACGCCGGGCAACGGATGCGGTGCAGGCACGCGCTGCGTGGAAACGAACGAGGGAATAACGAGGCGCGCACGGGCCGTTGCCATCAGTTTCCCTATGGCCAAAAAGAGAACAACGGGGTCGCCTAAAATACACAGTTCGGCCCCGCCATAGCCAGCCATAGCGGCGAGACGATTTGAACAAGTTCCCCGTCACGTCCGCGGGAGCGCTGTTGTTGACGACTCGCCGATCTCGCAAAATAACGTGGACGAGCTGATTAATTATGGAAGGCCAGTCAAGAAGGCGGGTTATCAAATGGAAACGTAAGGAGAAATAGTATTAGGTTGTATTGGTAGACTATATACAACTGGAACGTTAATATAGAACACTTTAACATTATATATATGACTTGGCATATAAGCCAGCAATACAACAACAGCGACGACTATTGCAATAGCAATAATAATAATAATAATAATAATAATAATAATAATAATAATAATAATAATAATAATAATAATAATAATAATAATAATAATAATAATAAAATAATAATAATAATAATAAACGACAAAGTAAAACACGGGTGGTGGCGCCACCTGCCACCTCCCAAGTGTAAGCGCATGCACTTCCGGTGACGGTCTCGCGCACGAGCTGTTTGTCTCGTTTCGCGCAGCGCGAGATTTTGGGCACTCTGCACGATAACAGCGGTATAAGTCAGTGCGACAATCACGAGCACTGACGCAGACGTGAGAGGATGAAAGAGCATGATCGCGGCGCTGGAACACGGTAGAAAACGACATAGTTTCGTTCAGTGCGCGCCGACTGGACGACGTGGGAATAAGCAGACGAAACATATGTATTATTAAGGTACGATGTTAAATATAACAGAGAAAAACACGCAGACATTAGATTTGTACGAAGTAAAAAAAAAACAAACAAAAAACACGCGGACATTCGGTTTGTATGTTTTATCATTGCTTTAATTCGTCTATTGAAGCAACAGATTAAACAAATAACTGATGTTGCCTTGAATAATTCTCGAAGTTACGTGTCCCTGTGAGTGACGTCTCAGCACTGCCATGTACGTAGGCGCACTTGTGCGAGTGACGTCGACTCTCCGGCTGAGAGCGTGGCGCCCGCGAGGAGAAGGGCAATCGGTGTCTGCTTTGAAATTTAGGCTGTTTCCGCGGCGCGTAGGGATGAAATACTTGGCAGATACGGTCGTTAGCGCGCATTGTATGCGGTGCGCTTGTCATCTCAAAAATGGATAGATCCGGCGAGGAGCCCTTTAAGTATCCCCCACTCTCTCCCTCAGATTAATGTTCTACAGGCGTCATTCTGACAATGTTCGGTCTCCCGAGTGCAATGGTGCAACACACATCCTCTTGACACAACCTTCGCGGCATGCGTACTCCACCTCCGGCCTTTTACATGTATAGTACACGGGAATGACACCGGCGCAGCAAATGATTCCGAGAGGGAAGTAGATAAGCGAAGGAAAGCGGCGCCCTTTCGTGCACAAAACGCGGCGTCGGCAGCCGCCAAGCCCCTGTGTGTGTGTGTGTGTGTGTAAGAGTACACACACAGCATACAGCATGTCGGCGAGTCGTCCCGTGCATGAGTTCAGTTAAACGAGGGCCGCTGGCGGCACGGACAGAGGGAATAAGCGCGCCGACTGCAAGGAGCGGAAATGAAGCACGCGATATGCAGATCTCCTCGAGGAGGAGGGGAGGGGAAAGGGGCCCGCGCGGCGGTGTTTGTGCTCCTCCGACGCAGCTGCACAGCTCGAAGAGGGGAGGAAGCGAGGAAAGCAGTCTCCGCTTTCAGCGCGCCTTTTCCCTTCTCCGTGTACCGGAAACAGGGATCGGCCGACGGCGGTGTACAGTAGAGGTGCTGCGGTAGCGGCTATGGTATACATGGCAGCGTCGCGGTGCGAAAGTCGCCAGGCGACAGCGCCGACTCTGTCTTCGTGCCGTCTCTGGGCCCCCGTTCTGCATCCGTTAGCCATGTATCCTTTCATTTAGCGCCGTAGCTGTCTTTTTCTAAAGAGCCAGTCTTCGTGTAAACATGAAAAGGAAAAATGAAAGCCTGCTAGCGTGTGACCCAGCGAAGTTGGTCGCTGGCGGAAGGAATTATGCATCGCATATCGCGATGCACTATCCGCCGCGTTCTGCCATACTTATCGTTTTAATTCGGACAAAGTACAGCTAAAATGGGCTGGGTGGGAGGCCGTCCGTCCCGGTTAGTCTTGTTTCTACAATCTCTCTCTCTGTGTGCGTGTGATAACGACAGTTTTCTTCCTTCTGTCAACCCCTCCCTCTGACGTCCTCCGAAACCGCGTTTGCACCCTCTATAGACACTCCAGCGCAAACTCGTGTAGTCCGTATCGCACTACAAGTACGCGCGACTCCCTGCATACGAGCGTTTCCCACACCCTGCAGTAATTCAAGTCCTTCCCTTTCCGCTAACACTCAAACCATTTAAAATTTAACTCCTCCACAAATTTTGTCTTTCTTTTTTCTTCTCCAGCCAGCGAAGCAGCCAGAAGCAGCAACAGCGTGCGTGTGTGTCACTCGAACGACGCCACTCGCGCGTCCGTTTCTGCACTGTGTTAAAACGCCTCCCGCATCGCGACGGAGCAAAAAAACAAACGCAGAAAGCGCCAGCTTGCCAACAAGACTCCCACGCACTCAACACAAGTATACACACTGTGCCGCGCCCTCGCACTACTCAACGCCCCCCGCCCTCTCCTCCTCCTGCTCCTCGTTCTTCTTCAAAAAGACACCCTCCAGCGGGCTCTCAAATTCAACACGTGCGTTTTTGACTCTTTGCCTATCCTCTGATACGCCACCTCCCCCCCCCCCACGTTTCACACACACACACACACACACACACACACACACACACACACACACACACACACACACACACACACACACACACACACACACACACACACACACACACACACACACACACACACACACACACACACACACACACACACACACACAGGCACTCTTCGCTAGCCCAGTCCGCCTTGCCTTCTATCTATCCCCACTGCGTTTGCGCACACTTTCTAATAAATGCCAAGTGAATACACATAAAAATACAAGGGAATGCGATGAACTGCGTTCGCTCGAGAAGCGGCGCGCGCATCAACTGCCTTTCGGCGCCTCTTCCTCCCAGCAAGCCCGGCGCTATCGCACGCGCGCGCCTTTCCCCCGGCAGTGGCGGCAACTTCCGGTGCTTGCCGCTGCAGAGAGGCTTCGCAGAGGAAAAAGTCATCAATTCTCAGCGGTTGCCCGGGTGGAGGGGCATAGAAGAGACGGTTACTTTTCGGCGTTGGACTAACTTCGCGACCGACCGAGGAGACACAACTCGCACGAATTGCGTCTCGGGTATCAGGCGCGAAGCACGGACCTTCGAGACGTCGGGGCAATTACGCTGATTCGGACGGAACCGATGGTTCGTTTGCGCAAAAAAATATTCAGTAAGATTTCTCAACAAGATTCGCAAAGAACACTCGTTCATGCGCGAAGTACGAAAAAAGAAGCTGGTTTTCGAACGCTACACAAAGAAACGTGGGCGGCGAAATATTTGTTGGAGCGATTTCGATCTGCAGTTTGACCCGCCGTGGTTGCTCAGTGGCTATGGTGTTAGGCTGCTGAGCACGAGGTCGCGGGATCGAATCCCGGCCACGGCGGCCGCATATCGATGGGGGCGAAATGCGAACACCTCCGTGTACTTAGATTTAAGTGCACGTTAAAGAACCCCAGGTGGTCGAAATTTCCGGAGTCCTCCACTACGGCGTGCCTCATAATCATAAAGTGGTTTTGGCACGTAAAACCCCATAATTTAATTTTTAATCTGCAGTTTGTCGTACGAAGCCTCCACGAGTTGCGCGTGTCCGGTGACAAGCAACTTTAGCCAGTTCGGTTTACTTTCAAAAGTTTGCTACGGGAAGCACTCGTGTCCGTGAAGCGCTTGCCCAATATCGTAGGGTTGAAAAAAATAAAAGAACTGTGCAGACGTGGGTCACGGGCAGCGGATTTCACTTGTATCGCAGCAAAAGTGGGATTCACGTGCCTCGCGATGCTCCAGGTGACTGACTATACGCTCACACCAAACTCGCCACGTACATACGACGCGATGATGCGTGCTCAAAATAGCGGTAAAAAAAAGGTGAGCTATTATACAAAGCGCCTGTACAAGTGGTGGTCACTACGCCAGCACTGACGAATGAGCTCTGCTGTCGTTACAAGCGAATGATGCGACATAAAACGAGCGCACACATAGCAATTCTAAAACACTAACCAAAAAAAAAAAACAGTGGAAGAAGAAAAAAAACAAAAGAAAGAAAGAACACCCCAGCCAGAGGAGTACGAAACCAAAGGGCGCGTCGGTTGCATCGTTTCCTTGAAGTATCACACTTTGTCTGTGACCTCCTTCGTGAATGAGGGGAGAGTAGCACACCCCAGCATTACTTAACGTGCTGACTGTGTACCGCAGGCGGTTTCGGTAAAGCTTACTCCACTAAAGAGGGACCTGCACCGAATAAAAAGTGGGTGGTCGACGAAAACAAAGCACAGCTATCTATAGGGCCTTAACCAGGCTATCACTTATCTTGCCAGTGATTGTTATCACTGATGTTGTTCTACGCCGCTCTGACTCACTCTCTGTGTCCAGGAGAGCCCCACGAAGAAGATATCTCGAGTTCGTACAGGCACACTGTCTCACAGAAAACTTCGCGATGCTAACGTATACGAACCTCCCACGCGATCTAACCGCGTGGAAAAGATGGCAAAGCTAACTTGCTTGGCGCGCGTTGCGGCTTTCTTTCGTATTTAGTCCCCATATTTTTATTCGACGGTAGCCAAAATTGATTACAAGAAAAAAAAAGAAAGAATTCCACGCCTAGAGTGCATACGGCGATGCGATCACTGCCTCCGCCGACGTCTACGGGAGGGCGGGCGAGGGTATGCGGACGCTTATCCCGCGTCTCCTCCGCCGCGCAGCCATGCACCCAGCCACGGGCGCGATCGATGCCACGGCGAGGTTTTTGCCCCCGAAGTCGTTCCCGCCTGGTCACCGGCCGCGGCGGCGCAAACGCGCGCCGGCGCAGCCCCCCCTCTCGCGCTGCGCACGCACGTCTGGGTCGTGGTCAAGTTTAATCAATGCCCGGCACCAGCAGCAGCAGCTTGGCCGCCGAGGACTGGCTCTCTCTCTCTCTCTCTCTCTCTCTCTCTCTCTCTCTCTCTCTCGTATGTAGGTATATAACGGGACGTCAGCGAGTCACGGGATTCCCCGGCGCGCGAGGTGCATGGTGGCCGCCGTTTTGGCCGCGGAAGTTGGGCGCATTTCTTCCTTTCTTTTTTATTTGTTGGTATACATTTTTGCCATTTCTGCAGCGACAGCACGCGGGACGTATATTCCCGATGGCGTGGCGTGGCTGTCTCTCCGATAATGGATGGGGAAGCGCGGAAGCCGCCACGGCGCGAACGCGCCGAATGTCATTACACACGTTTCGCGCCTACCTGCCGGTAATGCCCTCGGTGACAGAAGAGCGGGCATGGTGGTATCCAGGAGGAAGGCATTACGCCGGGAAGACGGCTTAAATAGCGGCCGCCGCTAATGTGGGAGGGGAACACATCGAGCGAGTTTCGGCCGATGCGAGAGGCCTGCCCGAGTCGCGGCAGGACGGCAGAGGTGGGCTGTTTGTGTAATCGTTTAGTGTACACGTGGTGGTCACGCTGCGTATAGTCGGGAGAGAGATGTGTACAGCTCTACTCGCCATGTCAGGCGCGGAAGTCACTGTGGCGGAAAAAAGAAGGGTCACTCGGGAATATTGGGGGCGCTTTAGCAAAGCGCTCGTTACTCTACCATGCCGATGCCACACCGACCAGTTATCATCTGAGCGCGCGCGGCACAGAGCGGCTAGGACGCTCGCGCAGCTGTAGTTATCGGTCTCTTAAAATGCTCGAACACGCCAGTAAGGAATGTCAGGAACCATTCGAGAGTCGTACGTTACAACACCAAGACAAAAGAACTCTCTCTCTCTCTCTCTCTCTCTATACTGACGGCTCCTTACCGGCCAGCATTTGACGGCATGCACGAACCAGCTTGCAACCAGCTGTACCGAAAAACTGCACGTTTGTTCGCCATTTCGACTAATATTCTTTGCGAAGTAACTGTTTAAAAATTGAGCCACATCGATCTCATTGCCCGAGAAATTTCGCGCCACGCAATACAGATCTTGTTATTTTATTTATTCATTTATTTTGTCCGCACAAAGGAATGTGACAGTATACCGCCATCACCCGTCTACAACTACACTTGCGCGCAGTATACGTATACGCACCCACGTTACTATCGGCGCATTCAGGTAACACAGCATCCGATGCTTGCCGAGCAGCGATGACCACATATGAGCGACAGTAATTGAGCAGGGCGGGGGGGGGGGGGGGGGGTATTCTGTAAGAGTCCACCTAGTGGACTGTTCATTTCAACCGCCGCTGATTGGCTGGAGCCGCTCGTCTCCTCCTCGCTCGCATAATTCCATCCAATCAGCAGCGGCCGAAATGGACAGTCCACTATAGGTGGACTCTTACAGAATACCCCTCCTGGGATACAACACGACGGCGTTGCATATGCAGGTCAGCTGACGCGCCGCTTGTGATAATATTTGTTTACTCGCGCGGCCTTTCCGTTGCTGCCGGGGGCACTCGTGTATCATACGCGTCAATCTATAAATAGCACTCGTTCGCGCGAACTGCGAGATGACATCACGCGCGCGCGTCCGGATGAGCCTTCGTTCCGGCGCCGCGAGCAGCAACAGCTTTGAAACACAACGCAGCGCTGCATGGGGTTCCGTTTCCGGGCTCATCGCGACGCCTGTGTGAGAGCGCAATCGCCCGGTCTGTGAACCTGGCAGAGGAGAGAGAACGCGGTTAGTAATTCGGTATTATATAAAGCGTTTAAAATCTAACATTATTCAATCACTAATTATAATTAAGTGCTATATTAAGGATTCCAAATTTACATATTTTTTTCTTCTGTAAATGCAGCGCAAACTTTGCAGAAAAAAAAGGAAGCAAGAACAACTTGTAACTTGTATAGCATGAATATCTAAGCCATTTCAGGCCAGTCGTCATAATTACAAAGATTCACTGGCATATACTGATATTTTTCTGTATAGGTTAACGCGCTATGTCGTGAAAAGAACTGAACTATTTGTCACGGGTCATAAGTGGAGAGCCTTCTAATGCAGTAAGGAAGGCGCATTAACAGCGGTGATACAGAGCAACCCGTCGAACTTAAATGATAATAATAATAATAATAATAATAATAATAATAATAATAATAACCTGGTATGGGACACCTCTTAAATTATAACTTTCTTTTGCATTACTTTATTTACTAAAGTGGCTTAGGATATCATTTTGTTTAGCAGATGTTTACGCTTATATTCAGCGCTATGTTCCAATACTTGAGGTGCCCAACAACATTGTAATTTATATGTTTGCGATTCAAGCAATAATTAAAAAGTTCGCTAATTAAAAGTAATTAAGTAATACTTCGTGATGAAAAAAAAATACTGGCCGTAAGTACATACGGCTGCTATGCAGTCGGTACGACTTCTCTAGAGCTCTTGGGTATGTTTAAAATCTTGGTGCAAGTTAGCTGGGACACCCTGTATATAATCTCCAAAGAATATAATCCATCTTCCGTGTATTTCATTTAACACTCTGCACTCGCCATTTTCCTGTCAGGAAAGCTGTATGCCACCGGGCGCAGAGTTAAAGAAAGGAAATTGTACGCAAGTTAGATGACGATTATTGTTTGAAGACGCGATGAACCTCGAAGGGTGCAAGGTTACCTTAGGGAGTATCACGGCTCCACCCGGAAAAGAACGGTCAAATATAGGAGCAAATCCTACTCTCTCGGGCCACACGTTTTGCTTCGAACGAAGGTAAACAGCGCACGAATCACGTGTCGCGGAAATGTATAGTTCCGGAATACTTCGGAAATAACTGTCGTTGCGTGGCGCCCCGCATACATCGGTATACTGGGGTCGCTTTTTCAGAGTACATCTCTGCGGCAGTTAAATTTGTATATGCGCCTTTACAGTGACCTACATAGATTATCGATACTACTGACCCTGCTGATTGCACGGACACATAGCTATGCGCTTCGAAGGCGAGCAGTCATTTGTCCTACTCCCGTGTCTCGAAATGTGAGAATTGGCAACGTAGCTCCCGCGATAAAATCGCACGCAAAAAAAAAAAAAGGAATCCATACTTTATATCGTCGTAATGATTGCGACGTCTCCTGTGTTTCGCTGCCTATCACAATCAGTTTCGCAGTACGTAACCCCCCCCACCCCGAATTTTCAGCCACTGTGCTTTAATACACCCCCGACTACGAGATGAAGACCGAATGGTTCATCCTGCTTTTCTTTTATCGCCTCTTTAAAATGTTTTTAGAAACTTCTGGTTAGCAGGTTTTGCCGAGGTTAGACAGCTAGCTTTGGGTTTTGGAACGCCCATCTGTACTCCTATAGGCTAGCAGCAATCCGGTGTAGTTGTTGCATTCTTGACCCGAGCCTTCCTAAATTTCGAGATTTATCTCTGCTATTCATTACTAATTCCTACCTGTCTGTAATTCCGAAATTCCTTTCATTTTTGTTGCCTATATAGATGACAGTTTGCGAACAGGCGCTGTATATTTGCAGTCCTTCGAATACTACATTTGTGGTATATCTGCTTCAATAAGTTGTCCATAACGAGTTGAGATGACATCAGCAAAAGCAACGATGAAAGAAAAAAAAAGGGGGGGAGGGGTCAATCGTGATCTCAACGGCCGAAAGAAAAATATGATATTAACAATATCTTGAGAATCTTCAACACATCCGGCACACCGAATTGAGTGCCGCGTCAACCCTTGCACGCATCGAACTAAAAACTGCAAGCAAGCTTCGTTCGATGCGGGTTAAACCGATGAATGCGGATGTGTAGTCAGTATGAAAAAAAAAAAGAAAAGAAGGAGTAATTTGCAAGAACGTTCTAACTGTAGTTGTTCCCAGCGCCCATCCACCGTTACGTGCGAATTACCAGGGCCACTGAACTTGGCGAATTGAGCACGGTGCATCGGCTCACTACAGCGGCCAACAATATTCAACGCAGAGCTGCCGCCGCCAGCTCGATAAATACTAGGCGACGAAAGCAGTCGGCTCACAGAGGTAACAAAACCGGGGGTGGAAAAGAGGAAAAGGAATGGTTGTCAGGGAAAGGGGGGGGGGGGGTCGCAAAACTCAATTTGCACGGTGACACGTTTTGCCGCGCGACAGACAAGGCTACATAAGCCGGGCGGATGAATAAATAACTGGGGAACTATGCGGTGTGCGTGTGTGCCCGAGTGCGTGTAGAGAAAAATAAAATAGAAAAGAGAAGAAGGGAGCTCGGGGAGCGTAATTGGACAGAACACTCGTCGTCGCGGCGGTGGAATTTGTCAGCCAGAACAGAATTGAAACGCGCAAAAGGAAGCAAACGACATCAACCCTTTTAATTCCACCCCGAGAAAAAAAAGAATAAAACAAACGGCACAATTCGCTCAGACTTCGACACGGAGCACCATCGCAGTCCTGCGTCACCCTCAGGCGAAGGCAGTAACCGAGTCACGTTGGACTTCCCGCGGCCCCTCCTCCTCCCTCACCTCCTTGCCGCCACACCCTTTCGTTCGAAAAACGCCGAAAGGTGAAAACAAGCGGTGCAAAAAAAAAAAAAAAAAAGAGTGGAGGATAGTGCATGCCAAGAAAGACATAAAAAACAAACCGTGCAAAGGAAATCCGCCCGAAGTCAAGTCAGAGCCAACTCAATCGTATAAGCCAATAGAGATCGGAAGAAGGCGGCAGCAAGCGTAAGTTAATAGGCGAAAGGAAGGATAGCAAGGGTTTCGAGGGGCGGGCAGGAGACACAAGCAAGCGAGCAACAGCGCGGCTCAAGTGTGGGCTCAATATCGCAATTCTATTTGAGAGTTAACGCACGGTGGATCTGTCTGCCGCTACTGTGCGCCTTCTTGTTCCTCTTTTCCCTACCGAAATTCAGTTTGGGCTAGAAAGAAAGAAATAATTAAGGAGGGTTGCTGTCTCCTCTTCGGGGAATCACTCATTTCTTTTTTTTTCTTTAGAAGGTGCGTGTGGGTTGGTGGAGGTGGGGGGAGGATGTGTTAGAAAAGAAGAAACAGTTGGAGCAAATGAAAGATTTTATTATTATGGCACAACCAGCGAAGAGGAGAACGTAAGGATTCGAGGCAAAAGCACTGGAAGAGGTATTGTGCAGACGACGCTGGAAAAGATGCACGACAGCCTAACGCTCTCGCGGTGGAAAGAGAGAGGTCTAATCTCACATCTGGAGGCAAGAGGAACAACAGCTACAGAAAAAGATAACGGAGCGCTACTCGCAGTACAGTTCGCGATGTGGTAAAACGAGGAGAAACGACCGAGAACGGCTGTGCGGGAGAGAGGTGGGGAGCAGAGAAACAATGCTCAGGAGATGAAGATGAGGAAGACCGAACCAGAACGTACGACGGCACGAGGCGATAAATATAAAGTCGGGAGGCGGAAGGGTGCTAGGGAACGTCGGCTCCGTCGCTTGGGGAGAACGCCTAGGGAGTGCGGGAAAGGGGAAGGTGTAGGAGCGGGGGCGGGAGAGACGCGTGCCCTGAGCAGCATTGGTCTCCTCTCTTAACACCGCGCCTGCTGCTTTCCATAAAGACGAGGGAGAACGAGCGCTTTTTGCGAAACGTCCATGCCTCTCCTCCAGCGCGGCCTAGCTACGCCTTCCTTCTTCCATCCCGGACGCCGCCTGCCTCTGGCAGTCTCCCTAGCTCTCTGGTCGGGGAAAAATCGATCCGACGCCCGGCTGGTGCTAGTACGCAGTCAGGAGCTAGACAGAGCGAAATGGAGAGGGACCTCTCCTCACGCTGTTGCCGGCACCCCCTGTCGCTCAGCTAAACAACATAAAGGCAAAAGGAAAGACGGCACTAACATTTTGCAGCCACCTCACCCCTGCCGCATAGCCTGTGCGAGCAGAGTTGCAGCAGAGGCAAAACGAGAAATACGCAGCAAGACCGCTCATAACAACAGCGCAGAGAGGAATGGGGGCTTTCACCTTCCCTTTTGTTTCCCTCTCGCTCCCTCCCTCTATCAGAGAAAACGCTCTCGCTCCATTCTTTCCTCTCTGCTCCCCTCCCCCTCCATCAACCCAAAACCGAACTCGCATCCTCTCGCCTCTTGCCGCCGCCGCTCAGCGCAAACACACAAACTGATCGCGGAAGATTTCTTTTTAACCTTCCTTTTTTTCCCCTCCCGTTCACCGCCACTTCATCCATACATGCCTCCTCCTCGGACCAAAGTGCAAACCAACACTAAGATAAACAAGAGTATGCAAGAAAAAAAAGAAAATGACCAAGAAAAACGGGAGCGAAAACTGCCCGCAGTTTCGAGGAGAGGAGGTACGTCACAGAAGACTGAGGGGAGGGAAGCTAGAGAGAGAGAGAGAGTGACTCGCTTACTCGTCTCTCCTGGGTCTCCCTGGGAAGACCGCTCTCCCTTCCCTTTCCCTAGGAATCCCACTTGCCAGCTCCGCGTCCTCTCCCTTTGCCCTTAACCTTCCCCGTCCATCTCCACCCCCACCGCTTGCCTTCGCTTCCCGTGGGCCCCACGCGTCTACTCCCGTCTACCCTCGCCTCTGTCATCCAACGTCTTCCTCTTTTCCTCCTTTCCACACCGCTATTACTCCTCCTCCCCGCGCCTCCCGGCGGCAGAACGAACAAACACCACCGCCTCATCCGAAAAAGTGCCGGCGGCCGACGCCGCCGACGAAGAAATGTCCGAACACAATATGGCTTGGGCGTGGTCCATCTCTTCGGGGGCCTTGCGCGCGCACAGCACACACCACACACACACACGCCGCCGCTTGCACGGATGGCTTCCCAATTGGGCGCCGGTCAACAATCGGCGGCGCCTCGTCCAGGCCTCGAATTTGTTCGCGAGGTCTTTCCTCCGATGGGGCGGTTCCTCCTTGACGTCTTTCCTCTTTCGCTTCCGCTGCACTGTCGCAGGAGTCACTCCGGCACTCAAGTCTCCCATGTAGCAGACGGCGGCTGTTTCCTCTTCAACGGTCCCACAAGTCCGCGCATCCACATGTGCGCGAGTTTAAAATCTGCGAGCGCAATGTTATTCTAGCAAGCGAGTGCGAAAAAAATAAATAAAAAGCCTAGACAGAGGGTCCACCGACTGAGCAAGCATGTAACACAATAAGCGTTTCGGTTCAGAAAAACGATAAAATGAACAAGAGAAAAAAAATCTTTTATCCATCGAGAAACGTGGAAAAGCCCACGAGTCACCACCGTACACATATGCCATGTTTAAGCTCGGCACCGTTTTATTACGCCGAGCTCAGCACACGATTTCCGATTTCATAGCACGCAACACCTGAACATAGAGAACCAACTACCGCGCGTTCAGAGGGCGCGCCCACTAGGTTCCAAAACCGAAACGATATGTTACCGCGCGCACAGAGCGGAGGAAAAAAAAAAATTTTTTTTCTTAGGGTGGCATTGTACCACCGCCGCATGCATACGAACGCACACCTTAGACTTTGCTTTCGGAACAAGACCAGAGCAGCAAGAACTGCTGCTTTTCGCAATGTGACGGCGAACGCTTCGCGATGACAGCTCCCGGCGTGACTCGGACGGGGAGCGCGCACAGCGCCGGCGCCGTCATGCAGGAGTAGCGCGAGCAGACGCTTCATCGCATTGCTGCAAGATGCGTGCGCTTTAAGTGACGCAAAGAGCTTATAAAAGTTGGCGAGACGATTACAGTTCTCCGGTGCAGGCGTTGGGAGTCTGAATATCCTCGGTTACTGCAAGAAAAGCGATAGAGAAACGAGAGATTGTCACTCACGAGGAGTGTCGAGTCCTGTCGCCATGGTAGAAGCAGAAGACGCTTAGCCGGTTAGCCTCGAGCGCTGCACCGAGCGCTTTTATAAGGACTGCTACTCTCGACACCAATGCTACCTCTAGTCACGCTGCAAACAGTTAACGCTAGCTTATATATGCCAGCAATTCAGTTTACTTTATAAACAATTAACTTAACTACTGGCCGAGTCTAGTAACATCAATTCAGTTTAAGATGAAATCAAAACCGAACCTTGTTTATTATACCTGCCGCTAGAGGGAGCGCTCTCATTTGTCTGTCAGTCACAAGACAAGCTTCACCCAGCTGCCTTGATAGACAAGCGAATACGGATTGTGCGGCAAATCGGGCTATTTGGGCGTAAATTTCCGCGCCGACTAATTTGCAGGACTCGGATGCAAAACAGATCCAGCGCCATGAAGAAAAAGGTACTCGTTCGAATTCGATTTCCTTCACTCGGAACTGTTTCTTCCGATGTTTTCACGAGCGAAGAAGCGTCGCTCCTACCAAGGCAGCATCTTCGGTGATGCATCGTCTTGTGCGGCATCATGTATTGAAGTTTGTCACATGACAAGATTATTTCTATGTGGCATACCTCGTTTGTCGGAGCTTGTTCTTTGCCACTTGACAAACCGGAGTGCTCGTGCACGTGAGACAAGACACGCCTTCCGGTGGTCATATTCTGAGTAGCACGGCTGACAAGTTAATTATCGTGCTTACAGAACCGATCGGAAATATTTCACCGACACACAACTTTCGAATAATGATTTGCTTAGCGTTCATCAATTACTGCTAGAAATTTAACTGCTTGGTTTGACGTGAGGAGTCGAACAAGTGTGTTGCCCACGCCGCGCACTAGGCTATTTGAGAAGGTATGCTCTTTGTTCAGGGCTATATTAAAGCGAAATAACTAATGCAGTAATAATAAAAGTAAGTAGATAGCGACATGTCTACGTCGCTGAGTGAAGTCAACGCGGTGCACGGTATCGGGATGAGGTAATGGGCATGACAGCCCCATCATGCGGTTGCGCTTTTCTTTGGAAAATCTTGGTTCACTATCCAAACAAGACTAGCAGAAGAGCACGTATTTGGGCTGGTTGGTTCATGATTACGAGCAATAAAACAGCGCTAAACAACAGGACGAGGAGAGGGACACAGACAACAGCGCTGACTAACAACTTGGTTGTTAGTCAGCGCTGTTGTTTGTGTCCCTCTCCTCGTCCTGTTGTTTAGCGCTGTTTTACTGCTCGTAAGACTAGCAGCTTCACGGAATGGGCGACGTCAGTTATGTGTTAGGCCTTATTGAAACTTCTGGTGAAGAGGTTTGAAGAGGGGCAACACGATCCTTGTTGAGCCATAAAGTTCTCTTGCTAAATACTCAAATGGAGGAGGAAGAGGGGAAAGGCAAGGAGGTGCCTGTGCACAGACCGGCTGGCTACCCTATGTTGGAGTAACGGATGTTAAAGGTTGTAGAAGACTCGAGCTAAAGCAAAAGTGTGTGTCTGTAGTGGTGGTGGTGGGGAGGGGGGGGGGGGGGTACGAGGAGGCGTGATGTAGCACATGAGAGTTCTCAGTCTGTCACTCTGCCTGCATGGCCTCAAGAAGTGCAACAATGTTGTGCTGAAGACAGTCTGGATTAGTGTGTCAGAATTCTCTCATCTGATAAGGTCCAGTCTATCAAATATGACACATGAGTGTGATGTAGTGCGCAATAATTCTTGAAGTCTGTCACTCTGCCTGCATGTCCTCAAGAAGCGGAACAGTGTTGGTCTGAGTACAGTCTGGATGAGCGTGTGAGGATTCTCTCCTCCGACAAAGTCCGATTGTCCAGTCTATTGAATGGGGCTGAGACTTCCTTTCTAGGTGTACTGTAGCGAAGGCCTTAATTAACAAAGGAGATGCACAATTGGCCACATTTGTCACATGCAAGGCAGTCGACCATTCCAGTGTGAAATGAATAGGGGTTTGTAAAGGCCACACCGAGCCACAGGTGGCACAGAAGTGTTTCTTCAGCTTGCAATATCCCAGGTGAAAGACGGAGCTGTAGACACATATTTAAGCTACGGAGGCAGGTTTTTATCAATTCCATAGAGTTCCAGTGTGCCAGTGTAAGCTTGCCTGCTAGTGAGGGAAGTCTTGTGACTGTGTTGGCTCTTCACAGTGATATCATCATGGGCACATCAGGCGGCCTCATCCACAAGGTCATTGCCATAGATGCCACAATGGCCTGGTATCCACTGATATGCTATGCTATATGTTTTGTTGATTGTGTGGTGATGAAATAGTCTTATGTTAGCAATTAATTGTTCATTAAGCTGATGATGAAATGGGGACATAAGACAGTGGAGAGCTGCCTTGGAGTCAATTCTCAAGGGGCTTTCCCAAGTGGGAAGGCCCTGAATCTATGCATGTTGTTTTGTGTTATGCAAAAGGTGCTACATTGCTTTGCCTCATCACTAATAATGACAGCTAGTTAAAAGTAAGCATCAATGAAGATGTGTCAATTTTTTTAACAAGCTGCATTGTACAGTATTGCATCTGACTTAATGGGTGTTTATTCATCTATGATGCATATTAAGCAGGTGCCAGGCATCCTTGTGATGCATTGGTTTCAGCTGTTGAGGTCTGCACTTTCATTGAATGATTGCAATACTTGCTGCTTCTTAGTTGTACAACTGTTCACAGCATTCACCAATCGTTCTGCTGCATATAATTTTAGGTTGCAACGTATTGTGCCTGCTGTTATCAGTAGGCAGTAGCTTCTTTGTTTTTCCTAATTCTCACAGCTGCAATAGCTTTGTAAGTGCAGTGACAGGTGGAAACAAACGACAGGACAGACACAAATGCTAACTTTACCGAAGCCTTTACTCAAATTAGGTGTGCATCTAGGTGTAGTTACATTTCACTCTGACTTAACATCGTGGCAGCACTCGCCATGTGGGAACAAACAGCTTCTGCCTTTTAGCTAGTCTCATTTCAAGCTGGTTAAAAAAAATATTGTTAGCCTATGCTTTGACAATGCATTTGGTAAATGATGTGGCCATTGAATGCCAGTCCAACACCTGCCTTATATTGCAGACTGTCAATACAGTGAACACACGATTCAAAATGTGTCCCACTTGGCAACTAGGCAGACAAGTGCATACGCGCTAGTCTACTTGCCTCTCAGAAGTGAAGTATTCCCTTCACATTCAGGCATCTGTGGCTGAGTTTCTTCTTAAGTTGTTTTTGCGTAAATGTAGACACTCCAGTCACTTAAAGTAATCTAAAAGATTTATTTTTCCTTACATTTATAAGATTTCACACTACTTGAAAAGGTTATCAGAGTCTGCCAATCTCATCGTTGCCTTTTCTGCACTTTGAAAGTTAGATAAGCTCTGTAGAATCGCTAATCTTGCCGCTGACAAAGAGGGTGGCCGTAGTGAGCATCACAGAACTTGCTTTTTAACTGCAGGGATTGTGCAGTCTATAAAATTCCTATTTTATGCAGAAAGGTTTATGTAGGCCAGGTAGAAAAGTGTATAAATGACACATTAAGAGAGCATAGCAACAATTCAAAGAAAAGATGTGATGGCTGGCTCTTTCTGCATTCTAGCATGTGTGGTTGTGAGCTGCTGTTTTACAAATGCTTTGTTGTGTTGGATACAGATATCAACTCATTAGGCTGATTCTTGAAGCAGCAAAAATAGCAATAAGTACTGGGTGGGTGAGCATGCTTTCTCTTTCATACTGCATCTTTAAATATCTAAGTTTGATCACTAATTTTTCTACGCATTGTTGAACATTTCCGTTGAAAATCTACTAGCAGAATCATGCGCTGTCTGGCATTATGACTCAACTTTAACTGTTTATCAGGTTTGACACATTTTGGCATATTGGGGAGTCTGAAAAAATAAAACTTCGACTGGAGTTATCATCGACACTAGACTACACTGCTCCTAGCACTTTAATAAAAAGACGAAAAATTTGCGCTTTGGTCTTTTCGGCAACATAATTTTTAAATGACAGCAGCAGTGAAGCCACAGAAGCTTCTCCCCCGTTTTCAATTTTCCGATCTGATGTATAGGCTGTTTGAACAGTGTCTCAGACAATTGTAAATGCTAATGAGTGCATGTTATTTTGATAAGTATGTTTGATTAATATAAAGTGCAACTTTATTTTATTTCCCCCACTGGGCTGCTTTTGTTCCTCAGCACTTGCGTATGTTCAAACGATTATGAGTAATCCTTCCCATAGTGTGGGGTTTTCACTCGCACGAGGGCATGCAGTCGATTTCATACTTACCTTCGACCGAAGCTTGACTAGCTGTTCAATGTCTTGCATTTTTAACACTGCCCCGGCAATGTGCTATTACTCATTACTTCACAATATTGTGCAGCACTTCAAATGACTGTATAGCATCGTACAGAAACTAAACAAAGCATGTTGAGGTTCCAGTGCCAGTTGAACGAACACTTGTCCACCTTGCTTGCACACAAAAGCTGATCATGAGCCTAAAGAATGCAGTAAAAAATGAACCAGGCACTTGCTGTAATGAGTAAAAAGAAATGCTTCCTGCACAATGGAAGCTTACCCTTTTTAACATTTGCGAAGCTACTGCTTTCCTGTGTAGCATAGGAGTCACTATGGCTAGTATTGATGCAAACAAATTTTAATTTTTTCGTGACATCTGACTAACAAAGGTTGGGAACTAAAGATCAGGTAAATACTTTGTATATTTCAGATTTCTTTACTCTCAGTACTTATACTAAAAATAGGAAATGATTGCTTTTATTTGTGTTCGTTGAGGTACTTCTTTGAAGTTTCACATAAGAGTTCTGAAAATTATCTGAGCAATTATTACTGCTGTTCATCCATTCAAAACACCAGTGCACAGGCTATAATTATATGTATCACAGTATATGTTGCGACTACTGCGTATTGAAATGAAATGTTAAAACTTAAAAGTCCGCAAGATGAGCACATTTCTAGCGGTAATGAGAGTTCAAAAATAACTATCTTTCTTTAATGTTGTATGTGTGCATGGCATCTTCCACATGAGCGTGATATGCATGTATGAAGCCTTTGTTAAAGTTAATGCTTGTGTGTGTTCACTTCCTTGTTCCGGTCAGTCATTGCACTTAAACAATCCTACCAACAAGACTGAACCTCAACAGTCCTCAAAACGAGCTCAGACTACCTCCTACATGAGGTTCAGGTTAACATTGTTGACTTCACTCATAAAATTTCTAGCAGTCACCTGCCTTTGCTTAATGGAGCCTGTATTAGTGCATCTATCAATGTGCTTGAAGAGCAAGGTTTGTATCTCTGTTGTAAAGTGTCTAGCAAGCTTTCTTTTTTTCCAGAAAGCCCACATATTCCACCTGAGTGTAGCAAACCATCCAGAAGTAGTTTTGAAAGTTAGAAAAACATTTAAGTTAAATTTTCTTAAAACATTCCAGTGTTCAGAGTAAAGAAGTTTAATATGTTCAAAGTTTAAATAATTGTTCTTTTCTTGTTTATGATGTTTGACAAACAGCATGACACATGGTGAAGTATTGAAAATTATGATTTGGGGCACTTTTGTGTGAGCTGACAGTCAGTCGTATTGGGGGATGGTGCTCCATTTAAAAAAATATATATGTGTGTTATCTTTCTACATGATCCTTCACTCAGTCATATCTCTTCTCACCATTTTAGGTGCTGCTCATGGGCAAGAGTGGTTCGGGGAAAACAAGCATGAGGTCCATCATATTTGCCAACTACATTGCAAGGGACACGAGGAGGCTGGGTGCCACAAGTGAGTGCGTTCGGAATTGTTTCACTTATCTCCGCTACCCATTGTGATAGCCTGAACTGAACAAGACCAAGGCAAACTGGAAAACTCCACTGTGGTTGCTTTCCTTCTGCAGACCAGAGTTTCCTTCCAAAAATTACTATAAGGAATTATGCCACTGCGGTTGTTAAGATACCAAGCCAATGATTGTGTTTTGCCTATTGAATGTTGTGAATTTTCCTTCAAGTATCCCATAAATTAATTTTATCAGACTACAGACTAAAGAGAATGATTAATACAAGAAAAGTATCTCGTTAAGCATCTCACAGAAATTTTGGCACATCTCGCTACATCAAATAGCTACAATTGATACGTTATGAACAGATTCATTCAATAACTTTTTTTCCTAGATATTTAAAATGTGGAACCAATTGTCTAATAAGGTTATATCTGTTATGTCTAACAAACTATTTCCATCATCACTGCGATAATGTTCTTGTATTTTGCGGATGTTTACTGTTTTTCACAATTACTTTGTTTGCTTTTGACCTGCTTTTATTTATAAATCATGTCTCCCTCCCCCGCTGTTTCCCACCATGAAGCCCAGACCACATGTACGCTTGCAGATGCATGCATGCTCATGTCTATGTGCCAGCCACGCCTTGCAAGGAATTGCAGTTTTCATCCACAAGAGACAGCGTACGCTCACTGGGCTCACTCATTGATGCCTTGACAGATACACTTTGTACTTTGTTATTGACAGTATTTCAAAATGCCTCAATATATATAAACGTAATTGCTATATTTTTAGAGATGTTACATCAGGGCAAAAAACAATGAAAAAGCACTTTTTTGCATGATTTAAATCTGCTTCACTGAGAGTTCATTGTACCGTGGCGTAGCTGCATAGGCAGGGGCACTGACACAAGGCAGCCCAAACCCCCGATAAGAAATGAGCTGTTCACCATGATCGCGCTGCATTTCGATGCGTGTGAGTCGTGCCGCACCGTCTGCACATGTGTTGGCATGCGGACACGAGCTTGTGCATGTCCGCAAGCATACGTGTGGTCTGGGCTTGATGCTACTTGGTGCTGTGGGTAAAGAGATAAATATGAAATTACATCTTGCAATGACTGTTGACGGTAATGTGAATAGCAGTCGCACAATGTAGCAACAGACCACATTCCCGATGTCCCGTTTATTTAACTCATATAGTGGTATTTCTGAGACTTTCTTTGATTCAGCTATATGCCACATACTTCATTATTGTCCCACTTTACTAAGTCACTCGCTTGCTAAGGTCGCCCATGAGCATGGAGGCATGACAATGACAATATGATGCTGATGCATTGAAGATGGAATGAGAAATAAGGAATGATATCGATGGAACAACAACAG
The DNA here is from genome assembly GCF_023375885.2 of Dermacentor andersoni. NCBI lineage: Eukaryota > Metazoa > Arthropoda > Arachnida > Ixodida > Ixodidae > Dermacentor > Dermacentor andersoni. The sequence goes on from NC_092815.1 coordinate 135,709,247, forward strand.
CATGACAACAATGATATGTCAATTCTTAAAAATTATGAGGACGATATAATGACGACAACCTGACGAAATGAGGGCAATGAGATGACGACAATGGTGTGACGACAACCGGACGAAGAAGTGAGAATGACGACGATCGCACTACCAAGACAGCATGGTGATGACAGTACGATAGTGGATGCATTCTAGTGTCTGTCTAATGATGATGCAATGAATATGATGGCATAATCACAATTGAATGACGACAGCATGACTACGATAGAACGACGTCAATAAATTGACGAAGGTGGCCTGACGATGATGGGAAGACACTGCTGACATGATGATGATCGTGAAACGACATTGTGACGTTGATGGCATGATGACAATGGTATGCCGAGAAATCATGATGACAATGCGGTGATGACAACGTTAAGACAACTGCATGAGGTCAGTAGAATGATGAAGGCTGTATCACAACACCTGTATGACGACTCTGGCTTGGCAATGATGACATAACAAGAGTCTGATGTTGTAGCTGGAGTGACAATGATGACATGACCATTACAGCATCACAATGACATTCTGACAATGGAGGCATGATAGTGACAGATGATGACGGCATGACAAAGATGCCATAATCATGATTGAATGATGACAGTATGGCTACAAGACAATGACAAAGAAATATTAACGTCAATGGAGCAATGAAGGCCGGTGGTATGACAATGATGCATGGATGATGTTACTGAAGTGATGAAAATGGTAAAACATCAGTGTGACGACGTCTGTGTCACAACGATGGCATGATGACGAGAGTCAGATGAGGAAGCTGGAATGATGACGATGCAATGACCACGACAGCATCACGACCCTGAACACATATCTAGTGACCCAAGCTATTTGGACCACTGGGTCGGAGTACTAGGCACGACAATGACAGCATGCTGAGAGTTGGATCATGAATCAGGAATGATGACGATTGAATGACCATGAAAGCAACACTATGGCGGTGTGACAACAAATACATGACAACTGTATGACAACAATGGTGTGATGACGCCAGCATGACGAGTGTCAGATGACAAAGATGGAATGATTACGACCTCGAGCCCCTACCTACTGGCCCAAGCTATTAGACAACTTGTGTGACTTGGTCAGGGTAGATGGCGTGACGGCATGACAAGAGTAAAATCATGAGGCTGGAATGATGACGGTGGATCGACCACGACGGCATCTTGACCAAGAGCACATACCTAGCCGCCCAAGCAGGTAGACAACTTGAGTCACTGGGTTGGCGTAAGAGGCTAGATAGGTGGGCTCAAAACAGCTGAAGTAGGCAAAGAATGCTATTCGCATTAAAAATTATTTTCCTCTCAAGTGGTGGCCCTCCTCCCCTGCTTGAGCCGTGGTTGTGTGGCTGCGGCTACATTCGGCATACTGTGAAGTACATTGTCCAGCGCCAAAGTGTAAACTTCTAGTCGGTTCCGACAACTGCTGTCTTTTACCTGTTGTTGTGGCCACTTCCCGCTTGACTCATTTCGTGCTGTTATGGTGTGAATGATGGCCATAGGGTGAAAATTACGTGCAGCACACATCTTCTAGCTCGTATCTGGTCACTCTCTTCGTACGCACCTGCTCGCCAAAGGGTTGCATACTAGTCCATCAGCACCCTCTAGGTAAAGAGTTCAGTGCAGTAAGCCTGTGCGTGGCAGGTGAGTATTCAGATAACATGTGTAGAACAAAAGAAAAACCTAGCTTCACCATTTTTTCCTAATGGGCCTAACCACGACAATATGTGAGCTCCTTTTTTGCAACCAATGGCACAGCACAATGACTGTTACGAAGGTAATATGCCATCAAGGACCCTGCATCAGCAAATTTTTGTTGTTTCCTAGGCTTATTCTAAGGGGCCTTCTTAGGAGCTCAACATGGAGCTCCTAGCTATCCACCCACTCTCAACATGAGCTCCTCATTGCAGTTGACGTTGAGCACTCGCATGTGCGATTCCTTGGCAACCTGGTGCTGAACCTGTGGGACTGTGGTGGCCAGGAAGCCTTCATGGAGAACTACTTTGCCAGCCAGAAGGACACCATATTCCGGAATGTTGAGGTTAGATGATCATGTAACACTTGCAAGGTCAGATTGTGTGCAGTTGAGCAGTGCTGTGGGCTAATGACATTTGAAAAACTGAAATCGTTGCATCCGAAATGAATTCCTTGAAAGTGCCTCTTAAGATTGCGTACTTTTATGCAAGGGCACAACCTTCTCCTGTGAATTTGATTGGATGCAGCAGATATTGGCAACCTCCTCAGATGGATCAGTCCAGGGCTACACACCACAAATCACATGCTCCCCGTGACATGTAAGCAGTGAAGCTGTGAGAAATAGTGTTTATTGTGGTATCTAAGTAAATGAAATAGGTTTTAATAACTATGCTAAGTATATTTGAAATAGTGCGCTTAGTTTTTGGACAGCTATGTCCAGCAAATGTAAAACCACTGCACATACTTTGAGGGCAATTAGCCTTTTATAGTGCAGGAAACCATGTGTCAAGCTGTGAGGCATTCAAGACCACCTCTATTGGAGTCATTAAATTAACGGTGTCTGACAATACCATTTCGTTGGATGCCCAATTTTTAGCATAAACAGCTTTTCCAAGGAAACAGTTCATAGTATTCAATATGCAATTCAAGTTACATTGCTTTATGCAATTGGTATTCGCATGCCGTGAATACAAAAGTCCCTAATGAGAAAAGTGGCGAACCATTAAAAGCAATATGTTGTTATATGGGTTATTTACACCACAATGGTGTTGGTGTTGAACTTTATTGGGGCATCTCTGCCACAGACCTCTCCAGAGCAAAACGTGAATCTTATTGGGCAGCCAATAATGGCAGAGCTCCCTATGTGTTCCTTCAAGCATTGGCTGCGGCTGAGTGAGAAATAGTTACCAATATTCCTGATACAGGCAGTGTACAGGCAGTGCATTCTGCCATTTCTGACCTGTCTGGCCAGAAACTGGATAATAATAATAATAATAATAATAATAATAATAATAATAATAATAATAATAATAATAATAATAATAATAATAAAGGAACTTGAAAGAAAGCTGGTGACAGCACATAGATAAAAATAAAAGTATAGGTGTACCTTATTTAATCGTTTGAGGCACACCTTTTATCTGAACCTTGGGAGGGTTTAAACCGGCCCTTACATGAGTCGGGCAAATGTTAAAACCGCGTACAATGTCGCAAATGATGTACAGAATAATGCAAACACTAGCTATACACTATGCTCACATTTATTCAAGATTCACAACCAGTTGATAGTTCCACTTCATTCTTTATCATTCTAGCTGGCGATATCGCCCCATTGTCACCGGAGCTTACTACCTCATTGGCACACTCTAAAAGATGGCCTTCCTCTGTGCCGTCTATACTGTTATATATTCCTGTAACTTGAAAACTCTTAGCAGCCATGGTTGTGATTTATGCATTGCAGCAGGCAACTTTGTTGAACATTTATTGTTTCGTATTTTTTATTTCAAGAATGGGATTTGTGGGTCTTGTGTGAGGGTCAGTCTTTCTCAGTAAATATGGTAATTCTAACATGTACAGGCGTGGCCACTGTTAGAGCTAACGCGGCGCGCGTGGCCGCGCTCCTCGGAAGACCAAGCAGGCGCCGCGTGAAGTATTGCGGCGCAAGCGAAATCAGCGCCAGAGGCGGAGTCAGCTGCGCGTCGTCTGCTACGGTTCCTTCCACTTCGCCGCACGTGCTCTGGTACAAAAGACTGTAGCCATGGTGCTCAAAAGAAAGTGTTTGAACTGAGTTATCTGGGTGGGCCGTTCATACTGCGCCCAGTATCTGGCTTTGAGTTTTGGATGTTCCTTTTCATCGCATTCATCTCACAGTTATCGCGTCTTTCTGTCACCGTAGTCTCGATATGCGTATGCATGCGAATTAGCATGCGAATTCTGAAACCGACCCTCTGTGACAAAAGGGACCTTTTAGAAGTAAAAGGCACAGTTAAAATTTTAGGCGTACAGCATGCCTGCTTGCTTTGATAATTGATTTAGAATACTACCTGCTGACACACCATTGCTACAGGATTTGTGTACTCCAAAGTGCATGCGCAATATAGGTTTCGCCGCTCGTGGTGAAGTGGGAGGAACTGTAGCAGACGATGTGCAGCTAACTCCGCCTCTGGTCTTGATTGTGCTTGCGGCGCATACTTAGGGCGGCACCCGTCATGGTGCTTTACAGAGCGCGGCCACCCGCTCCGTGTTACCTCTAACAGTGGCCGTGCCTGTACAAAGATTCCATCATGGGTTAGACAATGAATGCTGCTGGTGATAATCAAGCTGAAATTCAGATGGTGAAGCTTATTAGGATATGTGATGCATAGAGATTGGTTCATGGGTTTAGTTGCTCAAATGTCTAGGAAAGAAATATGTTGGGCTTGGTAGGGATAATGCCAGCAGCAAATCAGATAGAGCAATGAGACTAGAAAACTCACAGATAATAGATGGACCAGGTAAAGCAGTGCTAGTGTCATATCATTCCTATATTTTGAAGGAGGCTGATAGTATTTTTATTTCCGGAGCATATATCATTTGGCTGAAATGAACTCTACATATGATGAAAGTGGCTGGCACAGGACAGAAGTAATCAAGGCGAATTACGAGAGGTCCCTGTCTTGCAGTACGTTTACACCTGTGCCACACGGGCACTAAAAATGACATGCAGCCGGTAATGCCTGTTCCCTAATAACGTTTTTATTGCCGACGTTACCACGTGCCCAGATTTAATAACATTTGACACGATGTCGATGGCAGTACCTCTTGAAGTGAGCAATTATAGGGTACTAATAAAAAAAAAAAATGTATTTACAAGTTGCATCACCTTCCTGAATAGCGAAATGTAAAAATAAGCATACTATGGTGCCGTTAGCTTGAATTTGTTGCTGTATTTTACAACATTGGTACCGACCACAGCAGCTTTGGCCATTGCATGCTAAATCTGAAGGCCAAAATCAAAATGGGACCTGCCACGTCTAAGCTGCTGCAACACCAACTTGCGTAAGTTTGCCATGTACAACGCCTGATAAATGTGTTGTAGTTGCAACGCACGCATAACTTTTTTTTTTTTTTTTAGATAGAGGATGTTTCAAGTACTTGTTATTGTACTTTGCTAGCTATGGCAAAGAGATTATGCATTTCTCAGTGAAATGAGTTCTGGCGAATGCATTAGGTAATGAATGACATTAAGGTGAATGAAATTAGATTTTTCTGTGTGGCATCATGCAAATGGCATTAAAATTTCAAGCATTAGCAAGTTAATGTCATTTTCTGTTCCTGTGTGGCACAGAAGAACTTCAGTTTGGCCTAGTTGGTGTTTGCTGCATATCATATTGACCGCAAATAAAGACGGGGACAGTGGAAGAGAACAGAAAAACGACATGGTTCTCTTCCGGTTCTCTTTTGTTCTCTTCTGCTGTCCCCGTCTTTATTTGCGTTCAATATGATATGCATTTGGCATGGATATGCACATGTACATTACAGTGATGACAGGCTGTCTTTGTCCAAGGCGAATTTGTATGTGCATGCCATCCTTGGTTGCACGTTCAAGGAAGCACGCAATGTGTAATAATTTATTGTGCCCTACAGGTTCTGATTTATGTGTTTGACGTGGAGTCAAGGGAGCTGGAAAAGGACCTTCATTACTACCAGTCATGCTTGGAGGCAATACTGCAGAATTCAGCTGAAGCCAAGATCTTCTGTCTCGTTCACAAGATGGACCTTGTGCCTGAAGAACAGAGAGATAGGGTGTGTTTGTCTTTCTGTTTTGATGCCTGGGACACCACCGGTCTTACTCAGAGTCAGCTGCTTTGCGTGAAGACATGCAGCTTTTCAAAAGCCTCCTTCTGCTGATGTTCTTCTTGGGTGGATTTAAGTTTGATTTCTGAGAAAAATGGCTATTTCTGAAAAAGAACAAAAAAAAACATGACGGTGTACATGGCAGTGTGCACGTGCAAAACAAGAGCTCTTAAGCCTTTGTCATCAGATAGGAGTAATGTGAGAATAACAACTGGGTGTTGATGTTTGCTTGTTTTGAATGAACTTTGTGACAGCATCTTGGTAGTTGGGAGAGTGCATTGGCTCATTGTATCACAGAAGTGGACTATTATGCCTTCTCATGTAGTGTTTATCTTCTGTGCTTGCATTTAGTAAAGTCTGTTATTCATCATTCATAATGTCGTTTTAGTACTAGAGACCATCATAAACCTAGAAAAACATTTGGAGAAAATATTGCCAAATCTGGATCACAAGTATTCATTCATTTTTTATTGTTTATTAATAAGGCTTAGAGAGCCAGTTCAGCCATTCAATGTGGAGTAATTTTGATTCTGTAATATTAATTAGGTTTGATTCAGTTGCACTGGCATCAAAGGAAAGCTACAAGCTTTTGAACCTTTGTTATGAATTATTCCTGTTGCGTTGCTGTCAAGTGAATTCCCCTGAATATTGCGACATGTCTTATCGCTGGTTTCAGGTATGCATTGCAGCAAAAATCAGATTTGCTTTAGTGCATTGATATCATCATTCTTAACTGCAGTCAAAGAAACCTTGCCATGAAAGAATAGAGAGGAATGCAAAAATGCTAGCACAAATGGAGCAAAGTTGGAGTTGGAGCAAATGGAGTTTTCTCTGATGGGCAATGAAACATTGCAGCATTTAGGTGCAAGGCACATAAGCTGCCAATGTTATGGTCAACACTCCCGGCTCAGATTGGCATGCATAATATGAAAATCATGGCACAGTATTCTACCATGGCCCATGCGATTGAAGAAGTAACTTGTACTCACCAATGAATGCCACTCAGAGCTTCTAGCTTTGCCAAGCGCACAAGAATGCAAGTGTGTGAAGCTCAAAATAAGTGATAAACAGCTGTGTGCATTGTTCATTCACTGTGCCTCTTCCTTTGCAGATATTCCGTCTTAGACAAGAGGACCTCAACAGGTTGTCCAAGCCTTTGGAGTGTGTGTGCTTCAAGACGTCAATATGGGACGAAACACTTTACAAGGTAGGCCTGAATTCTGTAGTGTCCTTCTTGTGACTGACTGGTAGCACTGCATTTGGACACAGTGAGCTGCCATGCTGGCTTTGTGGCTGTGGCGTCATGCTGCTGAGCCTAAGGTCACGAGTTTGACTTCTGGCCATGGCAGCTGCGTTTTAATAGAGGTGGAATGCAAGAACACTCGTGTACTGCGCTTTAAAGTTGCACGTTAAGGAGCCCCAGGTGGTCAAAACTAATCTGAAGCCTTCCACTATGACATCCCTCATTGCCCACTGTACAGCTGCTGGACGTTAAACCCAACAATTTAAATTTCACAGAGTGTATGGCCATGTTAGTAATCAAGATTTCTTGAAGCTGGTCTATGTCGGGTGGGTTGCACGAGTTCGAAAGAATGTACTGTTCATATTGTTACGGTGCATTTGGACAGGACTGTGCGTGCAAGAGGGAGACGAAGAGGAAGTGGTAGACTGTCTCCTGGAGCTGTGACCTTTATAGCAGCCTGCGCGATTACCATAATCTTTTCCACATGTAAATAGTTGTACACACATTTGTGCATCAGGCAGGAACTGCGAGAGTGTGGTTTCAAAACCACGAAAAAGAACTCCGTGACTGGTATACCTGCAAGCAGAAGTTGCGAGATCTCTTCGGAAAACTATTGGGTCGGAAGGTCATCACCAAGAAAGAGTTGGCGTCACGAGTTCAGACATTCACCGAAGGCTACGTCGCCTATATACAAGATGTGCTTGCACTTTGCCACAAGGCTGACGCTGAAATGCCAGAGTCTGGAAAAGTCGGGCATGACTTAAAAGGTATCGCTGATGAGGCCTTCAGTTTACTAATTTGTAGAAACTGTACTTGCCTAATGACATTATCATGGAGTGCAAGCATTTCGAGCAGGTGAGAAGCCATCGTATCTATCGGTCATTTGCACAGCTTCCAAATACGGCTGCAACATCATCTTGTGAAGACTGACAGGACTCTCCTTCGCGGCAGCAGCAGCCTTCAGAGATGCTGACGAAGATCATGCGTTGTGAGCTGGAAATAATGTGTACTGCGGTGCTCTACCCACCTGTCAAAACGATACATGTGCTCCTATGGTTCCCCTTGTTCAGGCTATTGTGCGTCAAGAACTCACCAATGTCAGCTTGCAGTCAGTTTGCATTAAGAGAGAGAAATATGCTTCACATTGATCAAGAACTGCATTGTTTATATTTATAGATAAATGTCAATGAAACTTGCATGGTTTGTGTATTTTGATGTGTTGAATTTGTATAAAATTGTTTTTCCAAGATGCATCATGTAGCTAATTTTTCTTTCTCAAAATCCAATCATGACCGTGATCACTTCTCAGTTTTGGAGAATAGGTATCACTTCTCCAGATACTGCTGTGGTTGCTTCTTGTCTGAAAAGTGCAAGAAGACAAGGATGTTTGTGATTACTTGGAAAATTTCTTATATATTCAGAAATTTGAAATGCAATTTTGCTTTCCAATGTTTGTTGTTCCTTAGCTTTGTCAAAATTAGTCAAGAACTTTCGTTTGTGCTTTATTGCACATTCTGTAAACCTCCTCATTATTTTGGATTTCACGGGGCCGGAAACAAAACGTCCAAATTAACCGAATTATCGAAGGTGTCAAGAAAACAAATAAATGCTTACTATGTCAACACGCTTTTATTTTCTGAATAAATCAGCAAATTGTTGTCTATTTTGCACAAGAGCAGTGCGGAAGCTTCAATTCTCATCATTTCGCGACTAATTAGCGCTCGCAGTGGCGATGACCTCGCGACTTCCTTCGCAGCGCAGCCGCGGCGCGCGTCCTCAGCTGGGACACGCTTTTCACTAGCACGTGCACATCCTGATTATTATTTAGCCATCGCTAACAGATTGTCCGTCGATGACGATGTAGCCGATGCTTTTCACCCTTGACAGCTTTCAACTGAGTTAAAATGAAACTACTGTGTTTGCCGCAACCACTGCGGCAAACAACCACGAAACCACGGCTGCTATCGACATGACCATGGATGCCAGTCTTATGGTTCTGAAGGCGTGTGGCCAACGCATGCACATAGCCAAAACAAAACTACCATTTGCTGCAACAACTGCGGACGAAGCCGTGGTCGCTGTCAACGTGATCAAGGATGGCGACTACGCAGTCTTGAGCTGACGTGGTGTTATGCATGGCGGTAAACTCAAGAAAAGGCTTTAAAGGCACAAATAGGGTCGAAGCGTTCTGGCTTTGCTGTCATTCACGTACGATTTCTGCTGATGACTTTCGCGATGCGGACTCCCCCGCTTCGTTTTGGCTGGACACTAGCACCGTTTTAGAGAGACTTTCCTTTTGCTCTTGTGCGTCGTACATTTGCGGTGCTCCGTGCACGCCAAGCGTTGGCCGAATTAACAAAAGTTTGATTGCATTAAGTAACGCATACCCCTGCTAGGACCTATGGACGAGTCCGAATTATACAATATTCCGAATTAACGAGGGTCAAATTAACAAGATTTTACGATATAAGAATGTTTTTCATACTACTGACTGTTTTACAGCTAATTAAGTCACCTCCAATCCACAAACATGAAATTGTTAGCACAGTTAATGATTACGTATTGTGCGAGCACATTTGTATTGAGCACATGAATATACATAAGGAGTGCAAGTTTCATCAGTTTAGAAATTATAAGAGTGCGTCCCACTATCAAAAGCAGGTACAACATAGTTTGTATCAACATTTTATTAGAACAAAGGCAAGAATGCATGAAATATGTTTCTTTGGAGGTGACATCACTAATTATCAGTGGCTTAGCCACTGCGCTAGAAATAAAAAAAAACAATGTTCCTATCATGTCTTGATTTTTAGTTTTTAATTTTTATTTCATTATGATGTATCATGTCCGTTATTTTGACAATTCACTAGACTGACAAGTGCTAGGAACGTATTGCGAGATGTTGGTGGAAATGAAAAGACCACAATTTATAGTGCTCTAATCGAGCATGCTGTTCGTGATTTCAATAGGAATCATAATTTTAAATCTCCACTGAAAGTTGCGAAAAATGGTACGCTGGCACGAACTGGTTGACAAGCCTTGGTACTTGAGATGAATGCAGTAAGATTACTGTACATAAGTTGGCTGTCATGAAGTGCACCATACGACTGTTTAAAATCCCAGTCTTTATATTACATAGACATTTGCGCTTTATTCTATGTGTATTATGAACTATAAGAAAAAATGTCGCGCCAACGAGCAGTGCTGCCTTCTCAGCAATTAGTAGAACGGCAGAGCTATGGGTCCCTCATTGCATGGCGACGCACCTGAGTGTTTTTGTACGCACAAGTTTATGATTGAGTACCACGAGTTCTGTGGTCTCCCTGTGAGATAGAAAATGCCATCCACTAATTGTGCTGTAAATGGGTGCTACATGAATAGCACTGCTTGCGTATCCTACCGCACCCCAGCAATGACGATGTGCAGTCACTATCGCACTTACCTGTCAGTGTTTCTAGCATGTTTCCATTGTATGACTTCATGATCACAATCACTACTGCAGATTGGAAAATTCTGATCAAAATATTCCACAATGTTTTCCGTGTTACCATTGAATGGTCGGACAATCTGACCAGTAAACTTTCCATTGCACTAAAAAAGAAACAAAGACACACATCACAAAAATTGGTTGCTGGTCCCTTTCATGTACACCTGATTACGCAGTTTGGTTTGAATAGTTGACAGAGAAATTAAACTCTGTATTTACTTCTACGTTGCCTTTATCTTCTTTCTCGTGTATTACACAATAGTGGTTGTAGTTAGTCCACTTGCATGTTTGAATAATTTGCGTAGCATGGTGACAGTGCAATCCAAACGCTACGCACTAGTTTGCCTGGCAGTTTCTGGTATTGTATAGCAAGAGCAAGACGCTGTTGCAATGGCTAGTTTTTGTATGCAAAAACATATTTTCTTATGACGACAACATATACTGTGTTTGTTTTCTTGTCTTTACAAGAGCTGGATAATATTACATGCGCATGCATGTTGCACATGCAGTATGCAATAAAGGGAAAATGAGACATCCACCTAATCGTAGCAATTGCTACAAAGGAAACCCATGTAATTTCATGGGTTTCCCATGGGTTTCCTTTGTAGCAATTGCTATGATTGGGTGGATGTCTCATTATCCCTTTATTAATTACCTCCCTCCACCTTGCGGGTTTCCACAGAACTATTACGTCAAACTCTTGTCTTTGCTTCAGAGTTGTTGTTGATTTATACTTTGCCCTACCATCTGCTAGCCGCCTGGTTAGCTCAGATGGTAGAGCGGCTGCCCCGAAAAGGCGGTGGTCCTGTGTTCGAGTCCTGGACCAGGACGAATTTTCCTTCAACTGTGAAGCTTTTCTTTTGAGGAACCAGGTTGGGTTTCCTTTGTAGCAATTGCTACAATTGGGTGGATGTCTCATTTTCCCTTTATTAATTACCTCCCTCCACCTTGTTGGCTTCCGCAGAACTATTACGTCAAACATGCAGTATGCAATATGCAATATCAGGTTTCTCTTGCTCAGTTTTTCGTTTTTGTTTTTTCTCTGCAGCACATGTTGTTTTCTTTGATTGTCGCACTAACGAAACAACCTGGAATTATGGTTCTGCCTAATAATGGCTGCACATAGGTCATGGAGTTGCATTTGATGGCCAGTCATGTGTGTCACTTTTGCCACTTTTCGAGTTTCACCCACTAAACAGTTCTCACGTTCTTAGTGACCAGGAATGATTCAGGAAGAATGCACTGAAGGTTAAATAAAAGGCACTGGCCACTTCTTGAAATGGAGTGTTCTTTTTATTGCGATAGCAATTACATGAGAACTTTAGGTGCTTTCATGCCATTGCTGTTGTTGGCGCCACTGCCGCTGTGCTGTCTCGGGTGTGATGGCACATGCTCAGCCTGCGGGCTGTGTCTTCTAGGTCACGTGATCTGTGACGGTGAGCCGAGCAAACTGTTGCCTTGGTGCATGCCGTCTCCTCGTGCGCCCAACGTTAGGAGGTCTCTTGATGTGCTGAGTTTCAGAGGCGTGGTTCAGTTGAAATCGGGAAGGGAGCTGTAGTACTGAATGTTCACTTTGGTACAAGCATGCACACACTTCCTGCTGCTGGCACTCCTCACCACACCAGCATTATGACAGCGAGTACTAGCAGTCATCAACTGACCTCTGTTCACGTGCGTCTTTGGGCACGTGACACCACCTGTGTTTAGCTGGTAAATGAATATTTACAGCCATTTATACTACCCATGAATCTGTGAGCCTTACTTCTGGTACTATTGCAATATTTTCCCATCACTGTCAGTATTTTGCCCTTTGGGTGAAACTGAAATGTTCTTGTGTGTTCTGCAGAACGAGTTTGTGCTTTGCGGAGGAGTTGCCTTGGCGTGTGGGTGACCATGATTGTGTGTATGCAGGCCTGGTCATCAATTGTGTACACCCTCATACCCAACGTCCAGCAGCTGGAAAGCAACTTGCAACAGTTTACCAACATCATCGACGCCAACGAGGTCCTCCTGTTCGAGCGTGCTACTTTCCTTGTGAGTATGCAGATAGATGTGATGGTGGTGAAGGAAGGAAGCAAGTTCTCGTAATACAACAAGCTATTGCTGTTAGCATTACCGAGAAATTTGGTTTTAATCCAGTGACTTATTCTGTGCCAGCACAATTGAAGTGACATAGCAAAGTGGCTGTAGCACATATTGGCCATGAATGATATTGGCTTTATGGTCAGTAAATTTTTGTAACTTGCTGGCTTTCGATATGTCTTAGTTGTGAGTGCATTTCTTAACTCTCAATATACTAAAGACGAGTATCTATTAAAGTTCTTGGTTTATTTAAATATTGTAAGAACATCTTGGATTCTGGTTTGTGCACTTACACATGGACTGGGGTTGGGATTGATGGAGGTAGTAGTAGTACATAGTAAAGTTTGTAGTTATACAGTGAAATCCTGGTAATTCGAAATCTCTTAGTTTGAATTGAGAGATAATTCGAACTGATAAGCAGAGTCACGTGTATTTCAATAGAGAAAAACTCCGACAAATTTTAACACTTAGGACTGCGCAGTGGTTGCTTTGAATGAAATTTCTCGCCCTCATAGACTGCCTTTCGGACAAACCAGAGCTTAAGGCCAAAGCACAGTACGTTGCTAGCCTCTGTAACAAAGCATATACATAAAGCAGAAATTGAGCCTTTTAGCTTTGTGTGATATGTTAGGCCCACAGAGCATGCACCACCTCTCCACGGAAGTGCCACGCTAGCAGCATTTTAGCATATTGTCATTGCAGTATGCATTTCAGCAGATAAGTAAATTGATGATGCAGTAAAGAATTAGACTTTAAGGTGTTAGGCATTGCAACACATGGCCAGCACTAAATGCTGTGGCGTTATCTGATAGGCCTATAATCCATGGCCGAGACCTGTACGATTATACTTCTTTGCATTTTCAGCTCAAATTAGCCGGACTTGTTCAGTGATCCGTAATTTCTGAGAATGTGCTTCCAAAAAATGCATGATAAGGCACTAGGCCTCAGTGATCAGGTAGAAACTTATTTTTTTGCAAGTCATGCCTGAAATATTGGCAGCAGTTTCTCAATAATTTTCTTGGTATCCATCAGTACCTACAGGTGTCCTTTATGTTTCCTGTGTCTTCCTCAAAACAGATAATCAGCCACTGCCAGCGGAAGCCACACCATGATGTTCACCGCTTTGAGAAGGTCTCCAACATTATCAAGCAGTTCAAATTGAGCTGCAGCAAGCTAGCTGCCCAGTTCCAAAGCATGGAAGTGCGAAATAGCAATTTTGCTGCCTTCATTGATGTCTTCACCCCAAACACCTACATTATGGTGATCATGGCTGACCCTAGCATGCGTAAGTTTGCAGTTTCTTGTTTCTCTATTTGCGCAGCTGTTCACGGGTTGTCAACATTAAGAGGAGGGACAGCACTTTCGTGTTATTAAAGGGGCCCTGAAACACTTCTAGATAATCATAAAATGGCCTCACTATTAAAGTATGTTGTCCCATGAATCTCAAAGCGCGAACATTTTTTCGAATCCTTCAACTGTAAGTGGAACTCCACTTATAATTGAAGGATTAAAAAAATACGAATGATACCCGGCTTTTTTCCCTCTTTTTGTCTTTGCAAAAGCACTGGAAGCTACACATTGGAGAAGCCAAGAGGGCAAAGCCCTGGCCAAACGTGGAGTGTTGCAGCAGCAAAAGGGTTTGTCGTGGCTGCGGTAGACCGCTGCGCTGCGCTGCCATCTCTGAGGCTGTACACAGCAGGCACAGCTGTGCGCAGTGCAAAGATGAACTGCTTTTGCTGTCTTTTTGAGATTGCAGACATATATAGTTTCCATTTATTTAACTCAAAATTAGCCATTATGTATTACCAAGAATGTTCTTGCGCTCACAATATCAGCCAATAGCATGTGGAGGTGGTAGGAGAATACATGCCCAGGGTGCCCGAGTAGTGGCTAGGCGAGTTTTTTGGCCCAAGGCTGCTTCAGGCTCCCACCTGGGATTGACGCCGCATCTGAATTTTTTGCTGTAGCCTGCAGTTGACAAACATCGAAAGAGTGCAGCTCAGTGGGCTGAACGTCTGCACTGTGCCGGAGTTCAAGTGGGTTAGCGTTGGTGGATTAACTGCTTTCGAGGACGACATTGCAGATGTGAGAGCAAGCGACTGTTCACTGCTTTTGACATGAGATTGTAAATTCTCTGCAGCATGCAGTGCAACATTCGGATCGCATGTTAACAGGAGCCTTGTGAACAGATAAGCAACTTTTTAAAAATTATGTTCAAAACCTATTTCAGGGCCCTTTAAAAGTGATTACCTATGTAGTGTTGCTTGTGTAGATGGCATAAGTAGTGGGAAGTACTATAAGTAGGATTCAGCAAGTCTGGAAAACAAAAACAAAGAAATGTTATGAAAAGCACACCAAGATAATTTTTGATATCTGGTTTAAAAAAAAGTAATTGTTGACATTTTGCTTCAAGGAGGTCCTGAACCCCCCCTTGGGCTTGGTGGAAAAAAAAAAGAAGTCTGCGAATAGCACATGCTGGTGTGGACAAGTCAGCCAAATTTTTCAGTCGTGCGTACTGCTGGTGATCTTTTCAAAAGAAGCCTGCTCCTCACTCTTTTCTGGACGCTTTATTTTGTAATATAGAAGATTCCCGTACGCAGCTGCTATTGACCAATCAAGAAGGGTGTTTGGATCGGTGCGCTTCTTCGTACGGTTGCTGTGTATATTTGATGCAGCTTAACGAACAGGCCGAAGTAAGTCAAAATCTGCTTTTGAGTTTCAATAATTATTATGTACTTCCGGAAGAAGCCGACTACCGTCTGCTCACGCTCTTTTATGGCCATCTGTGTAGGAATTAAGCTTTGGCCACCTTGCTTATATATGTTGTAACTGTCAGGTATCGCTAATTTAGACTAGCTTTTAACACTGAACAAGCCTCAAACCACATGAAACTTAGGGTCAGACCACGTGCATGTTTGCCAGCACGCGCTCACTCTTTGCCGCTCCTGGTTAGATGCCTTGACAGACTTCTATTTGTATTGAGCTATTGATAGTGCTTCCAAATGCACAAGTTGGATGTGGCTACTATCCGTCGGTCAAGCTGGTGCAGGACAAAGCCAGCCCGCACAACGTAGCATGGCCAGACTGGAGCATACGAGTGCAAGCGTGCACTGAAGCCCTGTTGTGCTCAAAGCTAACACTGCAGATACACACAACAGTTGCATATAGTTGCGGTCTGCTACGTAGTGTAGATACTGCAGCCGCCGCGACGAGTCTGCCAACTGAGTGCAATGCAGCTCACTGAGGACAACCACGTTTGGCGCGTTGTAGGCGTCATAATCAGAAGTGGTGTCTGCATGATCATCCAAAATCGTATTTGAACTGTGCGCCACGGTGACGTTCAGTAGGCGGAGCATTGTGGGCACGGCACGCCCTGATTCGCAGTAGCCTTTGCAATGCAAGCCATTGAAGAAGGAATAGAAGCACCGCGTAGGGAACATTTTATTACCATAAACTAAGCGTCTGCTGAATGCATTCAAGTACTTTTGGCGTCAAAGTATTTCTGAAATAGCCTCAAATGCATTTCTCGACTTCAATGAAAAGTGGTTCAGGGGCCCTTTAAGTGTAATGTAGTGACACTAGTGTCTGGTGCATTATTGTGCAGTAACACTCAGTGTTTCATCCAGTATAGCAAAACTTGTTTATATTGAACTAGCCTCTAAACAAGCGTCGGCGAGTTTGATACCTTGTGTAATAATAATTATAATACATTGTGTAAAACATATATCGGACTTTAGTTTTGTGGAATGGGACTTACCTTACTGGGAGAGATGCTGATTGGCTGTTTCTAATGTCATAAAATCACATGGCCGTGGACCCGTGCACATGATGCTAGCTGATAGAAAGATATTTTTAGAGGTTGTTGCCATGGCACACATCTTGGTGTGCAGCCATGGCACAGAAAATTCGCACTAGGCACACACAATGCCGGAAAGAAAACTTTTCTTTTTTTCTCACTTCATTGCAGCCATACTAGTGGTGTGGCTACACAGTAGAACCAACTTACGGAGTCGTTTGGCATAGAGTTGGTCTAAGATGTGTGGATACAATTTATGTTCAGTGTAACCACACATTTTACTACATATTCTCACTGCTGCTCTACGGTGTTCGGAAATTATTCTAGATAATGTAGAACTTGATTTAACTGGGCCCAGTATAATTTTGTTTGGCTGTGTAGTTTTGTAGAGACATTCACAGTGCTGCTGTGCATACTAAAACCAACGTAACAAGTGACCTGCTTTGTCATCTGCTTAAGTTTGTCTGCAGAGAGTCTGTAGGAGTGCCTTTTAGAGTGAAATCATTTTTCTGGTTGTCAAGGCAATGCTTGTTCACTTCTCTCTCACAGCACCAGCGGCCACTCTGATCAACATCAAGAATGCCCGGAAACACTTTGAGAAGCTCGAGAGTGCCAAGGGCTCAAGCTCACAATCACTTGCAAGGCGATAGTAGTTCCTAGAGACTCGATAAGAAGCCTCATGTTTCGTCTCCCCTTGCTCCCAGCACAAGGCATTCTTGGTGCACCGCGCAATACTCTGGCACCAAGCTACTTGTGCTGCCTCACCTGGCTGAAGCCTGCCCAGTTTAAAAACCCAAGAAGTTAATTGTGTGAAGGCTGCGACTACAGAGAAAGCACATTTCATGTTCCGTGCAGGCAGGTCTTGTCGTATGAATCCCACGGAAAGAAATAGGGCAGTGTCAGGCACTGCAGCTTGTTTTAGCTGGTTCAGAATATACAGTTCAAAAATGTTTAGAGATGTGTATTTTGTACAAATTGATGATGAATAAAAATGTTGATATTGAAAATCATTTTGTTTCTTGTTACAACTGTGTAGTGTACTGGAGGGTGCTATCATGTTGCATGGGCTCCTACACAAATTTAAATATGACTGGCATCAACCTGGTGAGAGTATAGACAATACAGTGCAGACGTGTAATGTGCTTTAATCACTGCCATGCAGTTACATGTACAATGAGCAAAAGCGCCCTTCAGCTAGTAGATGTCATTGCAAATTACCTGGTGAGAGTATAGACAATACAGTGCAGACGTGTAATGTGCTTTAATCACTGCCATGCAGTTACATGTACAATGAGCAAAAGCGCCCTTCAGCTAGTAGATGTCATTGCAAATTACTTATAGATATAGTATTCCACTAGTCTCTTTTCACATTACAGTGATTGCCATAAAATATGAAAGTCAGAATAAAAAGCCATCATAACCAGTATTATAATGTAAGACTTTCCTCTCAAAATTTACTCTCCAACTGATTGTGTCACATTACAGGGGCATGAGCACTAATAGTAGCAGTAGTTTTTTGGCCCATGGGTGGCACAGAATGCTAATGAACACAACACTGATAAACATTTCACTATTGATGACGGAGGTATTAAAGTGAAAACTGCAGGCTATTCTTTCATCCCACTCACTGACTTTCAATTGAAATGATTGCTTTGAAGTTAAATTTCGCAGATGCCCACTGCCACGTGTCATGCCCCATTATGTCAACTGTTTTTGTGTTCCTCTTGGCAGCTTCAGTTGCTGCAAAGGCAGGAAAGCTATATGCCTTGCATATTTCCTGCAACTGCAGTCATTCAATAAATCCCGAAATTGAAAGATACTGTATTTACTAGTTGGTGCCTTCTACAAGCTCAATAAGACCTGCCCGATTTCCTCATTGAAATTTTATTTCCTAACACGACTTGTGACCAAACCTTTTGTAACTTGTACAATACAGTTGAAATTTCACCTGGCTCTACAGCTTGATACCAATTTTTTGCACAGATTATTTGGCTGTTGCTGTTTCCCTAGGATGCATAAGTAGGGCCAAGTGCAGAGGGGTCAGAACCTCCATGTGGCCCCCTCACAAATTCGTTAAAACTGCGATGTTACAGAGCTGGTAAAATCTGCAATTTGCTTCATTATATTGAAGTTTAGCTGTATGTAAATTTGACCTTTTACGCAAATAAGTACAGTTGCCAATGGATATTGCAATTAAGGGGCTGCAACATTTTCCAAATTATTGGCCAATTGGAAAAAGCAGATTTAAAACAGAAAGAAAATTCATTTTGTTCAATTTGAGGGTTGGTGACGAAAGATAGGTTTCATACCATGTAGACGATATCTTCACATAGACGGCACAAAGCAAAGCCAGCCACACATTCGCGTCCACTCAGCCCCCACGGTTGATAGTGTTGCCTGCAGTGGGACGACGCTATCATGAAAAGTGCTGGCTGTGAGGAGCAAAGGCTTTGTCTGCCTCTTGCTTCAACGATTCTCCAAAAGTCAAGATTACGCAACTCCAGGATAAACGTGCAAGATGGCAGTGCACATGATGCTACGCCCACTCCTTGCATACACGGCAGATTACCTATAAAATAGCTCGCGAAGGCTGCACATGTTCTCAGCCGCGCCAACAGCCCTGCGCAGTCAAGGCCGCGCTAGAAAAGGAGACGTGCGCCAATGCGATTCTGTAAAAGAAAGTGATTCACGTGTCTGCCAATGAGACCTACAATGGCAGGTTATATGAAGATGACGTAGTTGCTTTAAGCAAGAGACTTGTTGTGTGATGTGAAATCGGATACGATGTGTAGCGAACTGTAAAGATGGCATCTTAATTTGTAAAGCCATGTGTCCATTGTAACGCACATAGAATTGTGTCTCTCCTACTTTAATGGCTATGGCAATTCGCCTACCAGTTTTCTGGCTGACACAAATGTGTAAAAAAAAAAACATACATGAAATGTAAAGCCATAATGAGGGATGGTAAAAAAAATGTGTATCGCGCTCTGCATGCTCATGTATTGCTTTTTTACATAATCACACAAGAAAAAGCCTGCCACTGGCAACTTGGGTCTACCAACAGTGATAATTACCGGTAACAAATGACCAGAACATCATACATATCTTAATAAATCCATGTGACTTAACGCTGTTTGAATTGACATGAAAATTTCAGTGCTAAAGAAGCTTCTTGCAAAATTATGCATGTTATGCATGTTTTATTGCTACAAAGTGAAATGGGTCCCTTTATCTTTCTGAAGAGTGCATCGCTTTTACTGTGCAAATGATTGTATTGCAACTAGATACATCTGCTACCCTGTGTATGTTCCACATGTGCAGGCCATACTTGGGGCTCTAAACTCTGGCAGCCCATTTTTTTTCTCTACTGCTACTTGAGTGCCCAAAATACCGGGTAAATACTTTGTACATACAAGTTACAAGCTGATGAAAAGAGCTCTTGAATTTTTCAAGCAACTGGGTGCAGTGACAAGTGATGGAATGGTGACTGAATATAACAAATTTTAATTAAGTGGAAATTTAAACATACAGGAGCAGTTCTATGTGGCATTTGTGAGAATTGTCACAGCTTCTTGTCTACATTATTCTTTCGGGAAATGAGTTTCTGGTGCCGCTCTATGCATGTTAGGCTGAATTAGTCTACCAAATTATGTTAAGCACACCAGGCCCAAGCTTGCTTTATGCAGCGCTTGCAAACTTTGTTTGAGGGACACTAAAGAAAAAACAATTCGAGCTGTATAACTAAATTACCCTTTTACAACAAAAACAAAATTCTTACTGTGAGAAGAGGCATGGTGAGCCAGAAAAGAAGCAAAAATGAATTACTGGTGGTAACGGTGCCTTGAAGTTCCCGCACCAGCCGACCATGACGCCATGAGTTTTGACAGCGTCCAGTCATGCTTTGTTAAGTTTTTGCCGGTAAAGATAGGCTGAAGTGCATTGTAAAATAGCTGAAAACCGAACTTAGCAAGTTCGGATAACCTTTACTATGCTACAACGGCTAAAATACATGAAAGTATGAGGTTCATTCAAGTGAAAACCACAAATATTTAAAGAAAAAAAAAAGGAATTTATTGTACACATGCGGCACAATGCTGTATATTACTTTTTGAAACAATCTTTGCCACGCTCAATGAGAGTGTGCCAGCGCTTACAAGATCCCTGTATTCTGGGAATGTACGCAACCACATGTGCCCCACGTGGCGTACCTCTTCCTAAGAATGAAACTTCTTGCCACCCAAGACTTTTTTCAGTGGTCTGAACACATGGAAGTTGCTCGGTGCAAGGTCTGATGAGTATGGCAGATGCGGAAAACACTCAAACTTCAGGTTTGTTTTGCCGCAACTGCTGGATGGGGCTGGCCATGCACCGTCGTGTTGCAACAGAACACCCGCATACAACAATCCACGGCATTCTGATTTGATTGCAAGCCAAAGATAATTCTTTAGAAGATCAGAGTATGATTCACTAGTGATAGTGGTTCCTCATGACATGTAGTGCTCCAAGATGGTGCCTTTTGTCATTCCAAAAGAGGGTCACCACAACCTTCCCTGCTGATGGCTGTGTTCGGAACATCTTTGCTTTTTGGGTGATGAGGAACTGTGCCATTCCTTATTTGCTCTCTTTGTTTCTGGTTGGTGGTAGTGAACCCAGGTTTCGTACCGGGTGATGATTCTTGCAAGGAAGGCATCCCCTTCTAACTCAACATGCCGCAGAAGTTGTTCACATGCATCAACAGGTCACCGTCTCAATTCAGGAGTCAGCTGCTGGGGCACCCATTTTGAAGACACTTTGTGAAATCCGAGCACATCATGCAAATGTGGTATGCTGAACCACGACTGATGTTTACACTTGCTGCAATGTCATCCAGCGTAACGCGGTGGTTGTGCATCATGATGGCTTCAACGGGTACAATGTTTTCCGGAATCACAACGGGGTTGCTTGACCACGTAGAGTAGCATCAGCCACGAACGTCCCACCGTTTGCGAATTTGTGACTTCATTCGTAGATTTGCTGTTGTGACATGCATGCATCACCATGCTGAACCTTCATTCTGCGATGAATTTCGATAGGCTTCATACCTTCACTATGCAGAAACTGAAAACAGAATGACGTTCCTCCCTGGTGCAAGTTGCTAGCGGGGTGGCCATTTTTACACTGTTCCTATGCTAATATTTTTGCAACTGCACGATGCTGCCAACTAGTGAAATTCCAGTGTGCTGTTGGGGACATGTCTGCCAACATAGTTTACTGGCACCATCTTTCGCTTTTTTGTTACACATTTGTGGTTTTCTTTTGCCTCATACTTCAAGATCCTTGATGAACTGATGAACTGGTGCTTGGGTTGCATTGCAAAATTGAATAAATCGAACTTTGACCTTCAATTTTTTTTCCAATATTCAATCTATTACTGTGAAATTAAATAAAATATTGTTTTGAAACACTTAATCAGTTTAAATTTTTTTTTCCTTTTTCTTTATTGTCTCTTTTAATTCTGTTTGTTTTTTAATAAAAC
Source organism: Dermacentor andersoni (assembly GCF_023375885.2). Classification (NCBI taxonomy): domain Eukaryota; kingdom Metazoa; phylum Arthropoda; class Arachnida; order Ixodida; family Ixodidae; genus Dermacentor; species Dermacentor andersoni. The sequence continues at coordinate 135,731,228 of NC_092815.1, forward strand.
AGCTAAGCTGTACTTTTACAGCAACAGCTGTTAGAAGCTCTGCCTCAATGGAAGTGTAGCTTGCATTCATTGCCACAATCATCAAGTTGTTGTTATAGAAGACACAGCAAAATTAGAATGTGGATGCTTGAATCTTCGTTATTGTCAGCTGTCAATGTTGATTGGCCAGCTATTGCTGTTTAGGGTAGCACTTAAGGCCTTGCTTTGAGTGCTCCTCAACAATATTTTTGGGTTCAATAATAATAATAATAATAATAATAATAATAATAATAATAATAATAATAATAATAATAATAGACTTTGCTGACTTGTAACACACCTTGTTCGAGGTTGGAAAAGATTACAATACATATGAACGTGAATAAACACTTTAATTGGTGTTGGGTAGTGATGGGTTAACAAATCTCATCACCAGTGAGCGTTGAGTCGTTGGACGACCTTGTGCACAAAATCTGAGTGGCTAGCATAAAGGCAAAGCTCCTTGCTGATATCTGTCCACTTGACTTTAGCTGCATCATCGCCAGCTTCAAGGGAGAACTTGCCCGTAACATCGCCACTTTCATCATGAAAATTGTAGGCAACTGTCTCCATCCAGGCATTGTCTGTGTTCCGTGGGTCATCTACGTAGCCTTTATAAACCTGCATTAAATGGGTGACAAATGTAATAAGCAAACAAAAGCTACAATAGTTGTGTTCTCTAAACTGTACGCATCTCATAGCTGTTTAGGACTTCTTTGTTTAGCACATACACTTACCATTCTTGTACGATAGAAAACGCCTGCAATAATTTTACTAATGTCTAATCGATTGGGCGAAGCTAAGGCACGAAATGAGCAGATTTAATACTGTCTACCCCCAGAAGGAATCTACAGCAATTGAGATACAGTCAAATGACATTATGATGAAGCCATTATGATGAAGCCACATACGACAAGAAAATATCTCAGCTATAGTATACCCTATCAGTTAAAAGCACATATTCGTAACATGTTGATATGAGCAAAAAAATTTTCATTTTTCAAATGTCAAGCCCAAGGCTGGGCAAGCTGGTTGGTGTTCGTGATAGAGATATGCAATCATCAGATGGAGGACTAGCAAAGGTGCACACACAAGTGCCTTAAGGTTGAGGTTACCACACAATCCCCAAGAACTTAACAAAAAAAAAGAAGTTCAGCAACAGCAATAACTGGGCAATTACTTGGCTAGAATCTACAATGGAACACCACAGACAGAAGACAAGGGCACACCCACAAGTTCCTTTGTGTCCGCTTGTTTTCTATCTGTTTGTGCTGTTCCATTAGTTTGTTTTAGGTATACCAGGTCCACAAGGTATATGAAAATATGATTTGGGGAAAAATAATAATATTTCATACAAAATACATTTTTACTTAATTTTATATACTGTTTGCTTCTCTCTGTTTTGAAAACATGCTTAGTAAAAGCACATTCGACAAACTGACTAAACAAATCCAGATTTGAAAATGGCTGTATGTTCGAACCAGGACGTGCACGCTGTTGTTTTTTCACAAAACCTACAGAGAGTATTTAGTATAGTATGGCTGTTAGTCTCCCTCTCTATGACCACTCACATAGAGTAGTCTAGTGGGTTCAAATCATGGAAACTGAAAAGCTACAATGTGAATAACACATTGTAGCTTCAGATGCTCCCACATGATAGCCGTCTGGGAGCATGTGAAGCCATCATGTAGGGGCTGATGCCTCATGTCCTGACTGTACCACCTGTAACTGCTTGGCAATGGCTATTACTGACCTTACAGAGGCTGTCACTCATGATGGCCTGCACCTCTTAGACAAACTCAACTGTCCCGATTATGTCTGACACCTAGCAGTGTTACTTTCTCTCTGACATGTCATCGTTACAAGCCACAGGGTCTTTTTCGATGCGGAGAACATTCAGGGAGGCAGCAATCTCCCAAGTCAGCCAAATAGAGTTCCAGGTGTTTTCATCTGTGCTGGTAAAGAAGCTGCTACTTTGGAAGAAATTTGCCAGGCAAGGCTATGCAACCAAGGTCAATATAAATGAGTGCTAATTTCTGCGGCCTGCCAAAGCTTTCTTCTCAAATACCCCACATTTCTTGTGCTTCCTGAATATGCTGTCAATACAGTCGACAACATGCAATATGTGGTCAGAGTAGTGCAGACAGGGCAGCCAGGATTTTCAGTTAGTGACTGTGTAGCTAAAGATTCAAAGTAGTGCTTGAGTTGTTGTGTGGTTTGTGGCTGTATTCTTAACCGATCAATCTCGAGGATACTTGCACTTTCGCCTGCAGAGTAACTGGTGAAATGCTTCACTTGATCGATGGGCGCCCACCAGGTACCACCCACTGAAAGTGATAGATCCATAATTTGACCCCTGCTCCTGCTGCAATGTCGTATATTACAACGACAAGAATTTTACAAGAATTGCCATAAAGTGGCAAATTTAAAACACTGAAGCATGGAATTCACAACTCCATCGCTGAACCAAAAGCAGAAGTGACAATCCCATATAATGCATATACTAGAGTGTCTTAAGTGGAAAAATATGTGTTAAGAGATTGGTAAGTGAAATTGTTACGTTAGCAAGTCTTATTCATACATTACTAATATATTTCAGACCAGTATATGATGTATCAATTTTGTCTGCTTTAGATGTCCCAATAGGCACACTTTGAATAGTTATGATAGTGTCTTCTATTGCCGAGTTGCCTAGTTAAAAAATCGTAAACCTGATCCTTCTGTTTTTATTGTGTTGTTGTTTTCACATTTGTGTCAATTTTTGGAAAAAAAGAACTGATGATGTAAATTAAAAAAATATGCGCACTACATTCACTGTATTGTTCTGTTAAATGCAACAGACCTCATTAAGTTCAGAAACACTGCGCAATCTCAGTGATATATCACCAAGCTCAAATGGCACACAGTTGTGTATGCCTACACGATAATAACACAGTCCTTTTTCCCATTTTGTAAGCTGCCATGAAGCATAGGAGGTAGGGAACCAGTGTTATCAGTGAATAGCATGTGAGCTTTGGTATGCGATACCTGGTAAGACATGTCATGGTTAGTAATGCCCCCACACCAGGTATTACCAACCTTTTTTAGCCTTGGGTAACGTGCACAGCCCTTAAACATTTCGTGATATGCTAAGGAAACATCCGCAGTTTTGGCTTCCACCATATACTGCATTTAATAAGTGAATATTACCCCAGCAGACTTTTATCATGTAGCACCTTGCATATGCAGTGTACAACAAAGGTGCTAGAGTGAGAAGAATAAGGGGAACCAAGGGGCTAAAGTTTTGTTAAGAAAGACAAGCAATGAGACCGAGGTGATCACAAGGTACTTTTGAGGATGGTTTTGGCTTGTGGCACATTTGACAAGTTGGTCCTACAATTAAAGCACCTTAAGTGTCGCAGAAGTCGTATACAACTGAGACCACATTTGGGGACTCCTGGAAGGATGCTGCCCAATGCTGACTTTTCTTGAAGCAATCCAAAGCAAGTCCAGAGCAATGAGTACCATTATTTACGAATCTGTAACATCCTCTTGATCTGTTGACAACAATGCTGTATTGATTCACCGACTGCGCCACAGCCTCTCTTCTGTGGAAATGAACTGCCTAAAAGACACACTAGCCTTCCATGCCCAATGAAATAGTCGGCATGGTTCTCTGACACTAGGGTTTAGGGTTATGCGAATATTTGAAAGTTTAGAATAAAGAATCGAACAGTGTCCTATTCAGTTTGATCTTTGAATCGAGCAGTCACTATTCATATATACCTAACAGCATTTTTCTAATAGACTAGAATATTTTAAAATGTCAACTGTGCACAATCAAATATAAAATTGGAGCAAAAGTACGACAATGTTCAGACTCGCGGGTACAGTACTATAGTTGTAAAACTTGAGATCTTATGCAATGGAGCATGCTACATTGCTCAGGGAGCCAGACTTCACTCTGGCTTTACAGCAATCATTTGGACTCTCTGAAGAGCCCTGTGTATGCAAATAAGTTGTTCTTAATTCACCAATTGTACTGATTAATAAAGAATGCTTTATAATGTGCAATGTAATGAAAGAAACTTGCTAACCTAATGAATACTAGGATGTGAACATTGTCATACATCAATCGTGAAAATGGCTGCTCATTAATATAAAATTATTCAAAAAGTATTCATTATTCCATCTGCTTCTGGCACTATCCAATTCATATTCAATTCAGTCTCAAAATTTACTATTCGCACACATCTCCCAAGGTCATACCAGGATCACACCTCCCAACCGCTACAAAATTGCATCTGAAAAGTCATTTTTCGCTGTGACCAAATTATTGCTGGTGGCCCAAAAATTGGTAAAAGAAGGCCCAAGGCCTAAGGACAGGAAAAGGTCACGCTGAGATAAAGAGAGTGAAAGTTGGCATAGAAGCACGTTTAGGCATTGAACAAAGGATCATCAAAGGGTATTTGGAGAATTTGGTGGAATTCAGAGGTCGTTCCAATTTTTTGCCAATTGGCAGCAAAGCAGTGCAGAGAGGAGCCAGCAGATAGAAGAACTGATATTTACTTCAAGTACATGCAGAGCAAAACATCAATACCACATCGCCTGAACAGTGTAGCAAGATACTTTGTGACACAAAAGGGGTGTAGTTTGGCTCAGTACAGCACTTACCTCAACACCCTTACTGAAGAATGACTCGAGAGATCTCTCCAGTGAACGTTTGTCTTTTTCACTCAGGGACAAGCTGTTCATGGCCTCTTCGTAAAATTCTCTCCGCAGTGTGGCATTCACCAATTCTCCCGGATCCACCATTCCCTGAAGAGAGAAGTCATCTGTTGGCCCCTTCCAAGTCTAGTGTGAGCAACAGCGCTCTTGCCAAATCATAATGCTCAAGCTGAACTTAAAGCAAGATTCACAGGTTTTACAGTTCATATCACCGAGCAAACATTGTTGGCAACTGTGTCTGGAAAAACGACCAACACAGATGAATACTGTGTTATCGCATGAAAATGGTGCTTAAGTATGTACAGCAGCTATGCAGCTGTGCTGCTTGAAAATCAGGTGAGTGGAGCGTGATTGATGCATTGCACACACTGCACAGTTAATTTTTGACATGACACCCATGTATAGTGGGTCCTTACAAATTCTGACCATGCTCACTTGTTTGGGTTAACTCTCTCTATAACACTGTCTTTACATACAGATTGCATCAATGAAGGAGAGCACTAGACTAACCACTACTTACCCCAGGAATCGCCCACTCGCCTGAGTCTCTCCTCGCAATGGCTACAAACTGCAGCACTGGAAGTTGGCTGCACTGGTTTATGACCTTCACGCCTTCAGCATCTCTTTTCCACCTACAGGTAAAGAGGGGGAGACAACAATTTGCTGCACGAATAGTAATGTGACAAAAGACCCCCTGATCATTGTTATTAAGATGATGTACAGAGACTCAAGCAGTCCTATCAAAAGCAATTTCTTGAAATTGGTAACCTAGTGTGATGTAATATAAGCTAGTGGCAGACACTGACAAGCTACTACCCAACAATGATGCTAACATATACTGTGTAGTAGAGTACATTATGTCATTTATATTTGCCAACCAAACCATGGTGAAGTCATTGTGTAAGAATGTTAAAAGATATGTTGTCCCATTTTTCAGTAAAAACACCACACTACGAAGCAAAGTACTACAACTGCAGTACTAGAACATCACACAACACTAGTACAAAAAGCACATTCTAGAAGTTAAGGGGCTACGTTATGAGTATTCCCAGTTTCAGGAAACCCTCATCTGATACTTGAATGCAACAATTAATCAACTTGGCACATCTTCATCTATGCTGACAATGCAATGGCATTAAAGGGACCCTGAAACAATTTTGACAATTGTGTACAAACTTGCTAAGTCAACAGTGTAGGCCCTTCTGATCATTAAGACACAGATCTAGTGCTCTGCGTAAAGCATGTAATTTATTACAAGGTTTTAAAAATGTGCACTGCTACTGATTGCACTGGTGCAACTCTTCCGAGTTTTCAGCCACCCTTTACCATGCTGTGTAGTGTGGGTGTGTGATGTCAACGGGGTGAGTCACCTATGCAATGACATTGAGAATGCTAGAAAAATGTCGCTTCAAGAAGTTTATTTTTAATAGTGTGCGTATGCGCAGAAATTTGTGTGCTATAAAAAATAAATACCAAGTGCAATAACTGTATACGCTTCTTCAAACCAGTGGCCCACTTCTGCTTGAGAATGCGGATTGTGTGCTACAGCTCTGGTGACAGCATCCGATGGGCCACGGAGGTGTTCTCAATGAAAATATAGATAGGTACAGCAGTGTCTTGTTTGGCAACAGGAACATGAATGGTACCAGTGCTGTACTGCGCTCGTCTTGCACTGCTGGTGTGTGCAGGGAGTAAACTGCAGTGATTGTATGCTGTAGAAGGCGCGAGTGCTGGTCGATGTCAACAACAACCTTTTTCGCCAACACAGCAATCACCCGCAGTTTTGAAAAGATTCAGCGTTTGTTGGAGAGCCAAGTTATGTGTATAATCTTTCTAGAATGGTGGCAGAAAAATATTTTAACAAGCTGACATTAGGAAAAGTTGTGAAAGCAACTGAATGAGCAAAATGTCCACCAAAAAGCCGCCATCTTGAGTTAAACTTTAGCACAATGACAGGCAACTTATCAAGTTAAAACTTGCAGTTTTTCTGCAGCGTACAGCATTCACAGCATGATATATACAGAGGTCCTTTCTAGGCCATCTAGATCAGATGTATTGGCTAGTGCTTGCACGTTTCTCGCATATGGTATTATACATCCATGGAAGAAAACAGCACTAAAAACACAGATGAGAAAGGGAGAAGACAGGACAAGCGCTGACTGCCAACAATTGCTTTTATTGTGCATGCAGGACCATCTGTCAGACAGGATGGTGATTCAATGACCATATGAGGGAGCATGCGTACAATGTAAAGAATAAGAATAGGAGCAATCTGGCTATTCATTGCACCAAATCTGGGTGCACCCTATTGCTTCAAGACACCAAGGTTTTGCGCAAGTATAGAGACAATAACGCCCATGAAATCTTAGAAACTTTTTCAATGATGTGCAAAAGCCTGTCATGCATCAGTGTCCCTTCTCTCGTCCTGACTGGCAAGGAGTACAGATTTCTCCAGGACTAATCCTGATGTATTCGTTCACTTTTCTCTTCAGATCCATGTGCAACTGGAAATTTCCTTATCCCCCTCTTTTTCTTCCCCCTTCTTTTTCAAGGCATATATTTGCACACACACAATAAAACCAAATAATCAAAACGGCTCTCGTCCTGTCTTCTTCTTTTCTTGTCTGTGTTTTTAAAGCTGTTTTATTAGATGGATTCATACCAATTAGCTCTCGTTCAAACTCTTTTAAGTTATATTATACATGATGCAATAAATACCATGCAAGAAAAAAAAGCTAAACTTTAGAGCAAGGGTACCATCTCTGCCTCGCACTCAAAAAGCAAGTTCGATTCCTGATGTTCGGTGCTTTTTTTTGTTGTTGCAATTATTTTTTCCCTTTTTTAATTCTACAGGAAAAGAAACATAATTAACAGCCTATTTCAACACATCCACAAGTTATCAGCAGCTCTAGCCCAACTGTGGCAGCACCTGTCTTTACTACTGGCATGAGTGTGATACAGAGACAATCGTAAACATACGTGCACATTCACATGTTATCAGGCTATTATAAATCTGAAATAGCACAGTAAAGATGTACTTTCTAGCTTGTTACATTAGATATGCGCTCGCAGCAACATAGAGAACACCCGGTGTGGCCTGCCTCTTTATTTCTTCATGCAGCGCAAATCAGCAAACATTACCCATAGTGCCGCCGCATCTCCATCCACCGCACAAAGTTTGTCTTGAAATTTCGCTCCCTGTAGGTCATCATTAACAAGAAAAATGGCGTAGGAAAGATACACAGAAGCATCATCATCATCATCATCATCATCATCATCATCATCATCATCATCATCAGCCTAGTTACGCCCACTGCAGGGCAAAGGCCTCTCCCATACTTCTCCAACTACCCCGGTCATGTACTAATTGTGGCCATGTTGTCCCTGCAAACGTCTTAATGTCATCCGCCCACCTAACTTTCTGCTGCCCCCTACTACGCTTCCCTTCCCTTGGAATCCAGTCCGTAACCCTTAATGACCATCGGTTACCTTCCCTCCTCATTACATGTCCGGCCCATGCCCATTTCTTTTTCTTGATTTCACTTCTCTTTCTTGATTACAATAAATACCACAGAATACACAGAAGCAGACTCTGTTCAAATCAAGCAGAAGTAGACAACACCTGAGTCACCACATGGAGGTGCAAGCTATACCAGCTCCTTCCTGCAGCTGCCGGCTCGTGGCAACACAAGTCTGCGCTAGCGCCGTCTTCGCAGCAGCCATTTTAATTACAGACGAAAGCAGTTTATGATTCTTTTCTTAAAAAACAGGCAAGTAACTGTGCCAAGTGTTACACTGAACGACCTAGACTTCAAAATGAAATCTTTCTGTGAAATCTGAGCAAGAACAGTGCAGTGGTAAGCGCAACATCTGTTTTCAAAAACTTGAAGCAAAATATGCGCTTCCCTGTACATGGACCTGATTCCCTGTCCTTCAAATGATTCTGCAGTTTCGCTGTTCTATACATAACTGACCTTGTGACGATTGGATCACCAGCGTGATTGGGTCCCCACCGCCCTAATCGCCCCCGTCCAGACAGACCCGTTCTGCCATGGGAATTCAGGGGCTTGCCTTTGACCACGGCGTATGTCCCTTCATGGCTCCGTCTATCGACGTTGCCATCCAAGGCATTCCAACAAGGTGAGAAATTGGCCCTGTTGGGTAAGATATCCAAAATATCATGCCAGCATGTTCTTTGATTGGAAGAGCTGCAAGCATTTTTCCTTTCTACTATCAAATGCCTTCTGAATCAGCTCAATTTCGCCTAGGAATCGAGTGCTTTTAAATTAAGGTTGAAGCTTTAGTGGCAGTAAACATATAAGAGAAAAATTGGCCAGCCAACGAAATCACAATGCATTTGCTTGCTGACCTGGTAGTTGAAGTACATTCAACATGCCATCATTTTTGCCTTTTTATTTTGTCCCCCTCAATTTCATCTCCCAAGTGATGTCCTCTCTCAGTACTGAAATAACTAAACAAATAATACAGAAATCACTTGCACTGCTACACAACAACATTGGCCCAAATAGGGCTAATGGTAGAAACAGCTAATGTCTTTAAACATAACAAGAACATTTAAATATGGACACATTAAGAATGCAGTGGCCAAATGATAATTAAAGAATTAATTAAAAAGCTGCACACATAACGTCATTTCCATCATCACCTCAATGTCTTGTGTTCACTCTGGACAAGGTCCCTTTGAGTGGGATAAGAAAGAAGCTACGAGTACCTAGACCTTTCCTTTCCCTTTTCCTGTGCTCGGTTAACTGTTACCTATTAAAGGACTCACCATGCAAATAAAGAACGTAGTTTGAATTTTTTTTTTTCTAGCCTGGTATAAAACTTAACAATGCCTCACCTCCTTTGACAATAGTGAGATCAGAGCATCTGATACTTTAACGTGCTCCCAGAAATTCACGCTTCGCAGTAACTGCAGCAACATGTGACAGCTAGTTCCTTCATACTCAAAAAATGAAACCTGAAGCAAATGTTTTTACATTCCGGTCAGTTCAGCTAGAAAGAAAATGAAGAAACAGACATCGCAACATAAAACGGACTAGAAATGACAACCTGGGGCATTAGCTGCCGCTCACTGTACAAAAGCCTCAGCCTTTCAGCTTTTGCATTTAAAGAAACACGGACACATAATTTCGTTGAAGTTGCCAAAACTCTACCACGTGTTTCTTGCACGTAAGAAAATGACACTTGGCAAGCATGAAGATAGGGAAACATATATATTTTAATTTGATACTAAACTTGGTCTCTATATGCTGCATCTTATGTCATCAACATTATTATCGTGACATCTTAACACTGCGCAAAGTTTACTGATGTCGTGTAACAATGTGGCTCGATATTATGATATTGCTTGTAAAAATTAAACAAGAGCACTGCGTGTGTTTCTTCGGATAGTACCCACATGCAGAAGCTGCAGCTCTCGAAGGAATGAAGTGAGTTACTGTATCACGTCACCACGATGCATCAATTTTTTGGGTACCAGACGGAAACAATAGAAACTTAGATTGCAGGGTTTCACGTCCTAAAACTCCACAGGGGGCTATGAAGGATGCCGCATTGTGTATAGTGGAGGGCTCTGATTAAGTTTTGACCATAGTAGGATCTTTAGCATGCACTTAAATCTATGTAGATGCACAGACACTGCATCTATACGAAAAGGAAGAAGCAACCACAAGACCTGTGATATGCAGTGGTTGTTTATCATGGCGCTGCCAGGCAACTGCGAGATATTGCCAACCCCAATATTTCCTCCTGCCTAGCCCATCAGCCCCCTCCTAGCACTATACAGAGTGCCAAATAATGGTGTGCCTCTTGCATGTCCAACGAAAATGGAGAATACTGTTAATTCTGCTCCCTTAACAGAAAATTCCTGGTGCCGCCACTACTGAAAGGGATGGCCAGGAACCCTTGCTGCTTGTTATATTTAATCTTGCAATTAAGACAGAACCATAAATCTTTTTTCTTTTTCAATTTTCTTGTCTATGATAGTCTAACGTATACGAGAGAGGACTTAAACACCACTTCATCAAATTAATTGCCATTGATTTAGCCATACCACTTTTTTCAGCTGCCTTCACTGATGGACACAGTGATGAGAATGTCTGCTCAGCCATTCAGAAGGCCGTTTTTAGGGCCGCTATCTTGTACACGTTTGAAATGCCGACATTCGATTTCACCTCACGCGATTGGACTAGATTGGCCTAGGCTGCGATATCGGCACAGCCTGGACAACTGCACGAGGCGAAATCAAATGTTGGCTTTTCGAACGTGTTCAAGATAGCGGCCTAGGTTCCATGTGGTTTAATCATTGGTAAAATCAGTGCTTTTCCTTCTTTTTCTCCACAATTTTTATTAGTCGGCAGTCATTAAATCTTTTGTCTTCACACCAACCAAGCTGTGCTTAACAATTATTTTTCGTTTAAGAATGCTTGTTTCTTTTAATTTTTATTTTCTTGTGCTGAGCAGCTTAGTCGCATCTGGATATGCTTCTAACAGTTTAGTTAGGCACTCTATAAATGCAAGACACCACACTGCGACACATATAATGCGAGTGATTAGCAATTAACATGCTTAGCAGCATCTTCAAACAAAAGTCCACTGAACTGGAACACGTAACAATAAAACAAATAAATAATAGCTCGTCCAAAAAACTATCGCACAGGAATGATTAGCTTGAACTACGTTCTTTAAATATAGTTTTCAACTTGTGCGCGACAACCCGAAAATAGTATTTTCTACCCTAGTTCGGGGTCTGCCCAAGGCTTGGACGATAGGGCAGGTATACTGAACTCAGGTGGCTTGTAATCGGGCCACTCCACAGTCCAGGGGACCTTGTTCTCTGGTACGTATAAGCGCTGCACGTCCGTACCGGGATAAGTTGCACCACGACATTTGGCATGTACGCGCATTGTCTTTGGCAGGAGCGCCTAAAAAAGGAGACAATGTCAGGCATGTTGAATAAGCATAGGTCGGCAGTGTGGGAGAATACTCACTCACACTACCTCACCACAATTTTTCCAGGCCCCGCACTCACGTTCACGCTCACCTCCGCTCACACTCACTGGCATTCACTCGCGCTCGAACTCACCTCCACTCACACTCACTGGCAATCACTCGCACTCACCTCCGCTCACACTCGCTGGCACTCACTCGCACTCATCACCATTCACACTCACTGGCACTCACTCGCGCTCGCACTCACCTCCGCTCACACTCACTGACACTCACTCGCACTCATTTTCACTCACACTCACTGGCACTCACTCGCACTCGCACTCACCTCCGCTCACACTCACTGGCGCTCACTCGTACTCACGCCTTTGAAATGAGTGCAAGTGTAGACGAGAAGCGAAACAACAACAAACGTCCGTCGGCGTACGTACTATGTACTTACAGAAAAGCAGAAAGAAACTTTCAGAAAATTTTGAGTCCGCATCGGACGCCTTCACATCACGACAGGGCTACCGGGCGAGTGCTGTGCAAACCGTCAATTTTTGCAGCAATTTACTACAGCCGCTTTCTGAACTTGACTCTTATGAAACAACTTTTTACTATTTTCGTTCACTTTCGTTCTTTCGTATTCTTTCGGCTCTTCGCAGCTCTTGGCTGCCGCGAAAAGGCACTGCCAAAGCCATGTTGATTGATGATGATACGTCCTACCTGCGCTTAAAGCCATGTCAAAAATGTGCTTCCGCACGCGCGCGCGTAGAACTGTTTTCACGTTTGCCACCAGGAGTACTAAGTTGCCTGTTAGGCAGGTTTTGACGTGTCTGTGACATCGTAGGGGACGATGTCGAAAACGGCGCGCTTTCCTTCGAAAGTTCTCAAACGTGAATATCTTGCTATCCTTATTAAAGCTTTACTTACCCGTCATGGCAACTTCCCGTCGAAGGCTTACTCATGTCTCACTTTCTTCCAGAAAAAAATGCACCTTCGCAGGGCGAGCGGCGAGTCATGTTCGGAGATCACATGTCGGAGGTGTCGATGCGGTCTCAACACGGTTAGTTTCGATGCACTTCGAAATTTCCTGCTTTCTTCGCGATACTTCGCTGAATGAGCCGTACGATATGTTCCAAACATAAACGCCTTCATGATAAGTTGAACGCAGGCCTCAGTTTATGTGAGGTGTGGCCACATAGCGACAGTCAAATCCCGCTTCCTAAAGTCCCTGCGAAGTTCAAAGACCTGTCGTGTGATGTGCAGAGCTACGGCCTTTCAACGAACTTGATTGAAACCTCCATTTTATGTGGGACATTTGTTTCGTATTAGTTGTTTTCATCAGTTAAACTTCCACCTACGGGAAAAGTTCAACGAAGGTTACGCAGTGTCAGATTATCGAGTGATACTTTGAGACTGGGTGACAGGAAGCCAGCACTACATGAAAAAAAATGTTTGAAATCATGCGTAACATCATTTGAGTACTTTGTGCACTTGTTTGTGTAATTTTCATAATACCATAAAACCATAATAAATATGTACAAGAACTGTTTAGCAAAGTGCGTTTGCTGGGGGGACGTGCGGTAAGCCATGTTATTAAAAATATGAAAACAGCGTAAAATGATGGCGACGGAAGCGCTGGCTCTGTTTTATGTCAGCTCTTTCCTGGGATTGTGTTTTTGCTATTAAAATCTTTACTATCTGACAGGAAAACTAGAAAACTGTTAAAAAAGGTAATTAATTGTAAGCTAACATTGCGCACTGGTACCAGATAATGTCATAAGGTGGCCATTTAGATAAGTGTTTTAGTCAAGCATGTGAGTCTTCACTCTTTTACGAATATGTACCACACACTTGTGTAAATTAATCCTTTCTTTCTTGCTTTTCTATAAATATTTTATATATATTTTAGGTCGGTCGTTCACGTCCATCAAGGTCTTTGACGACAACGATGAGTACAAGAAAGGAGCCTACCTCTGTTCTCTTGCCAAAAAGGCTGGCCTTATCCTTAACTCTGGAAGAAAGCACAACACCTTGAGTGAGTACAACACCGGGAGCATGGGATTTTTAGACTTGTTAGACTTATGTTGAGACTGTTCCTGAAGAAACTCAGCTCGTTTGCAAGCTCAAACACGAGACAGGGCATTTAGCAGGCATCAAAGAGACAATGTGTATGCAAGGTTTCCTTGCAGAAAGTTGTATGTAACGCAAAAGGCAGGATATGTGACTTCACAAGGGATGCAAAGGACAGTTGACAGGCAAGGTGCAATCTCACAGCGCTAGAATTCTGTTGCTGAGCATGAAGTTCCAAGGTCGATTATCTGCCATGGCAGTTGCATTTCAATGGAGGTGCAAAAATGAGGGCGGGTTTAATTTTAGCTGCAATTTAAAGAATACTGAGTGGCCAGTACTATTCTGGAGCCTGCTGCTATTATGTCCCTCATTGGCTAACATATAGCTTTTAGACATTTTTGTGTGCCGCCCACAAAACACACAGGGGCTAAATGTATGTCATGAGCCTGAAGATGATGGAGAGCAAAAGAAATGTAAGGGAGTAATTCAGTTATCTAAACTGGTTGATATTTTGCCTGTGTCTCTGGGAGAGGGATAATCTGCAATATAGTGAAACCACCTGTTTTAGGTGTAGTCTTTACATATCGACAGAGTCTTTTCATAAGATTTTCCTTTTTGGTCACAAAACTTCTATAGAAAAGTTTACTATGCCACCCAAATTAGCTACAACATTGCAGTGTCGTTTAGATGAGGCTGGACTCATGTTTTACCAGTTTTCCAAGAACTGTCTGAATTAACAGCACCATCAACAGAGAGTTTTAGCTTGTCCATGTATGTGCTTCACGGAATACCGGGTTACCAGAGATGTGAATCCCAGTAACAATGCTGGAAGCGATATTTTGTGGTGTTTGTGCAGTGACAATGCATTAGAAACATTTTTGTATCACACAGGTATTCTTGTTGCAGGAAAATAAAGGACAGCATTTTAATAATTATGTGGCTATTGATGTTATACACCAGCAGCTAACTGTGGCTGCTTACTGCGTAGTAGCTGTATCCCCGTTGGTTAAACTCGTTGCCACAAATTGTCGTCACCTGTTGGCATCACTTACCAGTCTCTGCTAACCTGGTGTATTCTGTATGAGTAATATGTATACGGATGAGCTAACGCTCTCAAATAACAGATTTACAAATTTCACTGTAACTGTGAGCTTATTATTTTTATTTTTTTCGACAAGGGCTGCCTTATGGCATAAAAACACTTGAAAAAGACAAACTTATCCTCTCTTTTAAGTCTCTGCTGCAACTTGAAACTATACATAAGACCTGGCAAGGCTTCTCAAATAAGTATTCATTCAAACTTTTATTACAATGCAGGGGTGCTATTTGCATTTGTGGACTGCTCACTTGAGCCCATGGTCAAACAAAAGTAAACTGTAATGACAAGGTTATGCCCAAAATACACATGTAATACTACATCATAAAGTTGAAGTAAGGACACATGCACTTTAATTATGTGTTTTTTGTAGTATTTCAATGCTTTTTCAAACTCTAGGTGCTGACTCTACCACATTCAGCAGGGATTTCACTCAAAGTTTAAAAGAACACCCAGAATATCCTCAGGTGAGCAAACAATATAATATATACATTTTTTTCATCATGCCTTTCTTGTAGCTATTACGGCAACAGCTTATACATAGTTGTCACACTTACCTCTGCATCACTATAATTTGTTTTCATCTGTTTGTTCAGGTTGTTGCAGAACTTCTCAAAGAAATGAAGGAGTATTTGGATAACCAAGACAGGTAAAATTTCCTGCGTATTGTATGATCATGCATTAGCTGTGAAAACTGAATAAACATCTCTTGTGCCTTGTAGCTGCTACTAATAATTACATTTAGATGCTTTCTGTCATCTCATCATTCTCATCTCATCTGTCATCTCATATGTCATGTTTGCCTATACCGACCAATAGATAGTTTGCACAGATGTCATCACAGCCGCCAGTTTCGGGCACTAGCACATTGAGAAGCGGCGTAAGCAAGAAATGTGACGGCATGCGAGCACGACAGGTGCGTCTTGCATCCAACAACAAAGCGGCAACAATGATAAACCAGTGAAAAACAGTCAGTGTCAAAAAGCCAAACATTGTGTGTGTGATATGACAGTGCCCTAACGTCACCGTGGTAGCCATGTTTGGGTACCAGCACAGTGAGGGCTGCCTCTGTGAAGTCACATGAAAACTATCTGTATTACATTTCCAAATGTGTCATTCACTTGTTGCAGTGGCTCACTATGCAAAAACACTTCTTATATTTAGGTAATATTGAAGAGTCCCTCACCATGTTTGAGCATTGCAAACAGACAAGTGCAATGTGTCAATCACACTTTGACGATTGTGCCTGCAAAATATTGAAAGAAAGCCTGTGCATGCTTCCTTGCGACGGAGCCCCACTTCCTGCCAGAAAATCAATGTCACACAAACAAATGTCTCAAAATATTAGGTGCACTGCCTGCAACGTCAGGCAGTGCCGGCACATGACTTCGATATATCATCCACTGCAGAACATGCGAAAATGCCACTGCAAGGGAACGACACTGTTAAAAAAAAAAGGAAATAAAGTAAAAAGAAAAAGTGAAGTGGGGCTCGTGATGTAAACATGGCAGGGTCCCTCGGCTCTGGTGTGGGAGAAGGCAGTGAAGGAATGTCGCTTACCGATACTAGTTTGAAGCAAAGGGAGGGAGCGTTGATGTGAGCAGTGAAGCTCATCTCCTGGCAACATGACAATGCAACTTCTCATTTGCTCCTATCTTCTCTGAAAACAAACCAATTTTAAAGTTCTTGCTGTGAACTTCTTTCTGAACGACACTTTATTACTTCCTCTGTAAAAGTGAAATTTCCACTGAGACCAGGTGAGGGGCCTCTTAAAGAAACTTGGAGGACACTTAAGCCTTGCCTTTTAGAGTGGAACACAATAGCGTTAAAAGATTCCTGGCTGCTTCTCGCGCTTCCTTGCAAGTGCAGCTTATGTAACCATAATGTTTACCTGGAAGCATTGGTGGTGAATGCTGTGCACAAAGGCGAGCTTTCTGATATAAACACGGCCTCTTGTGCGGGCCGATCCCAGGGGTAGCGCACAGCTGCACCCAAAAATTTACATCATTTTCAGGTTTCTGTTATTGTTTTGCACTTTCAGTATTTAAGTCTGAGAAGATTTAATGTAAAAGGCATGTGCTGTCGGTGTTTTTTTTTCATGACATTTGTTTGTGGGCTGTCAATCTCAAAATTCCATAGTATAACTTTGTCGAAAATGTAAGACAAGGTGTGAGCAACTTCGATGATAGAATGGTGTGGTAGTATAGCCCGCATAGGCCGCATGTCATATAGCAGGGCGGAGCATATGCATATACCTTAATATATACAGAAATTTTCGTTCACAGACAACTTCGGTGACGCCGACACCGGCACTGGTTTTTCTGCAACATGAGGCCTTAATGCCATCGCGTTGAAACTCAAATTGGTCAAAATTAATCCACAGCTTTTCACTAGAGTGTCCATCTGTAAAATAGAGCGAATAAATTATGTAATTTAAGTGATGAATAAAATAAATAATCTTGGCTTTATTTCATCTAGACGACATCAAGCCTTCACAATACTTCCACCAATGACTCATCTCTCTCAGTGACTTGCAGAAGTTGTCTAGTGACTATGCTTTTCTCTTGCTCAGCATAATATTTAATTACATTTGTGGCAGCTGCATTATGACAAGAAAAGTCACCCATGTGCTAAGGTTTTGGCGTACTTTAAAGAACCCAAACTGATCAAAATTTATCTAGAGGGCCTCTTTACTGCACTGTTTCTCAGAGTACTGTCCACAAGCCCCACAAGGCCTTATGAAAGTTTACTTTTTTCTAAAGCGGGCTCTGTAGATATGCCGTTTGCAAGCATCATTTGCCAAAAGACTGAAGTATCTACTGAAGTGTAAAGACTGAAGTGTCTACTGAAGTATGTGTTTAGAAACGACCTTCCGTGCAAAGCTCCATTCTCCAAATTGGTCCAGATCATATCGCAAGCAAGAAACATAATTGGAGTTAAACTCAACATAGGACTTAGATTGTCTCCATTTTTGCCTTGCATCAGCAATCTTGTCTCTGGCATGCAATGCTACATTTCTCATCTATTCTATACTATGAGTGGGAAAATGCAAGGCACCTAAAGAAAACATCATGGCTGCGGCAGCATGCTTTAGGTTGTTATGACCCTGTGTTGGTGCCTGTTCTTCGTATATTTCTGTTAAAAATGAAAGTAAGCGCTTGCAGGTGCACTTTTGTATGGTCCTTGAATGTGTCAAAACTTCCATAAAGACCAGAAGTTTGCAAACTGCTGCACTACAATGTACTTGATTGCCCAGGTGTTGCTTTGCAGCATAAAAGCCCTTCAACCAATCCTTCGTCAGCCTCGTTTTAGGCATAACCACTTCATGCACATGCACTTGTGTCATGGGGTCAGTGACATTGGGTGTTATTCCTTGCCCTCCTTTCAGGTTGCAAAACGCGCTTACAGTGACTTATCAGGATTTGAATGACAGCAGGTGAGCAAAAAAAAATTACCCCATTTATTGATTAGACGTGGTTGCATGCTTCTGGAGACAAACCTGGTTATCACCCACCGCGGTTGCTTAGTGGCTGTTGTGTTTGGCTGCTAAGCATGAGGTTGAGGGACTGAATCCCGGCCACAGTGGCCGCATTTCGATGGGGGCAAAAGGCGAAAACACCCCTGTACTTGGATTTAGGTGCACATTAAAGGGACACTAAAGGCAAATATTAAGTCAAGCTAAAGTGATAGATTAGTGCTTGAGAATCTCTAAGGTGTCAGTATTATCACGAACAGAGCCCTAATAATAAAGAAATTGAGGTAAATGCAGGACATGATTAGACTCCCCTGTGACATTCAAGCACTTGCCTGATGATGAAAGCGCTCCTCAGTTAAATTCTGTCAGTAATAATAATAATAATAATAATAATAATAATAAGTTTATTTCCCATCAAAAAAGACAGAGGAGGCTGCAGGTAAAAGCTGCACGAACAAACGGCAGCTTGACAGGGGCCCGCATCCCCCTCTGTAAGGCGGCACTACTCAACCATTTGTTGCAAAAACATCCTTGTATTGTATTATAAGGCGAAATGAAATGCTACTTGTCCAGTTCTATTTCATTTTTTAGAAAAAAGAACTCATCGAAATTACCCTTGCCAATGACGCGGGCAGTCGAAAGGTTTAATTTTCGACCGGCTCCGTGCCGCCCATGCTTTCGCGTTTCACTAGTTTCGTTGTCGCATAGTGCTGTGCTGGTTTTGCTGGCTCGCGAAACTCGCACAAACTGCAAGTAGCAGAGAATTCAACTTTGATGTGATGTCGCGGGATGCCCGAACGGTCCATGCCAATTGACCAAATAGCAGCTGCAGGGGTGAATCCACCCCTCTGTCTTTGCTCGGTAGCGCCGTCTGTCGGGCGGGGTTTTACTCACCGACAGCAGCAAAGGGTGGTGATGGCACATGCAGCGTCACCACTCCCCTGGTTCGGTGGCTGGAGATTAGAATTTCGAAAAAGGCATTCGGACCCTTAAGATACAATTTTCTCATAAACTAAGTCTTTTCTTGGCATGAAACAAGCATTGCGAGGTTCCTGGAATTGTATTTAAACAATCCACGTAGACTTAGTATTTGCTTTCAGTGTCCCTTTAAAGAATCTCTGGTGGTCCAAATTTCTGGAGTCTCCCACTATGTCGTACCTCATAATCAGATTGTGGTTTTGGCATGTAAAACCCAATAATATTTAACCTAGTTGTTTTTGCTTGGTTGGTTTACAAGCTTTGTCTGGAGTGTCTGGAATCGTTGGAAATGCCACTTTTTGGTAATTGCTTTTAAACTAAGAAGTTTTGCTACCTCTGACATAGTTCCCCCTCCAGAGTTCACTTTCACTTGTTAAGTGGTTCTGCTAGTAACAGTTCTCACTTTTCGCTCTTTTTGCCTCACCTTCTGCAATGCCTCAGTGGCTATGGCTTTCTGCTGCTTAGCACGAATTTGCGGATTTGACTGCTGGTTGTGGCAAACGCATTTTGATGGGTGTGAAGTACAAAAACTTTTGTGTTCTTTGATTTAGGTGCACATAAACCCCTGAATTGTCCTGGACAAGCTCAGTTTTTTTAACACGATCCTGGTTAATTTAGGTTTAGACAAGCTGAGGTAATAGCCCCGTTTTCAAAGCTATTTCGACGACTCAGCACCTCCACTTCTGCTACATGAATGACTGCAGTGCCAGCATTCGAAATTTGCAGTTTTTCTTCGCTGTGTTTTGTTTTACTATGTAGATGTCGGCACTTTTTCAATGCATCATAGGCCGCATTGATTGAGGCTTTGTCTTCTGCAACGTTGGTGGTAACCATTTTGTCAGCGCTAGAGGGGCGCATTTATTGCAGTCCGTGTTTTCTACTACATAAATCATTTTTGGAATCTCGTGTCCTTTGCGCCTTTTGGCAGATTTGGAACGATGGTGCCTGCCACTGACAGCTCGCATGTGAGTAGCATGTGCAAAAGAAAACCACTGCTCGGCTCTGACAGTGAAAGTTAGCGCGAAATCAATGCACTAGAGTGTTCTTCATCGTGCAGAGAAGATGGTAGTATTCTCATCGCTTCTACCAGAAGTTATGATTCAGAAAGAGAAGATGACGTTGACTTAGCCCAACAGTGGTGCAATGTGGACGCCAACAGCCCGCCTCCGTGTACAGAAGGGAGGTGTCATGCAAGAATTAATGAAAAACTTTCCTCGGTGAAGAATGTTGCTTTGCAGAATAGTTTATTTTTAAACAGGGTAAAATAAAACATTTTGCCTTGTTTCTAACTGCACTGTTTGTGGAAATGACAAGTACAGACATATTCCATAGTGAAGAGCTAAAATGAGGTTCTCACTTCAAACATGAAGCAAATTGGTTGAAAAAGCTTGAGAGGGTTTTCAATGGAGTGAAGTTTGAAAATAAGCCAGATTGACAACTCAGTGAGATGGTTGATAAAAAATCAGTGCATTAAATGAAAGAATCCTTAGAGACTACAGCCAGTTAAATAATTCATTTGAAAGGCAACCAGCAGTGACACCAGCATAGTGGCAGCTATGCTGGTAAACTTCTTTAATAATAAAATAATTGGATTCAGACCAACTGCTGAGAGCAGTTTTCAATTTGGAGATCGAAAAGCAGTCTGAAGCAGCTAATTCTTGTGCTTGTGCAAATGAGTGAAGAAGTGACACTGGTATCTTGGTCAAACATTTTCTTATCATTGACAATGTCTTGGTAACTGTATTCTCATGGCAGTGTCTTCAGGCATGCAGCCATCTCTTTCTCATTACTGCTCCTGAAAGTTTGAAAAGCACCAGGTAGCATTTTATAAACGTCCTTTCACTCCGCCAGAAATCCATTGCTGAGCACACTTTTAGAGCTAATACGAAAATGATGTCATCTCTAAGTAGATGCCATCTTTAGCAAAAATGTGGCCTTTTTAAAAATAATTTTTCTGCTGTTTTGTTGTAGTTCCCCCTAAGAATGAATTTTCAAGTGATGTTTTTAATAACGTTACATAGATTATCCAGGGTGCGTCTGTAGAAGGGTATCAGTTCACAATACAATTTTCACGCAATCAGGTGCTCCCCCACATGGTCAATTTTAGCAGGTAAAGGAAATTGACAGAGGCAGTGAACAACATAGGCCTTCTCAAATCAACATCGTAGGAGAAAAGATGGATTTAACAGAAGCCAGCACACAAAACAAGTTGCTAGAGTTTTACGCTCGAAGTTGTGCCATCATGGAAATGCTTTGAAGGTGGTCAAGGGCAACTTTAGATTTCTGGTGACTCAGCTGATAAATGGTTTTACTAAAAAAATTCAGGAGGATGTCCATGAGCCAGTGCCTTGTGATAACCTAACAGATTTTACAAATTTGTTAAAGACGTGTAATAAGGCTTTGGCGAGTTAAAGAAAATTAACTGTCTGAACTAACCAATTAATTAAAAATTTACTATTTTTTCTCAGTAGCTCTGTAATAAACTTCACTATCTAGCTGACAATTTCATGAACAGTTGCAGTGTACTAGTGTACATTGTGTAAAAATAAGTTTAGCAGGAAACTACTAAATTATGTCTTCACTTTCAGATGAACTATCCTTCTTAATTTTACTTTGTTTTTACTTGCATTTGAAAAGTGCTTCTGGGTGTCTTGTGGCTTAATTCCTTTAAAGGGACACCAAAGAGTAAACTTATCTTAGCTGTGTTAGCGAATTACCCCTCCACAATACCAAAAAGGTCACTCTTACTGCGAGAAGATGCTTGGTAAGCCGTGGAACATGCAAAAATGAAAGAAGGGTAGCGATGCCACCTTGAAATTCGGGCACCAGCCTTGCTGTGATGCCATGAATTTTGACACCATCTGCTCATGCCTAGTTATATGTTTAGCAGTAAAAACAGACTACATTTTATTATAAAAGAGCCAAAGACTAAACTTGGGAAGTTTCGGGAACTCTTACTGAATTAACATAGTAGCTAGAATGCAAAAAAGAAACGAAACAACCTTGCAAATCATGACATCACATTGACATACCGGCACTGGCGCTTTAGCACAAAATTCAATAATTAAACTTTGAGCATCATTTTTTATTCTAATAGTCATCCTGTGACTGCAAAATCAACAAAAACAGAACTCATCAGGAATACTTTATCAATGTAAACTAATTCATTTTTTTCTGTCTAGTATCCTTTACTGCTTCACAAGATTCCACGAATATTGTATGTAAGGGATAATAATTATAATTTCATAAATTGCTTTTGCTTTTAGGCCTAGAAAGTGGCAACAGCATGCTTCTTTTTCTCCCTCTCTTTTTGCTTTTTATGCCAAAGAAACATGGTAGTATTTTATGGAGGAAAAAGGCTTATAATAAATTGTTATGCAATTGTCAGCACAGTCACCACAGTTCTGTGTGCAGAAGCCAGAGTTATTGGGCATATACCTGTATTATATAAAAATTGTGGAAATAGAGAAAGTGTTGAATTTGTGACCATTTATTTTAAATTTAACGTTTCTTGCCATTCTTTCAGAGAGACTAACCTTAGTGGGGTGCATTAAGCTTTCCTTTTCTTTCTCCATTTCAGTGGCACGTCAAAACAACGAGACAGTGTGTTTCGTCTCTTTCTTCGTGTGGAGCCACTTCAGGTTTGCTTTTGTCTCACAGCATTAATTGTTATTGTAATTGCAGCTCCTTCGCCCAGCTTCCCATTTTATCAACTTTACAGAATGTTTGTGTGTGCTAAACGTTTTTGATGAGTTTCTACCCCTACTCCAACATAAGTTCTTTCTGCTATGCTGTGAATTTAGGAAAGTTATAGGGATGGCTACTGAAAAATATAAAGTCACACTTAGTGATATATTTGTTTTTCAGAGGATGTTGTCCAAAACATCACTTTTACCAAAGACAGAGCTTTCATAAGTGAGAAAATCAAGTGTGCTAAGTGTTGGATAGGATTGGTACCACAACTGTGATATATGATGCCAGGTCACATTTATTTATTTATTACATACTGCAGACTCGAGGTCCAAGCAGTGAAGGCATAAAAATACAGAAACGCATGAACAAAAAGTAATATGTAAAATGTTAGAAATACAATCAAAGCATAGTCTTATCACAAGAAGCAAACAAACAAGGATACCAAGGACAGCATAGGGGAAATTACATGTACTTGTTAATTGAATTAAAGAAACTATAAATTAATGGAAGTGAAAGTGGATGAAAAAACTGACCACAGGTGGGGCACGGACCCACGTCTTCGCATTATGCATGCGACTCTCTTACCAATTGGGCTACTGTGGCACTGTTTTCCCATCCACTTTCTGGGGCACTTATGTTTGCCTGTGATACCTTGACGATGGATCTGAAAATCCGCCGTCAAGGCGTCTTTAATTCAGTTAACAAGTACATGTAATTCCCCCTATGCTGTGCTTGGTTTTTTTGTTTGTTGGCTTCTTATGATGTGACTTATAAAAATTGGCCCCTCGTTTTCCTTTCTTCTCATTCAACCAAAGCACAGTGGGAGTCTGTAATGTGTATTCTAACGAGTTTTGATCATTAATGGCGTGATCAAAGAAAAAAAGATCTTTAATGTGTTTTGGCAAAATACAGATTTATGCTATGCTGACGGTGGTCTTAGTATGGTCATGAGGTGTGCTACATTTGGTGAAGGGCCGAGGGCTAGCTTTTTGCAAATTAGTTGGCAGAGGAACTTAAGATGTGATTTATTTCTCTGCACTTCAGGTAAAAGGAATGTCTGAGTTCAGTAACTTACGTAACATTATGTAATGTCTCCTGTTAGCTAGTTTGGTATTTGTAGGTCTCGACTACTGATAAAAAATAAGGGTTATTGTATTCTATTTCAACCTGCAGGAAAAGAAGAATAGCTCTTGGTGAATTTTCTTACCAAACTAGCTGGTGCTTCATTTAGACACTGCTGTGTCGGCGCTGTTTCTTGAGAGTGTGGAGCTCTTTATGTGCCCTCTGACTCCAAGCAGGCAGTCGAAGTTTACAAGAGTGTGGTTATTTCCAAGCTAGTCAGTGCAGCCATACAAGGAACCTTTGTCACAGGCAGTTTGAATTGTAGAATTGTGCAGCACCTTTGGTTTCAATTTTCTGTGCAACTATGTCCCACCTTGGCGTTAAAAAAAAAAATTGTAAGGTTTGTAAAAGATAATCTGGCATTCCGGATTAATTCAGTATTTTCCTGTAGTGTCCCTGCATTTGCTAAAATGCAGTACAAGGGAAGGTGCATACCAATGATGAAACAAATGCTAATTTCATCTGTGCCAGACCAGGGTATGTACGATTGTGAATGCTGTAAGACTTGGCAACAAGTTACACTCTGGTACGGGGCTCAAAGATTAAAAAGCAGCAGCTGCTCATCTTTCCTGTCCTCATCCCCCTCATACTTTTTTCTAATATGTGTGCTTGCATGCTTTAGTTATCATTTATGCATGACCTCACTGTTGTCAGAATCACACTGCCTGATAATGTGTAAAAAAGAAACGAAACTACCAACTTTGACTAAATGATTTTAGCATGGTGTATTATATCCTGTTTTCCCTCTTTGGATTGCAGTGGGGTCTGACTGAGCAGCTGCTGGAAAAAATGGTGGAAGTAGCTGTTACTGACGAGTAAGTAAAAGTTTAAGAAAAAATAGTTTTTTGGCAGTGTGATATTTCGAATTTTGCTTATCATTGTGCATTGTTCACTTGCATTTCTTGAATTTAAAATGCCAATGAAAGTAAGGACGGCATTAAAAGCTTACGGACTGCAGTATATGAGAAAATGTTTAGTTTCTAAGCAGTTTATAGCCATATTCAGTAAAAGTGTAGAATACTGTGTAGATTGTGCAGTTAAACCTCAGTATTACAAAATTCTCTATATAATGAAGTATTTCACTTTTTATAACTTGTCCATAAAAAACCACGTACTTAGAACCTCAGTATGGAGTCATTCCACGCGAAACGTCCCGGACCCCAAATTCGACCATCATTGATTCATTTGGGGGAAAATTGGACTAATTGGTGATTGTGTGAATAAGGTGTCACCAAAGTATATTTACTGCAAAAAAAATTTTGGGTGACGTAAGCACTCTGAAGTTAACGCAAATAAGCAAAGGTTGGTTGGAGGCAAATTTTTTTAGTCAAATATGAAACTATTTACAATGACAAATCTTATACCCCTGCCACACGGGCACAGAAAATGACATGAACTGGCTAATGCCTTAAACTTTAATGTCATTCGCGGGGTGCCACAGAGACATGCTTAATGCCATTCGCGACGTAGTGCGTTCTTGTAACTCACTTTGCCGTCAAATGCGTACTCTCGTTCCCAATGTCTCCATATTCTGACGTGACTAAACGAATTATTAGTGAAGAACAATTAACATATTCTTCACTTTCTTTATAAAGTTGCTCTTTCTCGCGGTGTGTTGTGTTCTTACAATTATTACAACTCACTTGGCCCCGCAGGGGCGTCTGCGTCAGCAGGCGTTTGGTGTGTTGCGACACCACGTACCCGAGCACACGAGGGTTGGACCCTCCCGCGTGTAGCCGTGCGCGGCTTAGCCGTGTCTGGGGAAAGGGGGATCCTGGGGGTTGAGCCGATGCTGGGTGTCTGGACCTTTAAGGCCCCCCGGCGGACGCCACACACCCCTTTGGCCTCTGCTTCACATAGACGGCCCCCCCGGACTGACCCACCCGGGGGAAATCGGTAGTTGCCTTTTCCTGTCTCTCTCTCCCTCCAGCCTTCGTCTTTCTCTCACTTTTCATCTTTCCTGTCTGCTCCTTCCTTCCGCTTACTTCCATAGTTTCCAGGCAGCAAGGGTTAACCTTGTGTGATTAACCAACCTAGGTTATTTCATATTTGGTTATAGTGATGACGTACAGCTGGCGTTTACAGGACCTGTTCTTACAGTCTCTGTAGCGTCCCCTTGTAGGACTCCATGGTGGGTGGCTGGCGTTATTGCCGAAAATTCAATTCCTTTATGGCAACATCCTTCCCTCCACTTCCTGATCGCCCTCAGAAAAGAGGGCGCACCGATGATTTATTCCAGTTTTTTGGTCGACAAAAAGAATCCTTCCCTCGTTTTCACGTGATCCACTCTGAAAAACCAGCTAAACAAGTGTGAACAATCTCCCCGTTCCTTGTATCTAAGTCTCTTACCGAAGTTTTTGGTCCAGGATATAAGGTGTCGAGGATGGCTAGCGGAGACCTCCTCCTGGAGCTCCGCGATCAGAAGCAATTTGAAAAACTGCCTCAGCTAGTATCATTTGGGGAGACCCAAGTAGTAGTAACCCCGCACCGCACGATGAATACTTCCCGCGGCGTTGTCTCGGACGATGATTTGCTGGAGCTCTCTGAGGCTGAGCTCTTGGAGGGCTTCAGCGAACAGAATGTAATAAATGTCAAAAGGATCAAGATAAGGCGAGACGGTAAAGAAATTCCGACCAAACACCTAATACTCACCTTCAATTCAAGTGTCCTGCCCGAGTCAATCGAGGCCGGGTACATCAAGCTTCGTGTACGCCCGTATGTGCCAAATCCCTTGAGATGTTTCAAATGCCAACGTTTTGGCCACAGCTCGCAGAGCTGCCGAGGCCGCCAAACATGCGCCAAATGCAGTGCCCTTGAACACGCAACTGAAGAATGTAAGAACTCTCTACACTGTGTAAACTGTGATGGGGATCACGCCGCGTACTCACGGTCGTGCCCATCCTGGAAGAAAGAAAAAGAAATCGTAACGATCAAAGTGAAAGAAAATATCTCATTTAAGGAGGCACGCAGGCGGGTTGCATACCTGCCAAAGAAAAGCTTTGCCGAAGTGGCGCGTCAGGGGGCAGCGTCACAACGGCCTCCGGCGGCTGTCCGACCCACAAGCAGTGAGTCGGCAGTCACGCCATCTGCCCCCGCGACGGTTGCAGCTAGCGCTGCTCCGTCAACCGAGGAGAAGGAACCATCGACCCCGAAGGAGGGCGCAGCCGAGGCTGCCTCAACTTCCGAGGTTCCTTCATGCGCTGGCAACGGCCGGCGTAGCCAAATCCCTCTGGGAGCCCCATCGACCTCCGGGCTGGTGGGCGCAGGGGTCTTGCCCTCCAAGGCGGGACTCCCTCTGAAATCTTCCCGCTCGCAAGAGCACGTGTCCGGCGCCTCACAAGAGGCAATGGACACTACACCCATCCTCAAGGCGCACCAAGCGCCTAAGGAGCGGCGAGGCTCCCTCGAACGCTCCAGAAAGAACAAAACCCCTATTACAGGGCCTCGAAAGGGTTCTGTAATCTAAGGCATCCCGTCCGTTTCCGTAAACACAGCACCAATTTATTTTAAGTATGGATACACAAATCATTCAATGGAACATTAGAGGTCTCCTTACAAACCTTGATGATTTGCAAGAACTCATCCACAAACATAATCCAAAAGTGCTGTGTTTACAGGAAACACATTTAAAATCCAGACACGCAAACTTTCTCCGTACGTATGTTACGTTTCGTAAAGATCGCGATGATGCCATCGCATCATCGGGTGGTGTTGCGATTCTCACACATAAAAGTATAGCATGTCAACCTTTACAGCTTCGAACGCCCCTTGAAGCAGTGGCGGTGCGAGTTGTTCTGCTAAACAAACTCATCACTATTTGCTCGCTTTATATACCCCCACATTACAAATTAACTAAACATGAATTTCAGTCCTTTATAGATGAACTGCCAGAACCCTATGTTGTTCTTGGCGACTTCAATGCGCACAGCTCCCTGTGGGGCGACTCTCGTATAGATGCGCGAGGTCGTCTTGTTGAACAGTTCCTCTTCTCTTCTGGTGCATGCCTGCTGAATAAGAAGGCACCCACATATTATTCTCTCGCCAACAGAACATTTTCATCAATTGACCTCAGCCTAGTTTCCCCGTGTATACTGCCTGAACTCGAATGGGAAGTTATGAACAATCCTTACGGGAGCGACCACTTCCCGATACTGATAAGAACATCTAAAGAAAACGAATGTCCTCCACAAGCTCCTAGGTGGAAGATAGACACAGCCGACTGGGAGAAATTTCGAACTCTCACTAACATCTCATGGGCCGACATGTCTTCTCTAGAAATTGATGCTGCTGTAGAGTACCTTACATCATTCATGATAGATGCCGCATCAAAATGCATATCCGAAGCGAGTGGTCTGGCATGCAAACGACGTGTACCGTGGTGGAACAGCGAATGTCGGACCGCCCGTAAGAATCAGAACAAGGCGTGGGGGTTGCTGCGAGCTTCTCCCACCGCTGAGAATCTTGTCAACTTTAAAAAAAATAAAATCCCAAGGTAGGAGAACCCGCCGACAGGCTAGAAGAGAAAGCTGGCACAAGTTTTTATCGAGTATTAACTCGTTTAGGGATGAGGCCAAAGCCTGGAACAGAGTTAATAGGATTAGAGGGCGGCAAATACATTCACTCCCCCTGGTGAACACACAGGGCGATACACTGCAAGACCAGGCAGACTCACTTGGGGAATATTTTGAGAGCGTGTCAAGTCCAACAAATTATACACAGTCCTTTCTCAAATACAAAGAAACAGAAGAACGTAAGCCATTAAGAAGAAAAGGTCGAGAGAATGAGCCTTACAACCGTCCTTTTTGTATTGCTGAATTAAGAGCTGCCTTGAGCGTATGCAACAGCTCCGCACCAGGATCTGATAGAATCATGTATGAAATGCTCAAAAACTTACATAATGACACGCAGGTTACACTACTCACACTTTTCAACACCATTTGGGATGCAGGGTACCTTCCAACCGCATGGAAGGAAGCCATTGTGGTCCCTATTTTGAAACAAGGCAAGGACCCTTCCTCAGTGGCAAGTTACCGCCCGATAGCCCTCACAAGTTGCATCTGTAAGGTGTTTGAAAAAATGATTAATCGGCGACTCATCCATTTCCTTGAACTGAGCAAAATCCTTGATCCCTATCAGTGCGGCTTCCGAGAAGGGCGCTCCACAACTGACCATCTTGTACGTGTAGAAGCAAATATCCGGGACGCATTTGTACACAAACAATTCTTCTTATCCATATTCCTCGATATGGAGAAGGCGTACGATACGACGTGGCGTTACGGAATCCTAAGAGACTTGTTAGAAATGGGTATCCATGGAAATATGCTTAACCTAATAGAAAGCTATCTGTCCAGTCGTACCTTCCGGGTAAAAGTAGGAAATGTACTTTCGCGTCCTTTTACGCAAGAAACTGGTGTACCGCAAGGAGGCGTGCTCAGCTGCACACTCTTCATCGTGAAGATGAACACGCTTCGCGCTTCATTACCACCGGCAATCTTTTATTCTGTCTACGTGGACGACATACAAATAGCTTTCAAATCCTGTAACCTCGCAGTGTGCGAGAGACAGGTACAGCACGGCCTGAACAAAGTCTCAATGTGGGCAGACAAGAATGGATTTAAGATCAATCCTAACAAAAGCTCTTGCGTTCTTTTTACAAGAAAGAGAGGCCTGGTTCCGGATCCTTCCTTAAACTGTGTGGACAACGAATACCTATCAGCAAACAGCACAAATTCTTAGGTATCATACTTGACTACAGACTCACTTTCATTCCACACATTAAATATCTGAAAGAAAAATGTCTAAAAACAATGAACCTAATGAAACTCCTATCCCAGACTACATGGGGTAGTGATAGGAAGTGCTTAATGAACCTATACAAGAGCCTAATTCGGTCTCGATTGGATTATGGTGCTGTAGTATATAACTCTGCCGCCCCGAGCGCACTAAAGATCCTAGATCCTGTCCACCATCTAGGAATCCGATTGGCCACTGGCGCTTTCAGAACGAGTCCCATACAAAGTCTATATGTAGAATCAAATGAATGGTCTCTCCACCTACAGAGATCATACATTAGCTATACATATTTCCTTAAAGTACGCTCTAATCCTGAACATCCATGTTTTGATACCGTTACTGATATGACGTGCGCTACACTTTTCAGCAATCGTCCCTCCATAAGACAGCCTTTCTCGCTGCGTGTGAAGGAGCTTAGCGATGAAATGCATGTCCCACTCGTCGAGCATCGCTTAATGCACCTAACCAAGCTCTTACCTCCTTGGGAGTGGCAGGTGATACAATGTGACATATCCTTTATGAAAGTTACAAAGCACGCTCCTGAGGCCGAAATCCGAATGCATTTCCTAGAACTCCAGCACAAGCACTCCTGCGCAGAGTTCTACACAGACGCTTCGAAATCAATTGCCGGGGTATCCTATGCAGCCGTCGGCCCATCGTTTTCGGAATCCGATGTACTGCATCCGGAAACAAGTATTTTTACGGCCGAGGCCTACGCATTACTCTCTGCTGTAAAGCACATAAGAAAATCGAAACTTCCAAAAGCGGCGATCTATACAGACTCTCTCAGCGTCGTGAAGGCCTTAATGTCACTCAGCAAACATAAAAATCCCGTATTTAATGAATTATATTCGGTCTTGTGCAAAGCGTACTCATCTAACCAGAATATCATAATATGCTGGGTCCCTGGCCATAGGGGAATTGAAGGTAACGTTCTGGCGGACGAGATGGCCACGTCAATCACATTGCAAGCGGTTAACCCTACCGCTGCGGTGCCTGTCACAGATCTGAGGCCTTTCCTGCGAAGGAGGCTGCGAGATCACTGGCAACGCATCTGGGACGCGGAAACAGATAATAAGCTCCACCTGATAAAACCACAGTTAGGATTCTGGCCCTCTACTACAAAATCACGCCGAACAGATGTCCTATTCTGTCGTCTCAGAATAGGACACACGTTTGGCACACATAATTTTCTACTAACCGGAAGTGAGCCTCCAGCCTGTGGTAGATGCGGGGAGAGGCTGACCGTACTCCACGTCCTCCTGGAGTGTCGGGAAGCCGAATCTGAGAGAAAGAGACATTTTCCCTTAGCATATCGGCAGCACATTCCCCTTCACCCATTAATGTTACTCGGCCCAGAACCGCTATTTGACACCAATGCACTTTTAAGTTATCTGAAAGATGTTGTATTGCATGTTGTTAGCCCCACATGTTCGTAGCGCCTCCTCTCTTCAGAGGATGGCGCTGTGATAGTTCTTTCGTATAGCACGTGCCTCTAGGCCCTTGTGTTTCAAGGGCTCCGGCGAGGCAACAGTGCTCCAGCTATTTTAACCATCTCATATACTTTCAATTCTATGTCATTCTTTTACGATGGATTTTAATGTTCATAGTATTCGTCATTAGTCATCGCCATAATTTTATATCACGTAGATTTTATGCACTTTACAGCAACTATTTTTAGGCCACTTTACAGCCAAGTCACATCTCCATAATACATCGCCAACATCACTACTTGTCATGGCGCTCTTTGGCCACACCTGGCCCTTGCGCCATTAAACACCACATATCATCATCATCAACTCACTTGGCCGTCGAATGCGTACTCTCGTTTACGTCCCCGCTGTGGCCGTAGTGACCATATTCTCACAATATTAAGCAAACTTGTAGATAAAAACAACTAATATATTCTTCACTTTTTTAAACGGAGCTCTTTATTTTCGTAGAGATCAGCAGGCGATCTTGCTGCTACTCACGGCTAGAGCACTAATCGTGAGCGTGTTAGCCAGGAGAAGCTGTTCGATTGCATGGCGGCGGCTCCTTGCCTTGTTAGCCTCATACTGACGCCTTCAAATTTCTCGCCGATGCAAACTGGAGCACACGGTCAAATTTTTCATTATTGCTGCTGGAGAGCTTTGAAGCTGTGAGCACTATTTTTCCCAATTTCAATGTTTTGGCTACGATATGGATTGGCCTTCGAGCTAGCTTTGGCTTCAAACAGTTTACGGCTGGGTGCAACAATGACATTCCTGAAGTAAACTACATACAATACGGCGATTAATGTTTCTCATGCCATTTCTTAAACATCTGCTCCCTAGATAACTGTTTTTTATCGTATTACGATTGGCAAGCAAACTTAACAGTTTCACTGCAGCTATCGCCATCGCAACGATTAATGTCATTAAGTATACGCGTGTAGCAGCGATAAAAATATAATGGCATTAAGAAACTTAAGGTCTTAAACTTTTGATGGCATTAACCTCGCCTGTGTGGCCCAGGTATTATTTAAAAATTTTTCTGACGTAATTCTTTCATGTGACGTCATAGGCGAACACATTTACGATTTTCCCTTGTTTAATTGGTTCAGTAAAAAGGCAATAACTAGGGTGTTTTCAGAATTTTTTTGCATAAACATTGTTTGCTTCAGCTACAACATCGTTTTATAATTATTTTCCCATTGCTGTAGTTTCTGCTGAAAATAATGTTCAGCTATGAAATCACGTACTTTTCCAGAGAATTACTTTCGAAGCTGACGAAAAGTGACTTTCTGATGATCATCAGGCCTAAATTAATCATTAAGGCCCTCCAGATAGATATACGTGAGATAGCTCATTATACACATAAACTTTTCAGCTTGTGAGCTAGGAATTTTAATTTGAGTATATTTTGTTCGAGGCAAGAAAAATATTTTTGATGTCAACAACAAATCTCACTGGTAGGCACTCTCAATCTGGTTGTCTAAATTAATCCAGAGTCCTTCATTAAGGCATGCCTGATAATCATATGGTTTTGACATATATAAAACACCAGAATATATATATCTATTATAGGTCGCCAGCCAACACCTTCCACGTCCAGGTGCTCAACCAGTTCAAATGGCTGGATGGCCTGGCGGGCACCAAGGTTTGTCTCTTTATTCTTTCACCTGTAGAGGTTGCTTATTGGCATCCACCAGAACATCTTAATTTACTGCTAAAGTTGTGATCTGGAATGAGATGGCATTGCAAAATGATGACGTTTGGCAGTTTAGTAGGGTGACAGTATAATTACTAAGCAAGCTGCATAGGTTAATGCACAAGTAATCACAAGATTGTCATCACATGCTTGCCGCAAGTTGTATAGAATGAATAGCAATTCAACAATGTGCTACAGCTATTGCCGTTGTTTTTCTGTTGGTTCACATAGTGGAACCCCTGCAATTGAAACCTGGGACCAGTTCTCACTGAAATAAGTTCTCTTCTCATAAAAAGATGGCTCATGTGCATCTGTGAATATTTATTCCATTCAGTAACGGTTTGGAACAGTGCATGACTGACTGTGCATAACGTTGTGCCAGCTATCTCACCAATGCTTCACGTAATGCGCGAAACTGTGATGTCTTTCTTTTTGTCCCCCCGCTTTTAGGCATTCATGGACAAAGTGTTTGATGAGGTCCTCCCTGTGATTCCGCTGCATGTGCGCAAAGATGTTGTGCTCGCTCTGCCGCACATACTGGAGGACTCAGAACACCTGGCTGCAGCTCGAAAACTTGGGTGCGAATTATTCAGATTTTTTTAAAGAAAAGGACATACTTTTTATCTCTCTTTTTCCAAAGTTCCTGGATCTTTCATTGTATTTCCTCCTGACGGGTGCGTTGACACACAAATTTTATCCGAGCTGTTGCTCCCCCTGATATGGTTTTGCTGGATTTAGCATTGGCAAATCAGGTGGCGGCTACTAAGGAGCCATACTATGTAGATACGGCTATATTAGATTGCTTGCAAGTTACTTACGGTAGCACATAGAGGCCATTTGTTGTACTCTTAATTCTGTCATCAAACATACACGACATTGCAGAGAATTGTACTTTTTCTGAAGTGTTCAGTAAGTTTCACCTAATATGATTAGCCTTCTTAGGATACCTCACACATTTTCCGGTGTCAATCAGCCTGTCTACCTGTCTTTGTCTCTGTTTTCCCACCAACGTGGTTCACTGGGTGGTCCATGGTCTAATGGGTAGAGCATTGGAATGGCTGCGCTTAGGGAACCGGGTTCAAAACGGACTGTTGGACACCTTGGGTCACTGGTAGGTGACACGTTTGAACCGAGAACGTGAGCACCACATACCCAGTGTCTTATACCGTTCGAATCATTAAAACCGGTTGGAACTATTGCAGTCAAACCCGGATATATCAAACTTGAAGAGCATCGTGAAATAGTTCGATATTTCAAAATTCACAGGGTTTCTTATGTTATCGCTAAGACGACTTGAAAGTGAAAGCACAAGTGGTGAAAGCACAAGTGCCAATGCATTAAAGACGGACTCATGACATACGCATCCCCCTTCAATGTCTCAGTCTGCTTCACTTAGTCATCCCTCTTAATTTGCTTACTCATTCCTATCGATTTGCTTACTCATCCTCCTAATTCGATTAGTCATCCCCTTAATTTGTTTAGTGTACTTTGCGTAGTGTACAGTGTACAGTCGAAACCACTTATAACGATACTGGTTTTAACAATATGTCTGTTTTAACAATGAGAAGCTGCTGCGCCGTCAACTTTTGTATGTTTTCCATGGTGAAATAACCCACTTACTACAATGCCCCAATGCCGCATTATCGGTTATAACGATGAAGTCTGGCTGCTGAATGTCCGTGCCGAAAGGTAGTGAAATGCGAAATCCTTGAAAAGAAGAAAAGGAAACGATGGCTTGCTGCCACAACAGCCGTCACCCTTCCACCCCTCCGAACACGAGTGGGCTGCGCCCGTACCTCTATGCCGTGCCCCCTTCTGAACCATGAATGGACCGTGCTGACCGCACTTCTCCCAGATTGCTCGCTGGCTCCTCATTGAGCACAGTTCTGCAAACAGCTTAATCGCTCATTTTTGTCTTTGTTGGTTGCGTCGACATTGCTCCTGGCCACGTGGTTTCTTAGCCTCATTTGACTCGCCATTGAAACGGAAGATTGCTGATCCACCCACCGGCATTGCACGACGTCGCCGGTGAAAAGAAAGCACACGACTATAGATTTGAAAACTAAATGCTTCAGACCGATGAGGTGATCATCACGAACACGCTTGCATCGGATAGCGAGGGTGACGACAGCAGTGATGACGCAGTAGGGCAGGCTGCCTCAACATTGTCCTCACAGGAGGCCCAGCAGATGATTCAGTCCCTCTAGTGCTTTGTTTTCATGAGGAACCTTCTGCTGCACTACATGGGGCACCTTGATGCTTTAGAGAAAGATGTCGGCAAGCTTCGCGTAAAGCATGCAAGGCTGATGGACATAGGGTTGTCTCGTGCAAACCAGTGAGAAGTGCGTGGTGAGATGCTTGTGGCGATCTCGCCTCAGCATTTCTTCCGGATTTCTCACACTGACAGGCTGCCCTGGCAACCTTCTCGCATACTTTAAAAGGCCCCTTTTGGGGCCACTGAAGCGATGCCTCGGTGAAGCTCGCATATCGCTTGCCACCCATGACCCCTCTTTGCAGTTGTTATAGCAGTGCCATTCTTTAATGCCAACAGCCCCGGATTGTTACGATCAGAACGAGCAGGAAGCAGTTAAACAAGTGAACACGATCAGCAGCCGGATGGATGAAGGTGGTGAGGAGGGGCACTGGCCTCCCCACCATTATAGTTTTCTCACAACAGCTCTGCCATCCCCCTATTTTGACTTTTTCATGCAACGCAGTTATAACAATTATCGGTTATAACAATGAAATTTTCGTGGCACTTGAATATTGTTATAAGTGGGTTCGACTGTACCTCTCTCTATTTCCAAAGGTCGAGGGAACGACTCCCAACCAAGGTCTTGGGTTTAAGTGGCTTATTTAACTCTATCTTAATGAACTTTGCCTTCATTCACACCAAAGGTCGTGGGTTCGACTCCCACCAAAGATCGTGGGTTGGAGTACCTTAATTAATTATTAATTACATGGGCCTTAATTAACTTTGCCTTAATTACCACCAAAGGCGGTGGGTTCGACTCCCACCACTGGTCGTGCGTTTGAGTGCCTTTATTAACTCTATCTTAATTAACTTCGCCTTCATTAAAGGGACACTAAAGGCAAATACTAAGTCAAGCTAAAGTGATAGATTAGTGCCCGAGAATCTCTAAGGCATCAATATTATCGCGAACAGAGCCTTAATATTCTAGAAATTGAGGTAAATGCAGGAGATGGTTAGAACTTCCCCGGGACATTCAAGCACTTGCCCGATGACCAGAGCACTCCTCAGTTAAATTCTGTTGTTAGTACTCAACTACTCGTTGCAAGAATCATCCTTGTATTATAAGATGAAATAAGAGGCTACTTGTCCAGTTGTACTTAATATTTAGAAAAAAAGAACTAATGGAAATTATCGTTGACAAAGATGCGGCCGGTCAAAAGGTTTCATTTTCGCTCAACTCTGCGCCGCCCACGCTTTCGCGATTCAGTAGTTTTGTTATCACGTAGTGCTCCGCTGGTTTTGCTCGCTCGCGAAACTCGCACAAATTGCAAGTAGCAGGGAATTCAACTTCCATGTGATGTCGTGGGATGCCCTAACGGTCTACACTTGACCAAAAAAGTAGCTGCAGCGGCGAATCCACCGCTCTGTCATAGCTCAGTAGCGCCGTCTGTTGGGCACTGTTTTACTCACCGACAGCAGCAAAGGGTGGTGATGGCGTATGCAACGTCACCACTCCCCCGGTTTGGCGGTGGGAGACTAGAATTTTGAAAAAGGTATTCAGACCCTTCAGATGCAATTTTCTCGTAAACTAAGTCTTTTCTTTGCACAAAACAAACATTGCAAGGTTTCTGAAATTGTATTTAAACAGTCCATGTCAACTTAGTATTTGCCTTTAGTGTCCTTTAACACCAAAGGTCATGGGTTCGACTCTCGCAAATGGTCATGGTTCGACTCCCACCAAAGGTCGTGAATTCGTAGCCTTTTTGTACCTTTGGTGTCTTCGAGGCGTTTTCAGTCAAGGTCGACTGACATGCACACAGGAGGTTTGATGTACCGCATTTCCCTGCCGCGGGAGTTCGATACAAGAAAAACAACACTCCTGTATTATTGCTATATGTGATATTCAAGGGGACTTTTGCACTTTTCAGTATTTAGAATAATTTGAAATGCTCGAGTGCGATATAACTAGGCTCGACTGTAGATTTTTGCAGAAGTCTGAACCCTAACTGAACCTGAAACTTTTCTCTTTGACACTCTCGCCAGACGCTTTATGACAGCAACCTTGCAAGCTGTGATTGTCCCACATCAAATGGCAGTAAAGTAAGATTATGCACACATTTGTCAGAGTTCAATCTCATAACCAGTCTGCCAAATCAGAAGGTATTAGGAACTGCAGCCACGAGGCAGCAGTGTGTGCATAACCACAAGCTTAGTTATTGGGCTGTGTGTGATAGTATATGATCGAAATTGTAAACACTTGCATATACAGTTAAAGCTTGATAGAAAGAACTTTGTTATAGCGAAATTCTCAATGTAATGAAGCATTCAACCTTTTATAGCTTCTTTTACATAGAACACCATGTATTTTGAACCACACTACAACAAAGTGTTTATACACGATTTCAATATAACAAAATTTTTTCACTACCTACGGCCGATGCGAAGATATTGACATAGCATGAAATTGCAAATTTGGTCGCCGACTTTCATCTTCAACAAAATGATTTGTTTTTATAAATATTTCTTTTTCAGTTGCCCGATATTTTGGAAAATTTATCGGCCCCTTCCACATAATAAAAGTTCATCGGCACCTGAACTTAATTGCATAAGTCTGATTCCAATATAACGAAATTTCAATGTAACGAAGTAAAGTGCCGATTTTACTGATTCTGTTACATCGAGGTTTAACTGTACTATATATAAGGATCTCCCAAACTGTGTTACCAGTACATTGTACAATCACAATTACAACCTGACAGCATCTGACTAACACGTCAGGCTACACATTGCATTATTGCAGCTTATGTATTTTCTGTTTGAATGTTGTTGAGGTTGTTTAGCTCATAGGGACAAGCGACTCAAGACACATAAGTGGAAACACAACAAAGGCTATTTATTGCTCTTTAGACACAATGGCAGCGAGGCAGAATAACATGGAATCAATGTAACATGCAGATGAGTCTAGGCATTTTGACTCATTACGCGAGGCTGCTGAGCAGAAATGCACCCATGTTGGATTCCAGGATCTAGGTGATTCGTGAGGGTGCTCACATTAATGTTAGTTTTCCCAAGTGATTAGGTGTGCCAATGCCGGTGCCACACCTTGAAGCTGAGCAGGAAGCCTTTTGTAAAATAGTCTTGCGACGTACACCAATGATCACACAGTCGATCTGTACATGCCCACATTCATAAGATAAAGAGGTAGGAGTAATTTCCTTTTGTGCCTGTGCTCTCCAGCCCATCAGATGAGGCTATCATCAGAACACTCGGACCATCTTTTGTCATAGCTGCATAACTATGACACCAGTATCCGCCATTGCATATGCGCCGTGCAGAGAAGCCGAACGACTGGAGATTGCGAGAGTGGTGCTAGGAAGACGATGAGCATTCTTTTCAGTCTTCTCCAAGTGTAAAAAATTGTACTGCTGTTATCTTGTGAATTTTTTAAATTCACGAATTGCCATACAACTCAGTGGTATGCTTGGTTAACTGACGCTGTTGATATTCTTGCAGTGAGCTGTTTACTGATGACAAAGAGCTTGGCCCTACTGTACTTGAGGCCCTCAGTAACCTGTACGTGGAACCAGAAGTGATTTCTGAGGTAACTTCACAAAATGCCATTTCTGTTTTCCTGTGATTTGATTCTAATGTTGGACTGACTCCTTTTTTTTTTTTTTTTTGGTGAGAGGAGCGATGGGGGGGGGGGGGCAAGCTTGATCGAAGTTTGTGCTTTTCCAGAAGTTTATCTGTATAAAAAGATAAATTCTGAGAGCCCCTCCTTGATTTCTTTCCCTCTTAGTCTGTTATTTCAACTAGGTTGCAGACAATCTGGGATTTGAAGGAGTATGCGATAGACCTGTCCTTGACAGTAGGGGTCTCAATTTAACTCATGACCTACTGTTGATGTGTCGTTGAACCACGCACAACCTCCGTGTATCACTGCACTCTAAAGATCCTTCATACTTTTCAATATCTGACCACGGACAAAAGCTATGAAAAGGTGTCTGCTTCTTCATTTGAGATTGTGTGCCTTGCTTTCCTTTTCAACAGGTGCGAACTCGTGTGTTGACCGTGCTGAAGTCATTAAAGCTCAGTCAGCTGCCCCCAACCGTTAAGTTTGTGCTTTCCAATTGCACTGTCCAGGAAGCTTCACAGGTAGGCAGTGTTTGGGAAAGACAGTTGTCACTTTGCAGAAGTTCTCTTAATCAGCTATGGAGTGTTTTCTCGTTTGATTCCACTGCAGTGTTTGCTTTTGTTCATTTCTCTATACATTTTTCTTCCTCTGTGGGCACATAAAGTCAAACCTCAATTTAACAGAACACAATGTTACGAAATAGTGCTTCCAACTCTCCGACACATATTTGTAGAGCTTAATGCATTGAAAACCCAAAGTAATGGAGTTCACTCAATTTCTCACCCGATTTAATAAAGTTTGGGGCTGGGTGGAATATGGGGAAATTTGGGGAAAATACTCGTATGCAGAGT
The DNA here is from genome assembly GCF_023375885.2 of Dermacentor andersoni. Taxonomy (NCBI): domain Eukaryota; kingdom Metazoa; phylum Arthropoda; class Arachnida; order Ixodida; family Ixodidae; genus Dermacentor; species Dermacentor andersoni. Next base: position 135,770,990 of record NC_092815.1, read on the forward strand.
TTCAGTTCAGCTGATAGACACCACTGGTCACTTAAGATTTGTTTTAACGTTAAGACAAGGCACTTCAAAAGGCTCGCTGTTTATGATAAGTGTGCATGAAGGTGAAAATCGTGCAATCTTTTGTGGCTCTTCAATAAATATAATGTTACTTGCATGGGCATAATAAGTGATTTCAAGAAAATCTCAATCTAACAAAATAGTTGCCAGGTACTATTGAGTTTGTTAAATTGAAGTTTAACTCTATAATAGACACTTATAGCTTTATATTAGGCCCTTAAGTTCTGCGTAAATAAATTTTAGAACATGCTGAATTGTAACGCTGTGAGCACTATGCAGCCTTTCATTAGCAGTGTGTGCAATTAGTTTTCACTAGTCTCTTCACGGTGTCTTGGAGTATATTTTCTAAATATTATGCTTAGAGATTTTTATTCAGAAGTGTATTTGTTATGTTAGTTGCTTTTATTGTTGTGATATATTTATTACAGTTATTTCACACTTTTTATTTTGTACCCAGTTTTGCCTGAAGTGGCCCAAAGTGCTGGCCTTCAATGCATGCAGTTCAGCCTGATTTTAGCAATGTTTAACAATGAATGTACAAAATTAGGGCCTATGTAGCGGTTGTGATATGATTGCCCATAATTCTTTGAGAAATTCATTCATGTGTGCTTACTGAAAAAGTCCAAGGGCCAAAAACTGTTTTAAAAGGGTGTCTAGTTTCCTACCATAGTGAAATGTAGAAACCTCAAAATTCTCAATTGAAGGGAAGTTTCTGGCAGGAAATATAATTTTATATGTTGAGGTGTGACTGCCGTTTGATAAATAAAACAAATACAAACAAAATTGTTTTGTTTTCTTTCTATATCAATCGGAATAGCTGTAATAATACAGTCAAACCTCATTATAACAAAGTCGCAATATCAAAATACATTCACCATTCATTATAAGCATACATCCTGTCATCGGCAAAAAAAGAAAAAAAAAATATAATGATTGAGGTTATGCAAAAGAAGCACAAGTGTGACTTAACCGGCCAGTGAAGAGTCTCCTACTGATTTTGACGGCTAGCCAGTGGCTTGCCATACCAATATATGAACAGTGCTAAATTGCGAATGTGCTTTGCACAGATGTTAATAACTTAATATGCAACTGTGTGATCACACACGATCGGCGCAAGGGCTTGCTGGCTGCAGGCCAGCCAAGCCATTGGGCAGAATGTGTATGTGTGTTTAAAATGTGCTCTTTCATGTTGATTTTTCTTAGTACTATTTGACATTTTTGCTACTGGAACGCACATTTTGAGCGGCAAGTGAACAATTATTAGCTATACTGTGACCGAAATTCTCGCAAAGCTTGCACTTTCAGTTTTATTATGAAAGTAGACTACACATTGAAGTTAAACATGACCAACTAAATTTCAAGTTAGTTGCATCCAATAATTCAGTGCTATCGAGGTCCAGTGGTACCAGAAGACTGCAGCCATGTCTAATGGTGTTTAAACAAAAACATAGATTATTCAAATGATGGGTTCTGTGAAATTTCTACCAGCTCACAGGACCTGTTGTTTGCATCTGCCTGCATTCCAGGTGGTTTCTGAGCTGCGGGCCAACCTTGAACTTCGTCACATTCTACCAGTGACGTCTACGCCAACATATTTCAGGTATTGTTATACTTGGGCTGTTAGTAATTCCACTGCATATTCATTTGTTTTACTTGATAGAACCAATCATGACACTTTGTCTTTTTCTCTTTTTCATATATACAGTTAAACCTCAATATAATGAAGTAGGTAAAATTAGCAATTTGCTTCGTTATGTCAAAATTTCGTTGTATTGAAATGCAACCTTTTATGCAAATGAGTACAGCTGCTGATCAACTTTTCTGACGTGGAAAGGGGTGCAGAAATTTTTGAATTATCGGGCAGTGAAAAAAAGGACATTTGAATGAGAAAACAATTTGTTTTGATGAATGTGGGAATTCGTGACGAACGATTTGGTTTCATGCCACGTTGACAATATCTTCACATCAGCAGTATGAATTAAGTGAAGCCAGCCACGCTTTCGCGTGCACTCCGTCTCCGTAGCTGATAGCATCACCCGCACTGGGACGACGCTATCATGAAAAGCGCCGGCAGCGGGGAGTGAATGCTTCATCTGCCTCTCGCTCCAACGATTCACCGAAACTCGAGATTACGCAACCTTCAACACTAACCACGTGGGAAGACAGCTAACATGATGCCACAACGTCTGGGCACACCGACTCTTTGCACACGTGGCAGATTACTTCTAAAGCAGGGTGCGCGGCTGCATATGCGCTCAGCCGCGCTTACAGCCATGCGCAGCTATACGGCCGAGGCATGTGCCAGAAATCGCGAAGCGCCTACTTACCCTCTCCTCTCGCACGCGCTTGATTGTGTTGAGCGAGCATCCCTCCCCTCTTTCCTTTTGCTTGTGCTGGAAGGCGATACTCATGAAGCCCCCATCTTTCTTGTCTCACCCTCACATAATTTCACTCACACCTAAAGCACAAAGTGCACTGGCCGCAATAGGATCTTACCGCACGTGGACTTTATTCGGAAGATGATGCAGCTGTACTTCAGCGGTTGCTCATGTCGCACCACGCACCACGCGCCAGGTGTGTATGCAAGCAGCCGCTTCTAATTCAATAATTTGACGATTTGCGTCCGCAGAAGTTTTCATTTGTTTGACAGTTTTTGTTGGGTGTCCGCAGCAGCTCTGCATACACAGGAAACCCAGGAGCGCAGGAGCAAGCATGGTCTCTTGCGTGCGTCCGCAGCTTTTTGAAAAGCTGCGTAGCGTTCAATGCGGGCTCTGCTAGCTTTGCGAGATGTTTGTTTTCACGTGTCGACAAGAGAAAATTTTTCGATATGGCTCTTGCTAAAGATATGACTTCGGCTTGTGGTTTGACTTTTGGGGGCTGATATTGGCTACACAGTTTCAGAAGCTGGCATATGACAGTGTTGAGTAGCACACTACCGGCTCCTGCATGTGCAAGCCAGCAATCTTCATCTCAACTTCTGCGTCTGGCCAACTGTTGCCATTTCGTACACGCGTGCTTTGTTACGTACGGACGGTCTCGCGCGCTGTGTACGTGGGTGGTTGCAGACACCCAACTAAAGCTGTCTATTGGCATTCCTTTGCAGTGGAAGCAAAATTTCGTTATATTGAAAAAGCATACAAACACTTCGTTATATTGAGGTTCTAAATACATGGTGTTCTATGGACAAGAGGTTATGAAAAGTTAAATACTTCGTTATGTCGAGAATTTTGTTATATTAAAGTTTGTTATATTGAGGTTTAATTGTACAATCTATTGCATAACTTGAAGAACCAGGTATACGTAACCCTTCAAGCTATACTGCGACCTCATTTCTCCCACAAACTTTGCACACAGGTATCATTTTGAAGTTTATTCAGTTTAATATCCTGCTTATAAGCATTGCTTACCTATTTCGTTCATAGTAAAGCCAAAGCACGTACCATCTGCAGCGATGCCTCTAAAAAAATGTTGATCTTGTTGCGACGACAGTGGTGCCATCTGTCTCTGCTGTGATAAAAGATGTCTTTCAACATAGTGATGACTGATGGCATAACCATTTCGTGATGCCCCAGCCATGACGTCAAATAAGCCATGTTATGTTTTTCAACGTTACATTATTCTAATAATCACACTTGTCAGGATACCTTCATTTTTACATACGACTTCTAGAGGTTACCTTTGGGTTTGCCTACATCAACCGAGATATTTCTTGTGGTAAATGACTGGGTGACACGCTTCCACTTTGTGGAAAATAATAGAGCTATTATGTCTCAGCTTATCTGATACTGGTTTAGTGGAGGAATATTCATATCTGAATGATATCCAAGCATTGTTTTAATAGTCATATTGAGTGTAGCGTTTGGTATAGAGAAGAAAGTGTGGTGGGCAATGCTGATATTTCAGGGCGATATGCATTTTCGTGTTGAAGTAGATGTGTGAGCAAGAAAATGGCCTCAGTCATGAAGCTCCCTGTTTGTGTCAGTAATGTTTCAACATTGACCATATTGACTATATTTAACCTCTTAACCGCTTAACTGTCTGAATTTCTGCCTGGAGAAAAACATTTGAACAACACCTAAAACTGCTATTAGTTTTTCACACCATTTGCTGCTTCATGTTGATATTTGTGGTATAGTCACAAAAAGCAAAGGTGGGCATTTAGTAGTATAATTTTTTTACATCTGCATGTTTTGTTTACTATATGTCCCTTAGCTTGGAAAGCGAAGTCTCTTGCGTTTCATGGCAATCTGTAAGACACATGCATTGCAGAGAGGATTCCAGTGAATTGTGAATTTGAGTGGATGCAGCCACATAAATTCCTTTCAAGCTTGTTAGAAATTCTATCTGCAAAGTGTTGTTTTCTAAGCGGGAGGTGGCGGCAAGCTTCCGTGTTTTTGATAGGCAAGAAAGTACACATTACACTAGAATGTCTCATTGCAATGTAGGAGCTCGGAACGAGTGTGTAAGAAGACCGTAACAACCAGCTAGAAGAGGTTAAAAGAAAAAACGTCTAGCTTGAGTCTTTATATAGTGATACTTTGAATACTGATTCTTTCAGTACTGCCAGCGTGGTGAAAACTTATGGTGAGATTGGCCTTTTGCATCACAAGCAATTTGCTTGAGGCAACTGACTGCCAGAATGAAAGGGGTTTGATGTGTGTCATGCACCATTCACACTGCTTATTAAGTGGCCAAGAGGCATGGTTGTTGTCAACAGAAAGCATTGTATTTCTGTGATCATGTGACAAGGATTTCACATTGAAACCTTTTTGGGCATGCTGTAGAGTCTCACACATGCCCTTGGGCCAAAGGAATGACAACACAGTAGTGCAAACAATCACAAGGGCATATATTGCACCTTTCATGCACTAATGCCTACTAGCCAAATTACTAGCCATAGAACATGCCGATGGGCACGCGACGAATTGAGGAAGTCTGACTCACTGCAACCAGATAGCGAGCGAATATGTTTGCCCCCAAGCTGGACACCAACTCCTGATCGTTTGTGTGTATGGTCACGCGAATGGTGGCGCGTTTGAATGATCGTGTTCTTCCATTCTGGTGTCCTCATCCTAAGCCTTTCGCAGGACACTCCTGCGAACGATGGGCAAGTGCATGAAATGTCCACACCACTCGCCGTCACCAATCCAAAGAGGAAGAGCCTACTCCCTTTCGCGCTCGAGTAACCTCGCCATTAGGTGGCGTTAGCAGCGCAACACTCGCACCATCTCTCATACTGGTCTGCAACTGCACCGACTGCCGCCGGTGCTTAGCTACGCAGAGAAGCTGTATTACAGAAGCGAGAGCCATGCGAGGAAAGCATCAGGTGACGTGTGAGAGTCGAGCACCCCCAGAGTGCATGATAGTGTGCAGTTGGCGCGCTGTCACACTAGATATGTTGTCTTTTAATTTCATGAAGTGTTAACTTTTATTTATTTGTTTATTGCAAATTACTGGCTCAGTTGCAGTGGATAGGCAGAGCCAGCTGTTCTTCTTGCACAACCTAAAATAGATGCTAGAAATATATTTGTTTATGCACGCACAGTACCGAGGAAGACGAGGAGCTCCAGACACTCACTGAAATTTCAAATGCTGTGCAGCTCCGCAGGTTTCTTCGTGATGCTTGGATGAAGGTTCGTGTCACTTTATTTTTTACTTTTTATCTGGTTTGCTTGTTACGTCGTGGAGACATAAAAATAGGCATTGCGGGTTCTAAATCAGTCTTGAACTTGAATATGCTGGAAGCACAGAAACGTGTGCAAGTTCAACGCTGAAAATGTCAAATTACCGTTTTCCCACAGGAATTGTTTACAGAAGCTTTTCAATATGTTCCCAATTATACTGACAATCTGGTAAAATGCCCATGGTATGGTAAATGGTAAATATGATAAATGCCTTCGTGTTGCTTTCGTGCTTAACTTGTACTTGAAATTGCCAATATTCGGGCACCTATAACAAAAGTAACAATTGTGAATGTCTGATTTTGCAAGGTGTTCCTTGTCAGCTTCATACCATGTCCTCTGAAAGAAGCTTTTTCTCTGCGTGCCTCTTGTTTGGTATGATAGCACAAGCTGTTAGTGTTGCATTTTTTAGAATGTGCGCTTATTTCAAGTACAAAAGCTGTCTTGCATTGCCATGCCAAAGCATTAGGAACCATTTTTGGTTCTGTCATACCCTGGTAGAGCCAGTGAATTATTTCTTGATGAGAATGCAGCATGTAAGGAAAACATGCCTTTTCATGCAGCATCATTCTGTTCAAATAGTGGCATCCATACGCAAGCGTTGATTGTGCTTTTGCAAGTTATAATGTGGCGTATGATACAAATGGTATTTATTGAAAAGTTTGAATAATAATGACAAAATGCATTGCATTTGTGCAGATTATTGAGGATGTCAAGGTTGCTGCAGAACACAAGGTGAGTTATTGCTGCCTACATCGTTGTCCTAAACACACATATGAAAGTTGAAAACTTGGAACCTTGGTGTACTCAAGGAGCGTAGATAGGAGCGTCAGCACACATGGCTGTTCCGTCTAAACAGCTGCTTAGTTTGCATTAAAACTTGTACAGAGGTAAGAATTTGCAATGGGTTCAGTTTAATAACACAGTTGTGGGCATTACTTGCCTGTTTTGTCTACACTAAATCCTAAGTGGTCGTTGACACTCAAAAAAATTTGTATTCCATTCTGATGAAACGGTGGCACCATATGTCACAGGCCATCTGTTACAGCTTACAGTGAAAACATGGTATTTATTGCAGCTGTGACAGATCGCACCACTGTTCCCTTGCAGCAGAATCCACGCTTTGAGTGGCATCACCCCAGATGATGCACAAATTGGATTGATTGTGGATGAGACAAGTGATGCCCACAAACAGTATTATTCTGAAGCCACTGCAAAACACAACCTCTGTGTGAAATTTGAGTGCCAACAAGCCAGGGTTTTAGTCGGAACAAGCTCCTATTTTTTTAACACTTGGTATGTGTCATGTTCCTGTTAACTTTTCTTTTCTTTCCTTTCTCAGACTCTTGACATCTTGTTCCTTGTCATGCTGCACAAGTTCTTACCAAAACCTGAAGCCAAGTCTGTGGAAAGTCTGCTTCGCAAGAAAGTGCGCAGTGGCCATTTCACGGGGAGCCTCCTTGACCGAACTTTTGACTCGCACCCTCAGGTTCGTTTCCTGTCAGTGTCTGAGTGCTTTAACATTTTCTTATCCTGCTGTAAGGACCTAGGTGGCAGTGCTGAAAGGTACCATATTTTTGCATGTATAACCCTCACCAAAAAATTCAATAAATTTAACAGTAAAGCTGGGGTGTGGGCTATATGCAACTTTTTGCCTTGAGGTGTGGCTTCACGGCTGCGTGCATGCTGCTGCCGTGAAGCCACACTTCAAGGCAAGGTTCTTTGCCATTAAACGTTTCTTGATCTCCTAGGGAACTCCATCCTCTCCCAACTCCTGCATGATGAAGCTTCCTTCTCCTCTCCTTCATGGGCACCCATTCTCCTCATTTTTACAGGTCGCCAATTTGCGTTTAGTAGTTAGCGAACGGTGCACGTGGCACCGGCGAACTCGTACGTCACCCCTTCCTACACCACTCCCTTGGGCCATGTGAAGCACTTTGTGATACGGCAGAGAGCCAAATCACCATTGGGATTTTCGGCTTGGTTGTGTTTGCTTCGTCGTCGTTGCCCATGCGAGGGCTGCTCTGTCATCGCTGTCATCTTCTGTCGCGTGAATTCTAGCTGCAAAGTGATCAGATTCACGTCACTTGTCACGTGACTGATTCTTCCACGATCATGTCTGTCATGTAAATCCACCTTTATCAACTTCACTGAAGAGCGGGGAACAGAGTCACTGGCATAAGATATGACATGGATGAGTACTGCATCCACAAATGAAGGCTGCTTTTGTAAAGGTTTGAGCATTGTTTTATGCAGTTATTTCTGTGAGTTATATACGTGCAGATTTTTTTTTTCTTTTTTTCTGGGGTGTTGTAATTGGGGGCGATAGTTATACGCAAAAGAATGCGGCATCTAGCCCATACCAAAGTTCAAAAGCTACTTGGGAATTAAAATTTGTCGCAAATCTTGTTGCACAGCTCCGGTGGTATCCTGGCACTCCGAACCTCAGGAAAGCAAAGATGATTGCATTCGGAACTCAAAAAATTTCTTCAGTGACCCAACGAAAGCACTGATAATGAACACAGGGGCCTTCAAACTTTTTGCAACTTCTGCAGTTGTGACACCTGTGGCTTTTCAATGTCATCACTGGACCATTGGGATGGGGACAATCCTATAATGCATGCAATCATTCTTTAAATGTCATTGTTCTTGTAAAAACTCCTTGTTTCATTTCTGAACTTTCTGTAGGGGCCATTGCTATTCAGCTTATCAGTAGCAGCTCATTAACTCGTATTTGAATGGTGAATTCAAGAAGTTATAATGCTTGAAATAACGAAAGTAGAAGAAGTCTTTTGTTACGCTTGGGGGTAGAAGGACAGAGATCTGCCTTAAAGGTCTATGTTCAATTACAAAAGAAATAGACAATCATAGTTTGCATATGCGAGAAGTTTAGGAGGAACCAAGGGGCTGAATTTTTGTTAGTTACAATCACACTAAACCAACAAACAATGAAGCTAGGAAAAGCAGAGGGGAAGTTAATTGTTCCGTGTAATTGAAATAATTGTCTCTTTTTTTTTTTGCATTTCAAGTAAACTAACTGTTTACTTCCCTTGTGTTTTCCTTGGCTTCATGATACAAAGTACAACAGCATTACTTTGTGGCACTTATACTTTGAATAATGCATAACCAATTAGTCAAATTTTTTATGTTCCTTGGTTTTATTATTAGCTTTGTGTGTCTGTAGTTAATCTTATGTGTGATGTCACATGCGAGCTTGTGTTTTAGGATGTCCTCACCTTGTACGATTGCTGCAATGAAATTTCGCTGCAGTGGGATCGTTGATAAATGCACTTCCTTATAATGATACTAAGATGAAGGACGTCTTATGGGCACGAAGTTCTGAAAAGTAAACAATTTGTTATGTCAGATTTGGGGCACATTACATCAATTTACCTCTGCCTCATCTTTATTGACAGGTGATGAAAGTGTACAGCCGTACGATGATGCACCTGGCTCAGGTGCTTCTCTGGTGTCCGGAACCACAGGTGCTGAAGTTTGGAGAGCGCATGTACCAGCGCATGTTCGTCTGCTATGAAGGCACCACCAGAGAGGCATGCTTGTGCTTTTTTCATAACTTGAGCATTTGTGTTAACTGTGCGAAGAATTTTGCTCATGATTGTGCATACCTGCAGAAATGTACCACAAGTTCTATTTGACTTCATGCGGCCTTGTTAAATTTGAGCCACAACATAACTATAATGCGAGCTTTCTTTCTTTTTACTCCTACTCCTTGTTGTCAGTCCATCGGATTTGACTGTCATTCATCTGAGATAAGGAAGGAATTCTTGGCATGATATTGAAGACCTTTAGTCTGAACACCCTTGTCGTGATGGTTCATGCTAGCATTAGCTTTCTAGAGAAATATCAGTACAAGCTCATGATTGTATCAGGAAATTTATATCACAAGTGGTTATGCTAGTAGACAAGCGAACACAGCATAACAATGAAATGACAAGCCCACACAGCTTGCTCAAACACATCACAAATGTCACCACCAGCATTGCTGTTTTCAGCTTTACGTCTCATTATTGCAATAAGACAGTTAGTGGGATATGTGTATGTTGTATTATTTAGGCTCATGGCAGTTAAACCTCAGTATAAAAAAGTTGGTAAAATCTGCAGTTTTCTTCATTATATTGACATTTGATCTTTTATGCGAATAAGTACAGTCACTGATAACAGGGTGCGTGAGCTGCGTATGTGCTAAGCCACGCTGACAGCCATGTGCAGATGTGTAGCCTTGGCCGTGCTAGAAAAGGAAACAGGCCCACACCCTTGCTTGATTGTGTTACCACAACCTCACTCCTCCCATTTCCCTTTGCTAGTGAGGGAAGGTGGTGCACATCAAGCCATCATCCTTCGTGGCTTGCCCTCACATGCTTTCACTCGCACCTAAAGTATACAGCGCATGGGACGCAGTAGGGCCTTATCACACTTGGACTGTATACATAACATAACGCTGCTCGTTTTGGTTGCATGTTGCGTGATTTGAGAGGTACATTTGCAAGCAGCCACGTGTACCTTATGACCATCTGCGTCCTCCAGTGTTTCCATTTATTGTCTTGGTATTCCTTCGCGGCGGCAGGGAAATTTCGTTTTATTGAAATCGTGTTTAACTACACTTTGTTACATTGTGGTTCAATATACATGATCTTCTAGGGATAAGGATTTAAATACACTGCTATATAGAGGATTTAGTTATGTTGAGGTCTAACTGTATTTTAAATGCTCTGTAGTAGATTTCTTCATATACATTGGACGTTAAGAGCCATGGCAGTAAGCCCTCAAATTGCGAGAGCCTAATCTCTGTTGCAGGTTGTGCCACACATGCATCATAAAAAGACCTAAGTAAAAGCAATGAATAGAATGAACGAACAGCTTGCAAGTGCACGTTTTGCTTGTTTCTGTCTTTAGAAGCTCATGGATATGGTGATGTGTTGCCTCATATTAAATCATTATGCAGTAAACCTTCCTTATAATGAAATTGCTTTATTAAAAATACAAATTTTATTGTAACTCTTTCATGGTCATGACTTTAGTGCATGCGTCTTATATCGGATTATTATTTGAAACGTGGCGCTGGCTTCGGCTTAGTACAGATTTTGCAGAAACAAATCAGCACGGGTCTCTTCAGTGCAGCATACACGCTGGCCCTTTGCTTTTCATCTCAGTTTGGAGGTCCTAAGAGTGCAGCTTATATCATGTAATGATGGCTAGAAGATGAAGCAGGTTTTTATAATTGTTAGCAGAATTTTACCACTGTCGTGTTGGCACTATGATGTTAGTACACTTGCCATGCAGCAATGGCTCTCTTATGGCCCCTCTGCTTTTAATGAAGTACCACGTGTAGCGATGACTTTGGCATAACAAGCGTTTATTGCAGTTAAAATAAAATGTGTAACTTTTAATTTTTGTGCACTCGAAAAGTAGGCTGCACATTGCAGATGTGGTTGAATAACACACACACACACACGCCCACATCCAAATTCACTCATTGACCCCCACAATTGGAAATGAGAAAGTTGTCAGAACGGGAATTGCATTTTTGCAACATGTAATATTAGTAAACAAAGCCAAGTGGCCACCTGTGAATGTGACATAAACAGCATGTATTACAGCAACGTGTAAAAAGGTAGTAATTTGGAAAGAAGTTTAAAAATAAATGTTGAGCTTCAGGGTCAAGTCATTCCTGCCCTAGCCTCCCTTTGAAGAAAGTTGCACAAATTTCTCTTTTGTCCTAGAAGCTTTCTAAGCCTCTTTGTAGTAATTATTATTTACACTTGCACCAAGTATGATTTACAGGTTTATATTATGGTGTAAAAAAATTTGTTCTGCAAGTTACATATTTTGTAATGTCTGTTGTGTGACAATCTTGTTTTCAGTATCTTTAGTTTTGAATTACAACAGACTACCTTCAAGATAAGCTTGAAGGCACCTCGAAAACCTCTTCATCTCAAGGGACGGTTGTCTTAAGACAGATTCACTACATACATAGGAATCTAAGGAAAGGTCTGCAAAGCATTTGTCTTATCAGGAAAGCTAACTTGATAGAGATTGCCTAAACTGAATCAACTGCACTTTTGGGCAATGTGTGTCTGTACATTCTGCTTTGGCATTTCTGTTGTGTTTTGTGGTTGTACAGAAACCTTGGGGGCTCAAAAATTGATTGGTCTAGTGCTGTGGTGGTAGTTTAAGACGGCCATTTTTTTTTCCAGGAAGTGGTGCTGAATCTCGTCACCCATTTTGGCAGCGGTGTCACGTCGCAGATGGATGCTGCTTTTGATTGTGCCTTGGATCTTGTTCGTCAGCACACAATTCTCATGGCCCCTTATGGTGGCTTCTTCAAGGTTGGCAATGATTCTTCAGTTTTTCAAATGGGATAAGAGTGCACAGACCCCATTAGCAGCAAGAGGTAGTAGTAGTAGTCTGTTGTAGCAAGAACAATATGGATAAAAGGAGGTAGGAAATGCAAGGCTGCAGGCAGCTGTTTCATTCCTCAGTGGACACCTGAACTGTCTCGCGACCATGGAAAAGATGCAGGTAAAGACAAAAGGTAGTGGAGAGGAAAATTACAATAAGATACATGTATAAAATATAGGGAAAAGTGAGAGTTCTCTGTATTTTTCACTGCATTAAAATTTTATATTTTAGGTGTGTCACTTATAGTCAGACAAATCAAGAATGCAGGAGACACTTCTTCCCCCTCCCTCTAAAAGGAAGCATGATGTGCTTGCCATTTATGCCTCCTGCTTCAAGAAATAGTTCCTCTGCATATGCCACTGACACAAAGAGAAGATGTACTGGTTGTTCCAACGAGTGCACCGTGGTTATGCACCACATGCACTGGAGTAAAAATGGAATGTCAACGCTTGTCTTAGTGAAGAGTACGAAAATGCCTAGTTTGCCTTCACTTATTTGCCTTAAATTTGGTAATATTCGTGCATTCAGCCTTAACCCTTTGAGAGTCCATTTTTTCGAAAAAAGCTTCCCCCCCAAGGTCACATGTCTTATTGCTGATTTAGCTAGTTTAGAGTGACCTATTTTGAGAAACAAGAAGCGAATAATTTTTTAGGTGACAATAAAGTGCCAGAAAGTTTTTAACCGGTTAAGTATTTTGGACAAGAACACTATGTAACGCCTTCACAGGCTGTGTGACAGCGCCCACAGAAACAGTTTTGTATTGTGTGTGTGTGTGTGTTTTCATATTCTTTTTCTCTCATATATCGCATCCCTTTCTCCCTCCCACAGTGCACGGTAGCCAACCAGAGATAATCTCTAGTTAACCTTCTGTCTTTCCTTTGCCTTTCTCTCTCTCTCTCAGTTCATCAACACAATCCTGGTTAATTTTGCTTTGGACGAGCTGAGATTTTCAATGGCAATAATATGTCTTCAAAGCGATTGGAACGAACTCAGCATGACAACCCTGTTTTTCTTCTACTACATAGATGGCTACAGTGCCAGCATTTGAAATGTGCAATTGTTTTGCTTTTTTTTATTGTGATAGCAATCATATAGACACTCCAAGACACTGTCACCATAGCCATGATGTTCCATATAAAGTCCAAACACAATAACATCGTTGCTGCACGTGGTATGCTGTATGTGCGAGTGAAAGCTTGTGAGGGTTAGCCAACGATCGCGGCTCAAACTTGCGCGTGCGAGGGAAGAAGGCGGGGCAGAAGCGTCCCCTCATCTGTTACACGTGAGGCACAGGGGCGAGGTGAGGGAGATGGAGGGGGGTTTACTCCAGCAGCCGCTGATTACTGCGCCATAATCTTGAAAGTGATCTGCGATGTGGATAGAGTACATGCCCATGTGGACCTCTTCTTCAAAGCGATGTGTGATGTTGGCAAAGTGCGCATAGTGCCAGTAGCTTCGTATGCGCTGTGCTTTCGACGTTTCATTCGCATTGAAGCGAGAGACAGCATGAAGGTCAATTTGCTCACTGCTGCTGCTGCGATTCCTCACTCCAGCGTTTTTGACAGCGAGTTTCCACGGTCATTGAATGAGATGTGTTCATGTTTACCTTTGCACGCGTGACACTGTGCTTGTTAATTTAGTTAATATACAAATGTTTACAAGTTCATACGGCCGATAAAGCTATTATCCTTACTTTGTTATCACATTCGATGCTTCGCCTTTCGGGTGAAACTGACTTTTTCAGCACTTTGAAGGCTGCGTTGATTCAGTCTTCATGTTCTACAACACAGTTGGCAGCCATTTCATCAACGCTGGAAGGGCGCTTTTATTTTTTTGCTATATAGATGGCAGAATGTTGTCAGCCCACAAAGACGTTTTGGAATCATGAGCTTTTTGCACCTTCTGGCAAATCTGGAATGGTGGCATCTGGCATGTCCCACTAACAATTCGCACACGCGGAAGAAAGCCGCTGCAAGACTCTGACATCGTGAAAGTGAGAGTGAAAGCAATTCACTAGAGTTTTGTTTTTTGGGCGAAGAGGATGCTGATAGTGTTCTTATCACTGCTTCTACCGAAAGTGATGATTTGCAAAGTGAAAATGTCATTGACTTGGCCCGACAGTGATGCAGTGTGGACGCCGACAGCACCCCTCTGAATCTGGCCCGTTTTCCACTTCTTGGGCCACCAAGAAATAATGAGTGCCCTGACGACCCGACCCACTGGAGTACTTTGAAGTGTCTTTCAATGATGAACTCGTTGGACTCATTGTCACCAGAACAAATTGGTATGCTGAACAGTTCCTCCTCTTGAAAAAGCTAAAGGATGATACCTCAGGCTTTAGAAAGTGGCCGCCAGTTACCTCTGAGGGTGTTTGGCTTTTTCTGTCCCTTCTGTTGTACCAAGGCATCATGAAAAAAGCCAGAAGGAGGCATGTACTGAAGCGGAAACATGCTGCTAGCAATGTCATTCTGCATAGGCATTATAAGCACGAACATACACCACTTGATAAAGAGGATGCTTCACTTTGTAAATAATGAGAGCAGTTGCAGCTTGTAGACTCACCTGAAGCAGAAGTTATGGAAAGCTTTGCCTTGTTTACTTGCCTGCTCAAGAAGTTTGAGGCAGCCTGAAGTGGTATTGGTGGTTTTCACTCCCAGAGAGAGACATCTCCATGGATGAGTCTTCTGCTATACAAGAGCCAATTGAGTTGGTGGCAGTACAAGAGAGCCAGGCTTGGCATGAAACAATTTTTGCTTTGCGAAGTGTCGACAGGATATGCGGGTAACTTCATCTTCTACACGGGCATAGGAACTAACATCAGTACAACTCGTCAGCAAGATGTCTGCTTGGCATTCAATGCAAGAGTTGTGGCGAAATTGATCGAACCCTTACTTGGGAAAGGGTATTGGCTTGTTGATATCTTGATTGATAATAAGACTGACGTCTATGAAAAGGCGCGATTCACCAGAAAGAGCATCCCGCTCAAATTCCTGAACAAGATGATGAAAGAAGTACTAACCCTGTTGAATATTACCCACAGTGGAGGCTTACAATCGCTCCGAGAGAGCAGGAGAAGCACAGTTGTAAAGCCGTCAGTGGTGCGTTTACAGTCATTCAGTGGGAGGTGTTGACAAGACGAATCAATTCATTGCCTCCCACCCAGTTCCCTGAAAGTGGCAAATGAATTCCTCCAAAAAGCTCTTCAGCAACTTCTCTATGATGCAACCCTCAATTCATGCCTGCTCTACCAGAAGATTGAGGTAAAGTTCACACATCGTCAGTTTTATTGAGTGCATCGAGAAGTAGTACAGCGATTCGTCACAAGTTGACAAGCAAGACCAACCGTGCAGCCTGTTGGGAATTGATTACCTCACAACGCGACATTTCCCATCGCACCTGCCTGCAACGAAGAAGGAAGAGCCTACATGAAGGTGTGCAATCTGCTGCAGGAAGAAAGACTCAATCAAGAAGTGGTTCTGGAAGGAAACTAGGATCTGGTGTGAGGGCTGTTGCAAAGCTTTCTGCACCGGTCGTTCTTCATGAAGTTCGACAAAAGTCGTGACCTGCTGGAAGTACAAAAATGTGTGAAAAACTTTCATTGGTGAAGAACTTTGCTTCGCAGAATAGTTGATTATGAAACAGGGTAAAATGAAGCATATTTCCTCATTTCTAATGGTATTGTTTGTGGAAATTAGAAGTACATATATATTCACAGGGAAGATGTTAAATGAGATGTTTTTGATTAAATCATAAAGGGCAAATTGGTTAAAAATGGCTTTAAGAGGGTTTTTCGATGGAGTTCAGTTTGAAAGTAAGCCATCAAAAGCAAAATAAAGTCACTTTTGGTCAAAATAAAACACTTAAGGGGTTAAATATGTGCATTTTTAAACATCATTTATTGTTGAAAACAAAATTCAAGTGGCATAATAATTTTTTACAATTTCAATAGAATTCACACAACTTATTTTTAAATCTTAAATTGGTTTGGCACAGCTAGGGCCCGCATTTTGAAACATTACATTTCATTTTCCACTTTTATCATGTGTTGCATGGAAGGTGCGATCCCAACAGGGACAACTGTACGGTGGCCTCCTATCCACGTCTGAACCAATGACTAAGGGCCTGAAAAATATAAAATAATGTGGGTTGTTAAATGAATGCAACCCCAGGAACGTGTGGCCATAGCAAAAAGAAGGCATGTCATGTGGGCACGTGCGAGCATGCTCACTGGTTTGCACCTGTCAGAAGAAAGTTGCAGTTGAGAAACTTTCAACAATCAAATTTTATATCCTTAGACTAGATTCTATCAGTCCTTGCACACCTTGCAACAAGAGACAGATGTACAGTATTATCACTGGTTTGTGAGTAGCCATCTGTAAACAAAGTAATCGCACGTCTGCCAGAGATCCATGCAAGCGAGCATCTCGCGGTAGTGCATTAAGTGATAAGAAATGAGATAGAAATCAGTTTTCCCATCACCGTTAACTGGAAACGACATGCACAAGTACGGTGATTAAAAGGGCACATGCACAGGCTTGAGCATGTGGCAGCAAGCTAGGCGAAACCCAAATACTCCCAAATTATCGCGGTGGCAGACATCATAGAGCGATGTAAAAAAAATCAGTTTTGACGAAAGCCTACGGGCGGCGGCACATTAAGAATTCTTTTTCTAGATGTCACGGGACGTTGGGAAGCACCTCCAGAGCAATGCTAGGCTGCGCTTTGTTTCAAAAAGAGTGCCTCTTCAAGCGTTCGGTCACCACCGTGCATATACACCCGTGACTATTTGGGATTTGTTTCTGCTACCGTACATGTACGACAGTGACATTCAAAGGTTTAACCTAGGTGGTATCACATTTCTGACCTAGATAGCTTATTTGGGCACTTTTTTGAAAGGGAACAGAATCATTTGATTAGGCATCTGAGAACACAACAGCATGGAAGCTGCTATGATGGATCAAAAGTAAGCTCTGGCTGTTCCTGCCTTTTCCTGGGCATCCATTTCTGCATCAGAAAATTTGCAGCCTGCTGGCGCATTGTCACAGTAGCAAGCTTGACCTTTTGCTAGACTAACTTTAGATCTTTTCATAGCAGTCTGGCATTTCTTGCTCGTGTCACCATTGAGTGTTTTGTGTCCAGGTCCCTTTTACCGTGATAGTAGTTAAAAGCTTAAAACTTGCTTTGCTTTGTCTGTCTGTCCTTAACCCCTTTATGGTGTGGCATTACTGTTTTATAAAATACTGCGCTCTACCTGGCCTCCGAAACTTTGAACTTGGTGTCTTTTTTTGCAATTGCGCCGAGCAGTTTGGTAACGTCGGTACCTATTTTTCGATGTTGCTAGTTCTGAATTTCTCCAGGGGCAATACCTGGTAATTTTTCATCAAGGCAGGAGCATGCGCACTTGTCGTCTTCATTTCAAGTCTTTCCTTTCCTTTTTTGTATTGTGTTTATGGCTGCCCTAACTTCATAAACACTAAAATTATGTGTAAAAGCAGCAACAAGAAATGAATACATTATCCTCATTTGAAAGTATGGGCATTCCTTATGCACAAGAAGCACTCAAATTCATTCATGACGGTGTGTTGACATGGCACGATAGTGCATAACATTTGGCCTTCATTTATTGCGGGTTGCAAGTTGACTACTTTTTATGCATTTCTGGCTGTCTCTTAGCTACAGGCCTTATGTTGTAGGCTATGACAACAATCAAAAAGACAGGTTCAATTTTTTTTTTAAAGCATACCTTCTCACACAAGAACAAGACACACAAATTTGTGTTTGTGGCCACTTGGTAACATGGTGCATTGGTGGTTTTAGCATTCAGATTTTTTCCTCAGATGTTCTCACTGTTCTTTGAATGAATGGAGTTCAAGTTGTTTTTGTACATGGATGCTGGATCTGGCTAGAAACTCCCATCATTACACGTTTGGTGCACAGCTAGAGACGGTGACGAGCATAGATCCACACTACATTATGATGAGATGTTACGAAAGGTTAACGCACCAATTTCTTGTTTATTTCTGGAATAAATTACTTCTTTCTTGCACATTTGTTTACGAGTGGTTTATTATAGGCAATGAGCCAGCAATAAATTTTTACACGTAATTTCCCATTATATGGCTCCATATAAGGTTTTAATGTTGCTCTCAGAAGGATATGGACGAGAGCCACGATTTCGATGGCCAGCGGTGATAATGTGCTGCTCTTGGTGAACACACCTATTTCGTAGTTGTGTATTAATGACAGTAGAAGGAAGGACGGACGGGATGGAAAGGACGGACGGACGGACGGACGGAAAACTTTATTTGGTCCTGCAAGTAGCGATAATTAACCACTAAGCGGGCCGCTCCCACGTCGGGACCGGAAAGCCTAATGACAGTAGAAACCATGTTTGAAATTCAGCATTGCTCGTGTGCCAAATGTCAGCACAGCAAGCCATCAGCAGGTGATCAAAGTCGACAGGAGACACTTTCGTGGCCCATTTAAGGCACCAAGTTGTGTTTATTTTGCACGGGAACAATCACAATCTTTTTTTCCTTTCAACATCGGTGTCTACATTTATAACAACTGTTGGATATACGGAAGGTATTCTCATATCGGATGTGAGTTCATTAGGACGAGGTTCGACTACGCATAATTACTTATGGTGTCTGGAATGTAGATCACATTATTCTCCCCTCGTGTTTTTTGTCGTCACTGCAGAGCACCCTGGACATACTGAGAAACCTCTCACTGTGCCAGATCCGCACACTTTTTCTCATCATTGCACTCATTGCCTATCGCGGAGGCCGACAGGGGGAAACGTATCAGGTGAGTACAACTCTTCGAGGTACTGCGGCACAAGATTTTTAAAAAAATGTGAAAGAAAAAAAAAGGCCTCAAATAGCTATCCATCAACTCGCCCAACATAGTGCTGTGCCGAAGTACAACTTTGTACCACTTTGTGGAGTGCCGTGATACTTTGTGTCGAGCGTCTTTTGCAGTTTTGTAGAGTAGTACTGGCTAGGCTTCATTTCAGGTCTCAGGAATGATAATTATTCGAATGTAGTCTACTTCCGTCCTTATCTAACCATGATGAGACGTGAAATTGGTTGAATTTATCCTGCATTTAAAGTTTGGAAGAAATATTCAACATGGGGGCACAAGTGTCATTTGGCGTTTTTGAACATGGATGCATTAAAAAGGGGCTTAAGTAGATCTCACTATGCGAATTCAAAGCGCTCGCACAGTTGCCCTGCTGGTGCCATGGTGCTGAAAGTCCTTGTAGTCTTTTGCACTGTACTTTGGTTTAAACCACCTCAGAGAGGAATGCAAAAGCTAGTAGTTTTGTAGATTTTTCTTATCCTTTTCTTTTATCATTCTTTTTCGTCTCGCTTTCCGACCTCCTCATGCCAGTGATTATGCTGGTTTGTCTGGGTAAGAAAAAAAAAAAAAGGTGAAATAGAAAGCAAACAATGGACTTCAAACCATAGTGTCCCTTCAATCCACTAAGAACTACCACTATCAGTATCTCTTGCAGCAAGAATAACTTACTGAAAGAAACTCGTAGGCAGATCAGCTTAGCAATTAGCAGAAGTGGACTGTATTGGAAACACCTCGACCCCTATAATGTACACCCTACCTTTCCCCTGGTTGTGATCCTGATGGATTATTAAAGTTGGCATCGAGTAGCTTAACCTGTAAAGTTAATCAGTGTCCATAATGTTTAGAAAAGTGATGAAATTTCCAAAATTTGGTCTATCTCTTTCCTTTTCTGCTTCTAACTGTAGAAGGATCTATTCTTCTTTAGTCATGCGAAATTCTCCAGGACATTCTAGATTCCTCTTTACTTAAGGTAGGACCTGCTTAACACTGTTTCCAAAGTAATGCAAAAAAAGAAATGTATTTTGTCATGTAACTAGTTAAACATGTACGCAAGATATTAAAAGAACAGACTGATAGGCTAGTTGGTAGTGCGTAACTTGAGGCAAAGTGCAATAGAACAAAGAATGCTGTGTCTTTGTTCCCTTCTGTTGTCGTATGTACTCTCTTGTGCTTTACTTCAAGTTAACACATTAAGATTTCTCATGTGTTTGTATGCTGCACAAAAATACGCAAGTGAAAGGGCGAAACAACAGACTGAAAACTCAGTGTGCCAGTTTGTGCGTACTTTTACTGGCATTGCTTGGTAACATTGACTTGTACGTAGTTCATGTCAGTACAAAGAGCACATATGTTAGGTGTGCTTCTTTTTTTGTAATTTTAATAGAATTCAAAGCGAAAAACAGTTGTGTGCCATGCATTCAGTGCTTGTTGGGGAGTCTGCACCATTGTCTCTCATAGACCCTCCCCTCTGTTGCTATGAGACGTTGAAACCAATCACACATTTCTTTGTGAAATTAGCAAAGTGAGGTGCCAACAAGTTAAATTGTAATGGGATAATTATTTGTTGTACCAGGTACTGATGCTTAAAGGCATAGCTTATACATGAATTTAGCTAAATTTATGCTTTTTATACCCTGCAGGATGAGTTACACATGGTAATACGCAAGATGGTGACAAAATCTTGCCCTAGGTAAGTGTTTGCTTTTGTTTTAGGGCAATGATAATGGTTGGATAAGCTCTTGTAGCAAAAGTATTATTTGAGCCTATGTTGTTTTCTCTCTGACATCTGTCATATATTTTAGGCCATGCAACAGACATCTTTGGTGCATTACCAAATGTTAAGAGTTGATGTGAAAAGTTCCACTTGGTAGTGATGATAGTGGCTTGACAAGCTCTTGTAATGAAGATATTTAGACCTGGGCTGTTTTCTCTCCGGTGTCTGTCATCTGTTACAACAGACATCTTTGGCACCATTACCAAGTTTTAAAAGTTGATTTCGCTAAACAGTTTTTGCACCAGTAATTTTTCGCATTTATGTCTTGAAGGTACTTGGATGGGTTGGGCTGGCAGGTGGGTTCTTTTCATGTCAAACATCATTTTGCATTTCATGAAAAATGTTTGCCGACATTCTTTCAGATCCAAGAGGATTGGTGTTGTTGCAGCACTGATGACGGTCAAAGCCATGGCCTCAACCAAGTGAGATTTATTCACTCTGCAGTCCTGCTACTTTGTTTTCATAATGCTTATCTATTTCAGCTTCATCTTCCTTTTTTTTTGTCCAACTTGTTTTAATCATGTACCTGTTGTTTTCGGGCTGCTCTTTATATTTCAATTTGTTGTGATAGCAAAAGCAAACTGGTGCCTTCTTAGCTCATGTGTGCCAAATATTGACTATTTAAGGAGGAAATTTCGGAGTGGAAAAGCACTTCAATGCGCTCATCTTATAGGGGAACCAGGACAAATGAATCACTACAGTTGTCCGCGTCTACTTCATCAAGCCATGCCACTCCTGCGGAACTGGTTCGGTCTGCAGTCGAACTCCTTGAGCTTGTGAGAGCATCAACTGCCTGCTGGCCTCAGGCAATGTCTCTCTTTTATGATGAGCTCAGCCGGATCGTTGTTCGTGGAGAGCTGGGCCAGAGCATTGAGGTGGGCATTCACTGGCTAGAGTATATATAAATAAATTATTTAACTTGTTTAAATTTGTACTGACAGAATGTAATTAATATTCTTCTTTGCCATATAAGCCAGCTGTACCAGTTCTTGTTTCTGTCTAATTATATTTCTGACATAGACTAAATGGTGGTCATGGCCTCTGTCTTAATGTCTTATTTATTTCACTCCAAATGTCTTAAGCTGGCATTTATAAGGAAAGATGGAATTGTGAGATTGCATAATGTAAGGATCACACCATGTGTGTTTTTCTTTTCTTTTAATCCTTGGATTGGTACCATGTTGGAGATGGTCGTGATTCCTTTAATTTGTGGGAGGAAGGTGCAGGGAATATGAAAGAGGCTTCTTAACTGAAAATGTATGAGTCACGTGCTCCTAGGTTTCTAGGAGTGATAAAAGCAGCCACCAAAAAGGTATTGATTGGCAGGACAGAGCTATCCTCAATCACAAGCACTGTTACCCCATTGACCTGCCCAATAGTAGTTTTAGGGTTCTGGCATGGAATATTCTGTATTTGAAATGGGCCTTTAGACTATTTTGATGCATTGTCAAATGTCATTTTTCAGACCTGGATTAGTGACACCATTATCACAGACTTTCAGGATGATTATATTGTTGATGTGACACCAGGAGAACTGGAGCAAACGTGAGTTCTCAAATGACATCTTTGCCTAATAATTTTTTCTGGACGCAATACAGAGTGCTTCCTGTCGCATCTAGTAAGGGATAGCTTTACTTCAGCTTTTTACTTGCTAATATTTTCATTCTTCTTATTTTTTTGTCTGCAAACTGGCTCCTGTGCACTTGTATCTTAATAGAACAGGAAATGTGGTGACTGTTGCAAGCAAACAAATCTACTTTTGCTGTGGTCGTTGTGCATTTTGCAATGATGGCTTGCTCCCCCCCCCCTCCCTTTTTTTTTCGTTTTAGTTTACCTGTTGGGTCTTAATAAAAACTTGAATCTAAAATTTTATTTGGTGTCGCTACCCAGCTACCAATACCACCACCACCCATCTGTCTTCTTGTTTTTAATGCAAAGCATTCTTTGTCTTTTACCAGGCATTTTGTATAGGCAGTTTCCTGTCTGGCCTCGTTTTGAGCATTCTCAATAAACAAATTGTTTGATGGTCGGATGAACAAGGGCCCTTAACACAAAAGCCTGATCATTCGTTCATTTGACCACGACACAGGCATACTTGTATATCTTGTGCCAATGCCCACTAGTGTTTTGAGACAATTGCCGCGTGCATTGCGTCGCATAGCAACACAACACACTTTCTTTAAAAAAAGAGGACAACATACTTGCATGTTGTAGATGCTTGCATGCCACAGATACAAGAAGTGAATGCATACATAATTGCCAACCTTACTATTGTTCTTTGCTTGTATGGTGTCACATAGAAACAAGTCACTTATAAAACCAAGAGCATGCCAGTTTTCTCTATATTGTACAGCCTTCAAGATTGACCCAGCTCATAATGTAACAGGCTGTAACATCCCTTCACTAAAGTACAATAAATCAGTGGTCATGCTGTCATACTGTCATCGTTGCCTTGCTGTTGTCACATATATTCAGATCATGCACACAGTTTTTCGCTTTACATGTTGGTTCATATGGTAGTGCTTTGCAAGAACCCACACAATGCTGAATAGCGAGCTTGCAAAATGCTTCACATAACATTGATTCCCACAGTATATGTTATTTGTATAATGTTTCCAGTTCCATTTTTGAACTAGAAATGTTTCATTCGGGGTCCAAATGGCCACTTTGAAGCTATAGCACATTTGTTGTCAAGGGTGGCGCAAGTGAATGCACATCAGCCGAAGTCAAATTATGTAGCACACATCATTTCTTTATCAAATTAATAGAAGACTTGGCTCAAGGAACTGTGTAGCCACCAGCCAGGACCTTCACAGTGGATTGAATGTGACAGTGATACACCTTTAGCAGAGTATGTCCAGCAGTCATCATTGACGTGTATATGAGGAGGGAGTCAACTGCAACACACTGTTTTTAGGATCGTGTTTATAAGCGAAAACTTATGTGAGCTTACACATTGGTTTTCTCAGATGACCTTGATATTGTGTAAGTTCTAGAGGGGTACTATTGACTTGACATTTTTTTACTCGTATTTTGCATTACATTAATGTCCAAACCCTCTAAACATTAGAAGAAAAAAAAAGGAAAATGTCGGAGCACCCTAAATAAATTACTATACGTGTTCCTGTTCTGGTACCCAAGATGGGATGTGTTATGGCATCATGATACACGGGCTTGCTCCATACCTTGTGGTCTCTGTGGCTGCCAGTCTTGAGTGCAACTGTAAGAAATTTGCACAGCACTCTTGTTTATCTTTTTATGAGCACTGTCATCTTGCCTAGCCTTAATGCTACATGAACGTTGGCAAAATTTGCTCTACGTGTTGACATCACGATTACACCAGGTCCAGCATTTTGGAACCAGCTTTAATTCCAAATTAAAATATCTGATAGCAAGTGCAGCCCAATCATCATACTTTCTGAGTGTTATCCTTTTATGTGTGAGAAGCGTGTGGTAAAAGTTCTATAACTTCAGAAATGTTAATAGCTTTTAGCGCAGAAAAACGCAAAACACAAGAGAAGGCACACAAGACACAGCGCTTTGTTGTGCGTTTCTTTGTGCTAAAAACTATCAACATGCAATGCCACCTAGCCCACCAGTCTGTTTTGTTCAAAAATGTATCGGCACTCAAGTTTATTGATTGCCTAATATGACAACAATGGAATGTAATCGCTACTGTTAGGATGGAGCCATAAGAATTGCTCCACAAAAAATGGAAAGTAATAGAGACATAGAGATTGAGATTAGGCTGATGTAAAATTGCAAGAATCTGTAATGGTGTTGTTTTGCGTTTTGCATTTCTTTTCTCTCAGCGAACCAGTGCAGCATGAGCTGTGCTACGGCCTGGATCACCTACCTGATGGTGCAATTGCACTCAATTTGCTTCCCTTGCTTCTTGCTGAGAAGGCACAGCAGCAGCAGCTGAAGCCCAAAAGCAAGTATGTGGCTTTGTGTGCTTTTGTTTGTTGATGTGTGATTGATAGGTTTGCCTTCTCTGTGGCAAGTTGAGGATTTATGTGCGACTTTTCTCTCTGTTATACCTCTCTTCTTTTTTAACCACACGCAAGCTTCATAGTGTTTGTGTAGAAAAAATTGTAAGTGCTGTTGTACTCCTTAGATTGCGTGTTGTTGGAAAATCAAGTAAATGGATATATGCAAATTTATTTATTTATTTATTTATTTATTCATTCATTTATTCACCCTCAGGGTCAAAGATATTACAGAGGGGAGTGGTCACAGATACAAGAGAAGTGGTCGATCCTAAGTGTACAATAATAGCTTAATATAGCAATAGCTTTAATACAATAATAGCTTTTACAATGTGTACAACAATAACACACTGTAACAAAAAAGTAGCAGTTACGGTGTTACAGTAGGTACAGTATATGCAAAAGAGTTATAACATCACTGTTAAAGCACGCAGGAACAATTCACAATTTTTAATTTCAGCCATTTGTGTGGGAAGGAAATTGCACTCTTTCGATGTACGTGGTATGGATGAGTTAATGAATGTGTGAGTTCTGCATAACGGAATTTCAACTTTATGAATATGATCTAATCTGTTAGAAACATATTGGGAAACAGAAATTAGTTAGTTATGCAAGTGCAGATGGTAGTAAAGCTTATGAAAAATAAACTAAATGATTTATTTTACATCGGGATGCGAGAGAAGGTAGATTAAGATTAAATTTCATAGCTGTTATACTGGCG
This sequence comes from Dermacentor andersoni, assembly GCF_023375885.2. Taxonomy (NCBI): domain Eukaryota; kingdom Metazoa; phylum Arthropoda; class Arachnida; order Ixodida; family Ixodidae; genus Dermacentor; species Dermacentor andersoni. The sequence continues at coordinate 135,796,496 of NC_092815.1, forward strand.
GTGCGGCTGTATTGAGAAAATAAAATGAATGAAATTGTTTTGAACCATTTCAAGTGCATGCAACAGATTTTCCTGAAAAGTGTCCTATATTCAAGTTTCGATCTAATTAGTCATTTATACATGAGAAGCTTTAAGGAAGAAGATGATGTTGAAACATTTGGACGAATGTAGCCGAAAATGCGATTTGCACTATTTGTAATGTGTGTTATAAGATTGTTCCAGCTAAACTTAGACGTTATGTGTACACCAAGATACTTGTACGATGATACAAGTTTCAGTGGTGTGTTATTGAGTCTGTAGACAGGTAGCATTGTTTTCTATCTGGTTACATGCATAAATTTACATTGAGTTATGTTTAATTCCATTGCTACATCTTGTACCATGAACATCATGAACTGTGTTAAGGCCAGATTGGAGAATGGTTATGTCGTTATCACAAGTTATTTCTTATAGATTATGCAATAATCTGTAAAAAGGTGAATATTTGAGGAGACGCAAAAAGGTAGGTCGTTTCTGTGTACTACAAAAAGAAAAGGACCAAGCACGGATGTGGAACTCCAGATATTACAATGCTAAGTCCTGAATTAATGTGGTTAGCTGAAACAAACTGAGAATGATTACATAGGAAACATGCAATCCAGGTCAGAAGTTTAGAGTCACTGTTAAGTAGACTGAGCTTATACAAGTAGTTCATGGCAAACTTCATCGAAAGCTCTCGAGAAGTCAAGGAATATACAGTTGGCTAAAGAAGAGTTATGAAGAATAACATTTAACTTATGCACAAAAGTTGCTAGTTGTGTTTCACAGGAGTAGATTTTACAAAAGTCGTGTTGCGATGATGAAAAAAATGAGTTAGATTCAAGGAAGTTTATAATATGCGAGAACAGGATATGTTCAAGAATTTTGCATGGTATGCTAGTAAGGGAGATGGATCGATAGTTAAGGGGGGGAATGCCTGTTACCTGATTTACGGGTGTACCTCCATTCTTCGTAACAAGCACAAGATAAAAAGGAACACATTGCTATACGAAGAATTCATTTGCATATCCTGTCACATCCAAATGTTGCCATTGAGTGGCATAAAATACCTGCCTTCTTGCACAGGACAGAATTCACTGCCTTGCGATTTATCGTGCCAGTATAAAAACCGCACTAGGTGTTCTTTAGTTTGTTCATAATCTCATGAATATGGTCCCAGATGAGCCAGTGACTAGTCAGAACACGAAAGTGCTAACCGGAAGGGAGCTTACAGTGCCTTTGCAACTTTAATAAAAAAATGTGTTGTTGCAATATGGTTGTGCCATATAATAATCATGAATTGATAGTGCGAACAATGTTAGCCATCTTGGTCCCTTGGCTCACTTCAGTCTTGTAAACAAAATTACTGCCTAGCCTTGGCAGGCCATGATGATAATGATGCACATGGAAGCACAGCCTCATTTGATGGTATTGCACTTTTTTTTGGCACACCAACAAGGTTGTCGTGTGTCTTCTGTTCTTGCGTAGCCTTGAATTCGCATGGCTGTCAGCGCAACTGAGTGCATACGCAGCATGCACATCTTGTTTTAAAGGTGATCTGCCACTTGTGCAGGGAATGGGTGGGCCTAGGGAGCGTGTCATCATGTGAGCTGTCTTCCTGGCCGTTTAGTACTGAAGGTTGCGTAGTCTCAAGTTTACGAGATGCATTAAAGTGAGAGGCAGATGAAGTATTGGCTCCCAGCTGCCAGTGGTTTTCATGGCAGCGTCGTCCCACTGAGGGCGACACTGTCAGCCATGGCGATGGAGTGGACGTGAACATGTGGCTGGCTTCACTTTGTACCGCTGATGTAAGGATATCATATACACAGCATGAAACCATATCTTTCATTGCCGATTTTCAAATTTGTAAAAATTATTTTTTTTTCTCATTCGAACTTTTTTTTTTTCTCGATCACCCGATAATACGGAAAATATTGTGGTCCCTTCTGTGTAAGAAAAATCTATTAGCGACACTCTGCTTATTGTGTAAGATGTTGAATTCAATATAGCAATATATAGGACAAAGCAAATTGCTGATTTTGTCGGCTTCATTATATTGAGGTTTAACTGTACATCAACTTCGACTGAAGGTCCCGGCCAGCGCCCATGCATATGTATGGGCCTGCACTTTTGTTATTTCAATCCTAAAATTGGCCTTTGCTGGATAATTCGAACTTGACCAGTCAGCATGCACTTGGTGATTCCAATAGCAATCCCTTTAGTGGTCGCATCTGCCTCAGCGGAGCTTAGGGAACAATGAATGCATTGAACACATATCTGCCATTGTAAACGCCCATTTTCATCTTGCCCTAGCAAGATTTTCAAGCCATGACCATAGATCACAATATCTAATTACGGTATTTATCCAGATTCTACCCTAAATTATGGATTATAATGCGCTTCTCTTTTCTTTTTTCAAGAAAGTTGGGCGTTAAACGCCTACGTGATGCAATAGGATTCAAAAACAAAACTGCCTTTGTGGCATTTGTATCTTTTGCTGGATAGCACGAATGTATCATGGTAAAGATGACTTCAGGAAACCGGCTGCCATTGTGCAACATTTATTAGAACCTTTGCCCATTTTTCGTGCCAAAAGATTGGATGCTCGTTAGATTTCTAGATTGTTTTGGAGTTTTAATGTCATTTCTACTTTTGTTTTCTACTTTTTATACATAAAATTTGTACATGCATTTGATTCTGGGACATTTTAGAATTGAGCGAGTATTGCCAAATGAACCAACGGTGTTGTTTGGCATTTTCCAAATCATGTTTATTTTGAGCTGCCGGATAATTAGATCAATTTATTCTGTCCTGTCATGGTCGAATTTGTGGAAGTCAACCATATATTGCTTTTTTTTTTTGTCTTTAAAAGTCAAGCAAGGCTGCATTTTCATACGAAAGTGTGAAATTATGTGTACTCCCATTAAGAAGAACTTCAAGTCACTGTGAGAATCTGTTCATCTTACCGGAAGTTTGTCTTAACAGAAGTGATCTAAAGAACTAAATATCTGTTATTCCCACAGCGCCAAAATATCCTTAACACAAAATACTAAATGGAACATCATATTTGCATGACACAAAATATGGCCTAAGCACTCGTGCTTAGCCTGTTGAGTATATTTGTTGCTTGTTGACACTGTCCAAATCTGTGCACTGTCACAAAAGCTGACATTTCACTTCGCTTGCTCAAAAGTTCTTCAGGGACCTCACATTGTTGAAAAAATTTACTGAAGTATTCGGAGCATTATCAACTGCATCATGCATGAAGCTTGTTCTTGCGGCTTCTGGGATGTGTGCTTACCTAATTACCAGCCTGCAGAAACACATGGAAGACGTCCTCAATTTTGGTTTCTATAGTGTGAGCGCCGCAGTTTTCCATGTCATTGTTGACAGTGGCATAGCTGTTTACTTCCAGAGAAATATCATTTGCTTCTTTTGTAGCTAGCAGAGTTGCCTCCTCCTAATCTGCCTATCCATGCCTCTCGCTGACCCAAGTAGCAGGTGTCAGTAGCAGCTGTCAAGGTTCGGCTCAACTGAATTCACAGTTTGTGTTAAGCAGATTTTTAAAGTGAAGCTGTCTTTGTAAATACTCACAGACTGGGGCTTCTGGGTGATGCTGTCTTGCTGGATTGCTTGCACATAATAAATAAATAAATAAATAGATAGATAAATTTGTTTACGTGTCTGATGGTGGGATCGAACATTGGTATCTCAGCACAGCAACCTGATGCTCTAACCATTAGGCCACAATTGCACAATACTTCTATCATGCCAAAGAGCCCTTTGCAATGATCATTGTGTGTGTCATATTGTGTAGCACAAGTGTGCGAGAGCACATGTGTAAGCACCATCTTTCTTCTTTTTCTTTTTTTGGCAATGACATAGGAATGAAATAGGCAAATTTATAGCATTTGAATAAATGCTCCACATAAGCTTCGCTTCACATAGATTTCAAGATGTGCATTAGGTCTGCATAATTTTCTTGTATTGCATCTATGGGAAACAACCAAATGTTCATACATTATTTCCAATATCGTAAAGTACGGCTCAATCAGCGGCTGTATTGTGGACAACCTCACTTTTTCATAGCATGATGTGTTTATTGGCCAAAATTCATTTGATCACATTGATCTCTTTCATTCTTTTCCTGCAGACACCGTTCTCTGCTCACTCTGTGCTCCTTGTTTCGTCTGCTGCGCATTGCGGAGCAGACGACCAGTGGTGAGGCACTAGAAGGCATAGATGCCCTGCTTGGATGTCCAGTGAAGATGCCAGCTACCGATGTGTGCAGTTCGTTCCACACACTTTCTATCGATCAGCGTGAGACTGTCATCACTTCAGTCTTCTACTGTGTCAACTGGTTTCGAGAAGTGAGTCACTGGTGGTCTTGCACATGTGCACATAACTGCATTCATTGAAGTAAGTGTAGTTATAAACATGGCGATATCTACTTTCATAAAAAGGCATAAATCAGCTACAAATGAAGAACCGGCATCCGTGGCCCAAATTCTATTTCTTCTCCCCGATATGAAGTCAAGTTTCACGAAGGCTTTGTAAAGTTTGGCAGCTTTTTGGTATTGGGAATAATAAGTGGCAAGAATCCAGATTACGCTATTTGTAGTGAGATTGCCGTTTGGGGGAAACAATATGTACTTGGCCATGTCAAAGGGATCACGGTATCTAATTATTTTGTCCTGATGTTTCTACGACATGCTTCGTACTCAATCCCTTCTACACTTATTCGTAAAGTGTTCTTGTAAGGTAAGAAACATAACTTGTATAGTTTGCTTGAAAGAAATTCTGGTATCTTGGCACCTATACTATATGTTCATGTTCTTTGCATAGTTGAAGGCAGTCTGTTAAGTGTTTAATCTTCACCCCAGAGAAATTACTCTTTAATGAATAGAATAGACTTCAGAACACAATTTCCCAGCCTAAACTAAGTCTAGACTGGCAATCCTGCAAAAGAGGTATAGTCATTCTTATTCTTAGATTGCATGCCATGCTGAGAAAAAAAAAATGCTTGAGTGGTGGTCAGCCTTCTGAAATTATACCTGGGCTTTGTTATTGCCATCTCATGTGCAGCTTGTAAATGGTTTCTGTGCTCTGCGTGATGAGCAGACAAGAGCAAAGATGGCGGACCGGATTCGCCGAATCGTTGAGCTGCAGAAGTACCTTGAGAAGTGGCTGCAAGGTAATGTTCATTTATTGTTAATAATAGTTACGGATCACATGGTTTTGTTCCTGAATTATAGTGTTGGCTCCTTAAGTCAGTGTGTTACATCTTAATTGCACATTGTGTGGCAGCTGAACCATAAAAAAGAAGTCATCACTGGACTAAGAATAGGGTGCAGTGCATATGGCAAATGCGTCCAAGTCATAAACTACACTTTACTTATTTCCTTCAAAGCAAAGCAGCGTAACCTGTATATTTCATTTTGCCAGTAAAACCAGCGGGGCTAAAGCTTGTTAGTGAGGAGCTGAGGACAGGGCGGTGAGCAATGGGAAATGAGAATTATAGACATCACATTTAAGAAGTTGAATTGGACAAGCATGGATTAGAGAACAAAAACAAATACATGTTTGTTTTCTGATAAGTACACATTTGGATAATCAGCGTGCTTAAACACAGATGCTGGTCTGCGTGACCATGCAGTCAACATTAATGCATAACTGATGCACTATTGGAACATTGCACATCAGAGTACATTGCACTTGCAACTTAACACAGTGCTTAAACATTAAACTGCAAAGTACAGATGTCAAAAGAGGCCGACATGCTAAATGCTGAAGGGTGGCTAAATTGACATCAAACAAATAATTATGTAAGTAAATGAAAAAGACATGGTTGATGCACTATGAAGAGTAACACTGTTGTAGATATTAGTAACACAGGATTGCGGACATCAAGACTTGTTTGCAGCAAAGGACGTGTGTTTCGTTTGCTCTCTGGAACACATGACCTCATGAACTGCTTTAGCTGTCTCATGGAGGCTAGGTTTTCATTCGTTACAATTTTGTGTCTTTTTGTTCCATACTAGGTATGTACACACACATGGAATAATAATTTTTTCTGTATGGCGCAGAGGACGTATGTGCCTTAATGTTAGCATGTTTGAAGTTACTTTAAAAATAACGTTTGCACATATTTTCAAGTAAGCATTGCTTTTCTACAAAGAAAGATTCTCAACCTGTTCATGCTGAGGATGCTATCCTCACCACTAAATTGAGTGCCATAGAGAATACTGGAAGTATCTTTTTCTTCAGTATACAGTTTATGGTTACTTTATAGGCAGATGCTAGACCATAAATAGCTGTACCGTATCTTACTTCTAATTCTCCTAGGGTCTTGTACACCATTTTCCTAATGCGTTCATCACATAAAGACCACAGCATATATAAATATGTGCAGACTGTTCTTAATCGTTTTGCAACTTCCTTTATGTGAAGTTTCAAGACAGTGTCTCGTCAAATATTAGCCCAAGGTCTAACGCATGGTACTAATTCCACAGGGGTTCGTGAGCAATCCTGACAGTACTATATTATGTAAATAAATTAGTAATGAATGTGTAGTTTTGTGTGAATTGTGAAAGCAAAACAAATTTGCTTTACCATTGTTTAAAAATATTCCATTTCTATCAAACCATGTAAGGATGCATTTGATATCAGTTTGATTCAAATTTGGGTTAGTGACATGGTGAGGAAGTGAAGAAAAATTACCCAAACAGGATGTGTAATGCAGCGGACAGATAACTGTTGGCCTGTTAGATCAACAGAATGAACTGATCAGGTGAATGGGCTGAATGATCAGGTGGAGTGGTGAGGTTGGGTTATTGACAAGATTGGAGTTGGCACATTTGGCGTTAGGCAACATTAATTGGGCTTGTATGATCATAAGAGTGATGATGTTCATATGAGATAGATTGTTAATTAAATCATTCTTATGTCAAGCTTTTCATGGTAAATTATTTCTGATTAAAGTTGCTTTATACATGTTGTTACTGCAGCCAACTAAATAATTTCTTGTCCTCTAAACAAAAGACTTTGGAATACATGAACTCCTCACACTTGAAAGGCGACTTGTTTAACATTGAAGTTCTTATGTTCACAGTTTTGTTATTTAATTTAATTTACAGCATAGTCTATTTGGTTCGTCACCTGTGCCTAATGTACAGTGTGGCATAATGAAAGGAATAAAGATGAAGTGAAATGAACATTACTGGGATTGTGTTGGTGGTACTCATCTTGTGCACATTTAATGTGGCTTTTGTCCTACGTTGTAATGCATATGCCTTTAACACATTCCTATATTAGGTGTGCCCGGCTACCTTCCTCCGTTGGCAGTGTTTGACATCGATGATGCAGATACCAAGCCTCCAGTTGTCAGCAACCCAGCAGGGAAGAAAAAGCGCAAAGGAAAAGCAACTGGAAAGTGTGTGGATTTGTCTTTTTTAAACAGAACACCGACATGAGTGTCATGAGTAGATGTGTTCATTAAGGGCAACTCTCTTGCCATGAATGTCTTAACTGAAAGTTGTTTGTGCATGTTGTTTTCACCATAAACAAAGAATGCATACATGCAAGGTGGCCTGTTGGTGCACATGACTTTTGCCATCTAGGGCTGCTTCACGGAAATGGGGAATGCATTGCTGTAGAGGTGCTTGTTGCTTAAATGGAAGCAGCAGTGGAAGTGGTCATCACTAAGCGTGCAAAAAAATGAAGAAATGTTTAGAGGAACTTTGCTTTACATCAATAACTTTGTAGGCTTGCTTCTACAAAAAGATTGCAGTATTGTGCGCTGTTGCATGTACAGTCAGCTTCACTCTTGTGTAGAGCACGGGAACGGCGGCTGCTGAGCCACTCCGGAGGCAGCCAGCGACATCTAGCAGTAGCTGCTGGGATCGAGATAAGGTGTCTGGGCACGGGCGGCTGACGCATCTAATCTCGGGCCCAGCCACTACCTTTAGACATCACTGACTGGCTGCGGAGTGGCCCAGCGGCAGCCGTTGCTGTGCTTTACACAAGGCTGATGCTCACTGTACTTTCCTATTTCGCTTTTCAGACTGTTGCTATCATAGATGGTGCCATGCACATGCGGGCTATGTGCATAACATTGCAGTAATTGTTAATACTGTGCAGAGTGGCTTACACAAATCATTCAAGGCGCCAACAGGAACCTTCAACCTTCTTGTGTTTGTTAGGATTCTTTCATTCTCTAGGGAATATTGCTTGATCATCACAAGGCAGCACATCACTGCAAGGCATTCGTTTAATTTGCGGGTGTACATTTTACCTGCTGCAATGGCTCAGTGGATATGGCAGTCTGCTGCTCATAAGGAGGTTGTGGATTCGATTCTTGACAACCATTGCCACATTTCAGCAGGGATAGAATTCGAAAGCGCTCATGCACTTATGTGGTCCAGCTGAAAAAAATAGACTTGCAACTCTGCAAGAAGTCTACCGACTGCAGCGGAAAATGCATGTACAAGGAATGAATGGTAAAGATTGGATAAGTTGTGTGCAGCCCTGTACTCACTGTAGTTATTCTGCCAGCAGGAATTGAAAGTAGAGATGTGTTATGCTATGAGAAAAGTGGAAGTAAATAAACTTTCTCTATAAATACACGGCGTTAACTTGTAGGAGAGTCTGAATTACTGCTGCATTTTAGGAACAGGCAAACGTGAAATTTGTTTAAGAAATTTGATTGACACTGCAGCTTTCATTTTTTCTTCTAATTTTAGTTTTATTTGAGTGATGATAAAAAAAGATAATCTTGGCATGCAAATACAGTGCCGGCTACTCCTTGGCTCTTGAACAGGTGGCATAGTTATATTTATAGCTTTGTGCACTTTTTCACATAGTTTTGTAGGAGAAAGTGCACAAGAACAGTGAATACACAAACAGTGGCATTATCACATAAAAGTCAAAACACCATGACATTACAAAAAAAAGAAAAAAACTCTCCAAGCAACAATGTGAAGAGCAGCAATATCATATAACACAGCAAAAGTTAGAAAAAAAACTCTCAAAACAACAATTATCACTATTATCACAATTATCATTATTATCACTAAGTTTGCTGCATGTTGTGTTCTTGCACAGGGGCAAAAAGAGAAAGCTTTCCTCTGATGATGAAGACTCCGGCGATGAGGCTGGGCCGTCTGCCAGATCTGCTTCGCCTCCAGATCGAGAAGAAGATGTAAGCTAAATGGAAACTAATTGCAAGAAATAGAATTTTATTTCTAAAGCTTTTTTTCATTATTTTAGTAGTAGGAAACTAATAGTATGAGAGTTTGGTCAAGTTCACTGATAATTCTATGGAAGTATAAAAATAAGAAAGCAATAGCACAAACATATTAGTTGTGATTTTCTTCTTAAGAACTATGCAGGAAGCTTATTACACCGTAGATAAGTTTCCCTATATTTTCTTGATTTGTGATAGTTTTCTATGTCCTGATAACAGTGACAGCAGGATACAGTGACAGCCAGCTGTCGTAAAACTTGTGGCTTGTATTCAATGCAACTTGGGAGATTTCTTTAGATGTTGCCACCACTGACAATAGAAGCTATGTTTGGTGTCAGTTAAATCAAAATAGCTTTGCTATGGGGCCTAGCAGTCTAAGAACATTTGGAAAGTTGAGGGGACTGCTGTTTGTAACGAGAAATGCAGTTATGTTGTCATTTACGAAAGCATATGGGCTGATTTGGTCTGAGAAATTGCACAAGCTATTCCACACCATCCGAATTTTTGATCAGGACCTGTCAGCGCATCAACAATGTCCAAGTAATGCAAGCAAGCTCCAAAAAGTGATAAAACATTTTTGTTAACAATAGTGTGAGATAAAAACAGTAAATAAAACAGATGCTGACTGGCATCATTTATTTTCTTCACGGTTCTTCCTGATTAGACGAGATTTCGTCAGACTCTCAGCATTATTGGTGTTAGTAAAAGCTGACATTTCGTAGGCAAATCGGTGTGACTTGCTCATTGTAATAAAACAACGCAAACATGCATTGTCATTTTGCTTCACACATGGCATTTAGGGCTTGTGCAGTAAAGAACGACTCTATTTTTGTGTCTGTATAGCAGGCATGTGAGAGGACTTTTGAAAATTCATAGGAGTCTGGAATGTGCAGGGTGCTGAGAGTGGTAACGAGGATGAAGAGGCAGATGAGCCAGAAGTGACTGCACTAGGCTCGCTCTCTGCATCATGGCGACCCTTCCTGCGGGAACTTGACTTTGATGTCTTCGACGTTCTCAGCGTTGGGCTGGTCACTGGTGGCAGTGAGGTGAGCATCATTGCAGCAGCACGTTGGAGGCATCCTGTAAATTGGTGGGAACATGCCAAACACTACTAGCATTGATGAAATTCTATTTTGTAAAAAATTTGGGTATTTTTCTAACAGGAATCAATATAAAGCTGTAGATTCATTTTAGCAATCTAGCATAAGGAATTCTGGTATGCCTCTCACTTCCATTTTAACTCGATCTTGATGTGTAGTACCATCTGGTTTAGCAAACATTACTTTGCTTTCGCTCTGGAAACCTTGTGTCCGACACTCGAACCTGTATCTAATGAAATCTTTCTTGCAGCTGGAAACTACAGGGTGATCCTTTTTAAGTTTTATGGAATGTTTAAAGGTAGCCTGTGGCAGGTAGCATTAGTCTTGTCTTTGAGGTGGATTATTCGAAGAGGCAGCCATTACTTGCATGAGAAATCGGAACACATATTCAACTAATTAACTAAAAGTAACAAATTAACTTTTTAATTATTTACTTTATGGCCCATATTGCAATTTACAAATTGTAGCCGTTCAGGACGTATGCACTTCAAATGAATTTCCAGTATGAGAGCAGTTTCGAGATATTCATTCCCAAAGTGTTCAACGAAACATGTGGGCGATCCAGTTACTTGTGTGCTTCAATGCATAAAAGAGCATTTTGTTAAAAAAGTAAGTGGAACATCAGTGCATTTTTACGGTGAGTTTGATGGTGAATATCTCCAAACTGGCGTCATCCTGGAAATTCATTCCAAGTGGATAAGCCTTGCAAGCTCACTGGCTACAATTCGTGAATCGCAATATGTGCCGTAAGGTAACTAATTTAGAAGGTAATTTGTGAATTCTTGGTAATTAGTTGAATAGGTGTTTCGAATTCTCGTGCAAGTAATGTCCACATCTCTGGCAGACTAGAATTACGTTATCTGCATGATCACCCTGTATAGTAATTGTTTTTTTCTAAATTGTCATCGTCACGTATTTGCTGCATGAAAACTATTGTGAGTATCCACAACAGGTCATGTTGGCTAACATGTTTCGAGTGAGCGCCTTTATGATGTTCATGAAAGTTCAATTGATTGACACAATTCAATTACAGAATGCGACTTAAAATAGCCACAAGGGCAGAACTCAATGCACATATGCTTACTTTTCAGTTATAGAACTTGTGTGCGGAAATTGCCTTCCCTAGTTGTTATTTGCACTGCATTTAGAAATTGTCTTTCTCTTGAAGGCTGGGGAACTGTGTGTGCAATACTCAATGATATTTCCTATGAAGACATCCCACCACTGAAAGCACTTGTAAAAGCACACAGACGTCGTGACATGGTGTTTTTTTCTACCACTAACCACCAGCGGTGATACAATTACAGCGACCGCATGCTTCGGAACGACGCCTGCAGAGCCATCACTGCACATTAGTCACAACAAAAACTGTGCAATGAGGTTCAGCCCTTACTCTTAGATGGGCACATGGCTTTAGGGTTGCTTATACCTAAGGGGGGGGGGGGGGGGAAGAACAACAAAAAGACACGATTATAGAACAAATTTTTTGCACCTTTATCAATTCTAATTGCTGAGTTAGAGAAATTGTTCGTGTTGCCTTCCAGTGACTGCAGTTGTGTGGTTAAGAGTTCAATTTATGGCCTGATATACATAGTTTATGTGTTCTTAACAATTGGCAGATATTAACATAACATCATCCCTAAATTCAGAAATTTGTCACAAGTGAGAAGATCCTGAGGGCATTAGGTGCTCAGTTTAGTAAAGGATCATGTGAAAACAGTAGACTACGAAGCCAAGGAAAGCCTAGGAGGAATTGAATGTTTCTTTATTGAAGTGTAGAATTAAGAATAATGACCTAATTTGCAGTAAACTTCATCTTGTAAAAGAAAAAGGAACTAAAAGTGGAAGAAAAATGGAAAAGACAAATTGCATTTTTCTGCAATATACAGTCAATAATGAATGCAATATTTCTCATAATATGAAATTTTACATGGTGTTTTCTCGATTCCATGCAGTTTTCTGTATTCACCACAGCTGTAAGCTGCAGCTCTGCATTACTGTTTGACTTGTTGTGAACTTAAATTTTTTTTGCTCCAAAAGCATGAATTTCTGCTCCAAACTGCCACTTTTTCTGCTCCAAGAGCTGCTCCAAAAGGCCAAATGCCATTTACTTGACTGCGTACCCCTTCTGTCAATTGTAGATGACTCATTGCGAGTGCGGAGCCATTGCCATGTATGTGCGTTATTAAAGGGACACTTAAGAGAGAAATTATTTGAGCTGTATTACTACATTACCCTTTTACAATATTAAAAAAGCCACTCTTATTTTGAGAAGAGGCCAGGTAGGTAAGTAAAAAAAAGACATAAAAATTAGATTGATAGTGACACCACCTTGAAGTTAGCCCATTATTCACCTTGACTTCATGGATTTTGATGGAATCTCCTCGGGCCTAGCTAATTTTTTACCAGCAGAGATGGACTACATTGTATTGCTAAGGAACCAAAGATTGAACTTAGCCAATTTCAAGAACTGTTACTGAGCCATAATACAAAATAAAAAGACAAAAACGTTCATTGAAATACTTGACGTCACACTGATGTGCCAGCACTGGGGTTTTGGCATGACATATAACAAGATGAAGCTTTGACCTTCATTTTCTTTTCTAACAATCAACCAATTACGGGAAAATAACTGAACTAGAGTTTTGATAAAATGCTTTATCAATATAGGCTGAATTAGTGTTTCTGTTTAGTGTCTCTTTAAAGGCTTTGTTGGAGAATACCATGGCTTAACGACGGATTGATCTGGTGTATGATTGCAGCCATCATCTTCAAAGCTCACCACAACTGAGCTTCTGTTTGTGCTTGGAGAGCTGGCTGCTAAGCTGGACTGGGCTCTTCCCTCCAGTGGACCAAAGCGTGCATTTCCATTCAAGGTGTAGTTCCTTCCACAATGCTTACTAAACAACCGATGTCTCTTTTCTGGTGCAACCATTGTGCTTTGCTGGTTTCACACAACAACATGCTTATGAGGCATGTTCTTGTTTTGTTTGAATGTCGCACACAGGCCAAGGTGCCGCGTGATGTTGGCTTCTCCAACTTGGCTCTCAGTCCCAAGCCCGACGTGGTCAAGTTCATGGTCACCGTGGTGCCCCACCTGTGTTCCCTCTTGGAGGATGTCAGTGGGTACTTTCAGGTAACCAGCTGCGCAAGAGCCATTGCATGGGCGTCTATATTCAAGCATAGAGTTTCATACAAAAATTACTGCACACAATGACAACCTGAGAATTCGGTACAAGCTCTGTCCACAAAAACCGCACTGTGCCTGCCCTCTCTGTGTCTTTGCACTCGAAAAATATGTTCTGGGCTGGACATCGATATTGAAAGAAGTTTGCCTTCACCATGACATCATGGAAATGGGCCGAGATATCTCGCTGATGCACCTGCACAATTTTTCTGTGAATTGAAAAGCAATTGCCACTGTGTTTTTAGGTTGTCCCATACCTGCCAGCTCTCCTGAATTATCCATAGGTTTTACGGATTTAGGCTCATTCTTCAAGTTTACGAATATTTCATCATGTTCCATGAAAAATAAATTCTGCACATGAAAAAGTTTGGACAAATTTTTCTTCAACTGCAAGGCTCTCAAGGAACCCGTATGGGTTTCCTTTGTAGCGCTTAGCTACGTTTGCATGCATATCTCATTTTTCCCTTTATTAATTACTTCTCTCCACCTTACGGGTTTCCGCAGAACTATTACGCCAAACTCTTGCCTTTGCTTCGAGTTGTCAATAAATTCGACTTTGTCCTGCCACTGCTAGCCACCTGGTTAGCTCAGATGGTTAGCTCACCAACAAAGCTGGCTGCCCCTGAAAGGCGATGGTCCCAGGTTTGAGGCCCGGACCAGGACAAGTTTTTCTTCAACGGCAAGGGTTTCGTGGAACCCGTATGGGATTCCTTTGTAACACTTAGCTATGCTTGGCTGGATGTCTCAATTTTCCCTTTATTAATTACTTCTCTCCACCTTGCGAGTTTCTGCAGAACTATTATGTCAAATTGTACAAAGTCTGAGGAGCAAGCCAGTACAATGGCAACTGTGAATGAGCACTCCAAGCCATTTAAACATCGCACGAAAAGTCACACCCACTAGGATTTAGAAATAGCAGACGTGCATTGCGTTTACGTGCCATGTCATTTGCTTTTGGTGCTGCATTTCTGCATTTTATATCATATAATTGTACTTGTTAGGAAAACTGTAGGCAATATATCAATAGTTTGTAAGTTGACACTGGAAATTTTGCCATTGAGGGGGTGTTGCTGCACTGTATTGCATGATCGCTGCTGATTCTTCGGTGTGTTGCGCAGTCTTGCCCTCGTGTTGTGTTTGTTGTAGATTATTTTAGTACATTGTGGTGCCACGACATGCCAAGAAATAATGCAAAGTGGACGCGGTAGAGAAAGTCTCAACTTAATCAATATGTGGAGAACAATACTGGTAACAATAAGAGCAGCAACAACAATGTACGTCGTAGCGTGCGCTTTTTAAATATAGGTGAAAGTTCTCCATGTGGTAGTTTCAACCTCGACAAAGCAAAGACATCCAGGCTTTGTTTTATTACCTTTAAGATCCTTTGGGAATTTTTTCAATCGTGTACTGTATGCAAGAAATGCAAGAAAGGTGAGCTTCACCTGGAAGAAGATGGGGAGTTGAAGTGGGCTACCACCTACGTAACATCGTGTATTTCTCGGAATGACATTTTCTGATTTTTTATGAATTTGATGTACCTTATCTAGAAAAGTACTTATCCGATCACCGTGAAACTTTTGCAGCTGATAGTGCATTGTGTTGCCAACAACCTGAACCTCTAATATTATAATATTATTAATATGATATTAACCAAAAGCATTAAACCTAAGGTTCATCTCTAATTAGACATAACCAGTGCCAAAAAAACAATTTTTTTTCTTGCGTGCTGTATGTACAAATCACTTTTTTTAGGTTCTGTTTAAAGAGAGCCATATACGAAATATAACAAGCAATTTTGGCAGTTATCTTATTATCCATTATTGAGAAAAGGTGCATGTAAACATTAGGCTCTAGCCAAAATTTGATACTGATTTGTGAAAATTGCTCAAAATTTTTTGACAAAAGAAGCACATGGAAATGAAAGGGACACTAAAGCAAAACAATAAATCAGTTTAGGCTAATGAAGCATTGTTTGAGAACCCTGCAGGCAGTCATTTAAAAAAAATAGTATGATTATTAGATGAGAAAATGAAGGTCCAAGTATCAGTATTTGAATTTCGCCCCGAAACCCCAGCGCCGGTACGTCAGCGTGACGTCAGGGATTCCAAAGTATGTTTTCGCATTTGGGCCGCATTGGCTGAATAAAGGTTCCCGAAACTTGCCATGTTTCATATTTGGTTCCTTTAGAACACAATGTAGTCAATCTGTACCGCTATATATAATTAGTAGGCCCTAGAAGATGCCATCGAAATCCAAGACGTCATAGCCCCCAGGTGCGGGAACATAAGTAGGCGTCGCCACCCGTATTTCGTTCTTGCGCTTTTTCTGGCTTACCAAACATCTTATTGTTGTAAGAGTGGTGTTTTTGGTGTTGTAGAACGGTAATTTACTGATGCAGAAGAAATAATTTTTCGCTTTAGTGTCCCTTTAAGTTTGGAAATCTTAAAGAAAATTCAGGATGGTGTCTTTTTTAAAAATTTTTGAAGTAGGGGTGTGCAAATATTCGAAACAAATTGAATATATTGTTGGCTGTATGGGAGCAAATATGGTTGTTCGTGTTTATTTCTATCTAATCTGAGAAAGTGTCTAATTTGGAGCTGAATTTTGCATTTCAATCTTCTGGTGAAATTTCGCCTGTAAAACATGCTTAGCCACTACACGTCTAAGCTGTGCAGGAAAGCCAGCCTTTCAGTAGCAAGGGGCACGTGTTTGTAAACAGCGAGGGTGCACTTTTTTACAAGTTCCGAACTCGCTAATAAATGCATGTGCCTATCATTATTCAGTATTCGTATTCCAAAATTTTGATCACACCCCTATTTTAAAGTACTGCTAACTTAAAGGGCCCCTGAAACGGTTCGGACAAATTTTGTAGACGCGTAGGGTACAGCTTAAGTAGAACATTCGCACCACAATTTAAGTGAAGCGTTACGTAATAATGTAGCTACAAGTGATTACAAGTTACCCTCCTCCCTAGCCATGCTTTTCCTCCTCAACTCGTTCGCCGAGCGATCGGGGCTAAGCTCCGCCTTCACTGGTTCTGCGTCACAATGCGACATCACATCGTCCACTTCCGGTTGTTTTGGAGCCCACCCCCACCCGCGCGAAACCTCTCTGCTAGCCGTTTGGCCGTCAACCCCAAGCAAGAGCTATTGAAGCAGTGTGCGCTGCGAGCATTCTGTCGCAGTACCCGAACCTGTCTGGTATTCTGGTAACCACACACTAGCTGAACATTTCGACGGAACGGTTGAGGCATAAACTCAAGCTGATGAAGGAACTTTAGCGTAGACGTACGTGAGCTATCCGATCGGTCTCCACGGTCCAGCCACCCGTAGGCGCAGAGCTTAACCAGCCAAAGAAAGAGCTAATATTGCTCTAACCAAGTGTAAAACATTTTAAACATTTACAAAAATAATGTGTTAACGATTACACTCCTGCGAAAAATTGACACCAGCAGCAAAGACGTATATATTTTGTTACTGCTACTGTGTCTGGCTGAGCTCTGTGCCACCAGGTGACTGCACCGTGCAGACCATTCACATTTGTGCTTCTGTTCATCACAGGAAACGACACGCAAGGGGACACGGCCAGGCCCTGTCCCCTAGCACTTGTGTTTACCCTAATACCGGACTCGCGAAACACTATTGCGTTAGTAATCTTCCGGTGTAAAGTGACGGCCGCAATCGCGCAAATCCTGGCGCCGATCGGATAGCGGCAGTCGGATGCGCTGCAGCCAGCCCGCTCGTCTACTGGCTTGCAGAGGGACATGATGTTGCAGCTTGACATATTGCTAGTCGCTACGTGTTCAGTCCACAACGCAACAAAGTCGAATCATAGCGCTCGCGAAAAGACAGACCGACACTGACGGCGGTGCTCTCATCAAAGACAGAGCACGTTGTAATACAAGCAGACGGCACTTGCTGTGTGCCGGAAGTGCTTAAGTGTACTGAGAAATTGTTCTTGTGCACTCCCTTTACGTTACATTCTTTTTATAAAAACAAATTAACTAACATTCCAACTATTACAAACATCATTTGTTTACCATAAAGTTAGAAAAATTATCGATCGCGCGCCCTGGTCAGCCAATCGGATAGGTCGCCCCACTGACGTCATATGGGTAGGGGCGACTTAAAATTCCGCCGCACAGTGTGCTGCGACCGCAGCAATGTGCATTTTTAAAACCTTATAATAAATTACACGCCTTACGCGAAGCACTTAGATGCGTCAATTAATGATCAGAAGGACCTACTCTAACGACTCAATACATTTGTAAAAAATCGTCAAAATCGTTTCAGGGTCCTTTTAACAATAGGCCTAAACTTAAGCACCTCTCATAAAATTTTAGTGCTACCTAGGGCAAAGATATCTGCCTCAAATTTCAATGACATTTATGGCAACAGGCTGACAAATTTTGAACACCGTGCCCTTCATAAATACGGAGAGAAGAAAAGAATCTCGACTTTGACCAATATTGTGCAATGTTCCATTGTTACAATTTTTTTGCCCCCATCATAGTGGTCGTACTTTGTAATAATTAACAAGAATTAATGCTATTGACCCATGCTCAATCACTAAGTACTTTTAGAGCAGTAGACACTGTACTTTTTCTTTGGGAGCTAACCAAAATGCGGATTTGTCGAAATTTACAAAGAGTTTCCGGCCGACTGGGCACTTCCGTGTGTTTTTTTGTGAAGGCAGACTTTTTCCTGAAGAACTAAGACTGATTTTGGCTTTCTTGGCACTCGGACAGAAAAATTTTTTTTAGTCAATTAAGAATGGATGCCGGACATGCCCGGTCAAATTTATTTGAACACACCCTTTAGCCTTTAATGGCATGTCTAATTATGATGTTCTGAAGGCCTTTCATATTGCATCACTTTGTCACCTGCCCATTCACACAGACCACAGAACCCACATTGTTTCATTATTACAAAAAATAATAAAAGTATGTTTTCAGCATTATTTTGTCTTGTTGATGCTGCCCTTATCTTTTTGTATTCTAATCTGATCCTGTGAAACTTGCTTTTTTGTTTGGCTTAGCAGTAAATAACTGAAATTTATTGAGGCTTCCAAGACAGAACTCTTGCAGTGACCATGCTAAATTCTCAGCATCATCACTTCAAAATTTCTCTTTCTTTTGGTGTTCTAACATTTCTTAAGTTTCTGAAAAAAATATTGTTTGCTAGCACTTTATTTGTGCGGCTACTATGCGATCAAAGTGCCCGGACTCCCATTGTTTGTAGTGATGGGAATTGCATACGCACAGAAAGAAAGTTAACACTGTTTAAATTTTTGCTTTTGTTTCCAGGACTTGATATCCCAAAATGACGGCATTGTTGATGCAGCATCCATGTTTACAAGCGCAGCTAAGGAGACAGCATCTTGCATGACTCTGTTATTTACCTGCTTGAATGCTTTCTTTTCATGGTAAGTCTGATGCTTTAATTATACTTTGTTTCATACATAGCAGTCATTGCTACAATGGCTAGGGAGACTTCTCTGACAGCTCACATTTACAATGATAAAGTAGTGTGTCACGTGCATGAGAAGATAAGTATGGGTCATGCAATCCAATTAACAATATGGACGTGTGTCACAAAATGTTACGTATTTATTACATGAAAAGCATCGAAGATCTGAACCTATCTATCATCCAATTTGTGAAGTGAGATGTCAATGTGGCCAATGTCCACATCGCACCGCTGGTGCTCACAACCAAAACGTAGTATGCTGGAAGCACCAAGGCGCACAAATAACACATAATTTGACGTAACCTTACGTCCTCGAGTTATAGTCGTAACCTGTGAAGTAGTTATTCCATAGAAGGCGTCGCAGATCAACAATTGCAACTGCAAAGTTTGTGGAGCGAGACTCTAATGATTGGGCTTGGAATAGCTTCTGCAGCATCGCCTGCTAAGTTTGAGACGAGGTATGTTAGTATTCTAGCATAGAAAAGGGGGTAATGCCTTGCATGTATAGTGAGATTACAGAGCTTTAACATAGCATTAACATATGTATTAGCATGCACATATGAGGCCGGAAGTTACAAGTGTAAGGTGTCGTACTAGTGGCAACAGCTTGTGACATTGTCTTTAACCCAAGCACACACAACTTTTACTGCAGTGACCATGTATTCCACTTGTCTGCTGCTGTAAACATGCTTGCAGCAGTGTATTCCTCATGAACTTGTTTGTACATTTATGTATGTGTATTTATAGATGTATGTCGTTAGGACATACATGGATGTAATAAATTATTAGGCATAACACAGCAAATATGCAATGCTTCTAGCTGATTACCATAGTGTAAAATCTATGCTTATCAAAAATTGTATTTTCATGCCGGAAGCAATGTTATAAGAAGGTTCAAGTGTATTGTGCTTGCGGCCTGATAAGCAAGTTGTAATGTGATTTGGCAGGAATGGTTTTGAGACAAGCGACAGTCGAGACCAGCTGTGTGAAGCATTCCGTTCCATATCTGACCGCATTGGAACAACACAGTTGACACAGGCCTATGTCATGGCGCTGGGAAAGTGAGTCCTACCATTCTAGAACACTTCTGTTCACTCTTGCAAAGTCCTGCTGCTGCGTGAAATGCCAGAAAAGAATCTTTTGTTTGTTTATAAGTACCAATTTATAAGTAACAACTTACATTTCTCAGTATTATTAGGTAATAACGACATGCTTTAGCTGCTCTTACCAACAATATTAGTTTCCACAGCATGCCCTGTATGTTTCTAAGAACTACTGTACTGGTCATCTCCTCCTGTTTGCCGCCTATTTCAATATAAGAACCTTGTTGCTCTCCTGTGGTGGAACCTGCATTAATCTCAAACGTGACAATTCAGTGACCTGCAAAAGTGTTGAAAGTTCTCTTGGTGGCACATTTAGAAGCAACTGCAGTCATAATTTCCCGCTGATCTTTCTTTTTTTTCTTTTTTAGTACTCTACATCAGTTTTTCCCTTCAGGCATAGAAAACTTTGCAGTTATTTAATTTTTATAGCAACTTCTGACTTCCTTTTCCTTTTAGGCGAGCCTTCTCATACTTTGCCAAGTTTGCCGAGTCCGTGACAGACCCAGCAGGAGCAACTGCTCTCCTGCGACTTCTGGGCACAGTTGCTGACCGTGCTCAGATGTACTCACTGGAACAGCGTGGCATTCGTGATGTCGCCGAGGGCTTCCTTCGGCGCAACTGGCTCTGTCGTGTCGGCTCATCAAATGTGCCACAAAGGCCGCAGGGTGCCCATTTCAACGAGTGCCTTCAGGTTATGCTTAGGTCTGTTGTCATTCATTGCCTTACTTTGTTTTCGCCAGTTTTCTTGCTTTAAATGATGCACCAACTCAGGAGAGTTGGAAAGTGTGCCACTGAAGAAAGAAAGATATTTGGGATGCAGCAATGGTCTCCAGGAGAATAGAAGCCAATTCAATCAATTAAGTAATGTTTAAGTCACTCCTCTAATTGAGAATTAGAACTTCAGCTTGTTCAGTGTCTAGCCATGTCCTCTTAGTTCTGTCTCCACCGGATTGCTTGCTTATATATATATATATATATATATATATATATATATATATATATATATATATAAATTTTTTCCATCATAACACTTTTAGCTTGACGTATTATGGAGTTTGCACTAAGCTTTCAATTTTCTCCATATATTGTGATGTCTGCTGTTATAATGTTGGAACACTTGCCTGACTTCTCGAAGTCCAGAGGTCAATTTTGTTATTGCAGAACTAACATAGATGCTTGACACGACTGAATGAAATAGGAAATAGACAGTAAGCATTCAGAAGATGAACACAATAGCACTTTGTTTAGGTTTTCTTTGCTTACCTTGCACAAATCTCAACCTCTCTGATGGGAACTTCCGTACTTCTAACCTTTTGTCGTACTTGTGGCCCCCATACTTCTTTTAATGCTGACTTCACTTTTTTTTTTCTTTACGACGCAGCACATTCCTGTCGGAGTCTGAGTGTGTACTTCAGAGCCTACATCAACTTGTGACTGACTGCCTGCCCAGTATTCTGGACGAATCACCGCCAGCTGAGCAGGAGGAAGAGCAGTCAAAGCAGTTTCCAACACTCGACAAGTAAGGCACCACTGCCATTTACTGGCGCTGCGGTTGGAATGCTGTGTACTTCGCTCAGATGAGTAGATATTAAACAGAACACACTGACTCAGGAATGCAACAGGGTAAGCTTAAAGGCCAACTGCAGTTAAATTTAACTTTTGCAGAATTTGTTGTAAATAAGTTGTCTGTACTGTTGAAGCAATCCTGGCAAAGCTGCAGAGAAGGTAATTGCCTAATGTTATTGACAACTTTTAAATATAGTACATTAGCCAAAGATGCATGCACCTGGCTGACAGCAGGTGTGACACAAATCCCACAAGATTTTCAGCACTCTGCAGGTGCCGCCTGATCTCGGAGGTTGTGTCATGGAGCTGCAAGGATTTTCAATTTTCTTGTTTCTGCATAATTTCTGGCGAGCGCTGATGGCAACATTTATTTTTATCAGCTTCAGTATCAAAAATGTATATTTTTGCTAGGTTTTCATAAGGCATTCATTCGTATTTTGAAATGTAAAATTTTGCCCAAAGGCTGCCTTATATCTATACTATCTGCAACGAGGCTTTCTATATGGTAAAAAATTTCATTGCAGAGCCCCTTTAAAGGAATACTAAAGGCAAGTATCAAGTTGAGCTAAAGTGACAGGTTGGTGTTCTAGAATCTCTAAGGCATCAATATTATCGCAAACAGAGCCTTAATAGAGAAATTCAGGTAAATGCAGGACATGGTTAGAGACTCCCCTGGGACATTCAAGCACTTGCCCGATGACGAAAGCACTCTTAAGTTAAATTCTGTCACTAGTACTCAACCATTCGTTGGAAAAAACATCCTTGTATTGTATTATAAGACTAAATAAAATGCTACGTGTCTAGTTCTATTTCATTTTTTTAGAAAAAAAGAACTAATTGAAATTACCCATAGACAACGACGTGGGAGGTTGGAGGGTTTCATTTTTGCTTGAAAGCACCGCCCATGCTTTCGGGTTTCACTGGTTTCGTTATTGCGTAGTGCTGCGCTGGTTTTGCTGGCTCACGAAACTCGCACAAACTGCAAGTACTAGAGAATTCAACTTCCATGTGATGTCGCAGGATGCCCGAATGGTCTATGCCACTTGACCAAGAAACAGCTGCAGCGGCGAATCCACCGCTCTGTCTTGGCTTGGTACTGTCGTTTGTCAGGCGCCAATTGCTCACCGAAGGCAGCAAAGGGTGGTGATGGCATAGGCAACGTCACCACTCCACCGGTTGGGTGGCGGGAGGTTTAAGTTTCGAAAAAGGCATTCGGACTCTTCAGATGCAATTTGCTCGTAAACTAAGTCTTTTCTTGGCACGAAACAAGTGTTGCAAGGTGTCTGGAATTGTATTTAAACAATCCAGGTCAACTTAGTATTTGCCTTTAGTGTTCCTTTAAAGGGGCCCTGCAACCATTTTATATCCACCAAGTTCTGCATCACAATGAATTTCTTGTGTTATCCTGAAGTGGATGTCAATATAGACGCGGCCATACAGAAGTTACTGAATTCCCGAACTCAGTATAAAAGCAAACGACAGAAAGAGGCATACCCTTTTGTATTTTGCTCACCCAGCGAGGACTTATGCTGCTTCCAATCAAAATGTGGCATATATCCTGCGCTACAAGGAGTTTTCTTCTCCTTGTGGCCTTCCCTTCATAGCTTTGCTTGATATGTGCTGCCATCTATAGTTGTCATGCAGAGTAAATATTATAAATAGCTATCGGATGCTTGTCAAAAATATAAAGAAGTAACCTTATACACTGCTCATAAGTGTAGGCTATGTTCAAATGCTTATTTTTGTGTTGTATTTTGAGTGTAGAATGTTGGACAGTGCACCTAGTGTCATTGCAAACTAAATTAATTTGTATTGCAGAAATTTGTTACTTCTTTCTAGCTGTAAGAATCACAGGACATGTTCTTATTTTTAAAGTCGTCATTGCATGTATAGCATGAACACACAATATATTCTTTATGCCGAACTTTGCAAAATGAACAGCATAAGCCTTTGCGTCCCATCCACTGCCAAAAATTGTTTATTTATAACGCTGCAGTCGATGGGGAAACTGATTTCAAAAGCAAATTAAAATATCAAATACTCTGATTTTGGCGTTTTCACTGGCACTAGAGGCATTACGAGGTCCTTTAGTAAGCAAATGTGCAGTTAAAAACAACATGCATAATTTGGGGGTCATACAGAACTGCTGGATAAGTGGAAAGAGGCCTCCAATCTTGGTCGGCCGTCGGTAGTAATAATTATTGCTTGTTTCAGTTAATTGAACCATTCCTTTTGTGAAGTGGAGCTGAAACTCCCATGGCTTGCACCAGCTGGTATACTGCATATAAAACAGAAGCACTTTGGCAACCTTTTGAGAAAGTAATGCTGTGATAGTTCAAGGGTGCCCTATATCTTAGACGGTTGCCCTACCGCTACATCAGTCAACAGCTTTGTGGCATTCACATTGCTAAGCTTATGTGTGTTCATTTCTGGGTTTTGTGTTGTGGTGGAAAATGAAAGGGGCAAAAACACGACATTTCACATTTTATGCTAATAATGGGTGCTATCAGCATAGTCAGTCTCTGAAGGTGCAAATCGTGATCACAAGAAAAGGTAAGAGTATTAATGACAATGATGTCGGCAGTAATAATACTATTCATAACATTTGCAAAATTTTGGAGCAATTTTGCAAGCATGAATACGTACCTTGTGTAAAACAAGCTGCAAAAACTGAAGCATAGCACAGTTAAGTTCTTTTTAGAGCGCAGCTCTTAGGCGCCCATTCCTGGGTTGGGCGTCGGCGTCCCTCGGCGTAACCACGCAAACGCGCTTGTGCCACTGCTAGCGCTGTCAGCATCCCTCGGCATAACCGCGTGAATGCGCTCCTGCCACTTCTTGTGCCACTGCTCGTGCATTCGCCATCGTCTTCTTTAAAGGGCTCCTCACCAAGCCCCATAGCAAATTTTGGTTATACTCTGAAAGTTGTTATGTGTCCTCTAGGGAGTGTTCTGCCGCAAAATTTTTCAAATCGGCTCATTAATAGCCGAGATATAAATATTCCAGTGCCACGAACCCATGATTTTAGGAGGCGAGACACTCGCTCCACTCGCCCCGTCTAGCCTTCGCAAGCGAAATTACTTCTCTGCGTTCTCCCATACCAGACCTTGAGGATCGCGTGATGATCGCGTGCCCCGCCTTTATTAGTTTTTTTTCTCTGCTGTGCACGAGCTGTTGTGATTGTCTGGTTTCGCGCAGCGCACGATTTTGCGCACTGTGCACAAGGACAATTGACTAGCAGTATAATTCAATGCTACACGAATACTGAGGCAGAACAAGCGGATCGCAGAGCATGATCACGCGCTGGAACACGGTAGAAAATGGCATAGTTTCGGTACCTGCACACGTGACTACACGACTGTGCAAACAAGCAGACGAAGCGGACGTACATCTTTCTTGCTTCGGTATGAAGTAAAACAAAAAACACGCAAACATTCTGTTTGTGTGTTTTATTATTTCTTGGAACTTCAATTCGTCAATTCAAGCAACAGATCACGCAGATAACAGATGTTCTCTTGAATAATTCTTTAAGTCACGTGTCACCACACTGCAGACCCAAGTACGTAGGCGTAGCGGCCGCGAGGAGAAGGGAAAACAGCATTCGGATTGAAATTTCAGACCTTTCTGCAGCGGGTAGCAATGTAATTCTTTGCAAACACGATCGTTGAGGCGCGCATTGTATGCTCTGCGCTTGTCAGCTCAAAATGGCCAGACCTGGTGAAGGGCCCTTTAGCAGCTGGCCACTCATGCCAGCGTTCCCATACTGCCCCTCCCTCTGCGAAGGCACTAATGGCACTGGCCCACTGCCAGTCGGTGCGGTGATTTTGGTCTCAAATTCTTAGGCTCAATTGCAAAATGAAAACACGTATAGAGCTAGCTGCGCTCAAATTTTGCACTAGGGAGTATCGTAATCCTTGGACACTTTTTTTCTTTTTCCACCGCAATATCACTTGACACATGAAATAATGCGGTATTAAAATGTCTTTGTATCCTTCACTTAAGTGAAGCTTCGAATAGACGTAGCGCTTTTCCTTTTCTTTTCATGTTCTGTTTAGCTGCGTCTAGAGCATGTACTGGTGTAATCAGCTGTGCAGTGTCAGTGCACACTTAATGTTGTGCGCTGTGATTCAGAATCTTAATTCTTGTGCTTTACAACTGTCTTGTGGCTGTGCCATCTCACGTGTGCAGCAACTTCTGGAAGCTGGATTTATTTACATTCTAAGTACTCGGGAATCGCAGTACATTTCTTGCATCTGCTACGCATGACCACACAACGTGCATTTTAATTCATGCTGCATCACCAAGCTGAGAGGAAACTTAGCTTTTCCTTGTCCTCATTGTTCTGAAAATTACCGTGAACAGCTGCAGTTTGTTCAAGTGTCTAATAATGTAGTGCCAGCAATACTTGAAGTCAGCATCACTCACGGCACCTACCATTAAGAAAAAATATAAGCTGCTTGAAATCTTAATATATAGCAAGCACAAGTTTTCCTTCTTTTATGTATATGTGAACTTTCTTCGATAAAGGTTTTTCTAAGGTTCTCCAGAGCTCTCATATGAGATACTACAGTAAGCACCCAGAGAAGCTTTGTCAGGTTTGGATCGCCAATCGTCAGTGTATAATGGCCCATTGCTGTGGAAGTGCTTTACGAATAACCTTTCCTTTTGTTCCTCAGGTCTACTCTCAATGTCTACTACAAGACAATGTTCTCCAACCTGGCTGATGGTGTCCAAAGCCTCTCTGTAAAATTGGCCACGAACCAAGAGGTATGGGTGCTCATTCAAGAAAACCTTTTGGCTTCTACACTACAAAGATGGAGATTAAATTTAAAGTGAGTGCCTGCTTTGTTTTGTTTTGTTCTAGGAAAAGGTAAAGCAGCTTGAGAAGTGGACCCTAGCTGTCGAGATCTTTCACAAGCTAGTGGAGGTCATAAAGGTCAGCGCTGTTATACATTATGTGCATGTTTCGTGGCTGCTTAGTGGTTGTGGTGTTGCGCTGCTAAGCACGAGGTCGCAGGGTCAAATACCGGTCACTATGACCGCATTTCGATGAGGACGAAATGCGAAAGCGCCTGTGTGCTGTGCATTGGGTGCACATTAAAGATCCACAGGCTGTCAAAATTAATCCGTATTTCCCCACTACGGCATGCCTCATATTCAGATCATGGTTTTGGCACGTAAAGCCCTGTAATTAAAGTACATAACTGCATAACGTTTCTTCTCATCTTTCGCCGCACTTAGTCAGATGTTCAAGATCTGTTTCAGTTATTCTAAGATTAAATTAAAGGGTGGCCATGGTGAATGCATTCCGATAGGGGCAAGCACAAGAATGACAATGTATACTTAGATTTAGGCGGACTATAAAAAAAAAAAACCTAGGTGGCCAAAGTTAATCCTGAGCTATTCACTACTGCATGCATGTTGCCAATGAAGAATGCTTAGTCAGTGAAATGGGTTGTGAATTCTAGTTAATTAGTGATCTCATCGGATGTTATGCAAATTATGATACCCACTGCTACAAATTATGTTTTGACAGAAAAAGTATCTTCATCTCTACTGCATGGTTTTTAAGAGTTGGTCTTCACCAAGACACCTGTTATGAAAAGGCATTACGCAGTCTATTATATAGGTCCTTGTAGACCACGTAAATGAAAATTAAATTGTGATTGTGATCACGTGCCATGCCTATCTATCTGTTTGTTAGCATGAGAAATTACAGAATGATTGTGTTCCTCTTTGTCTCATGGATCCTGCTGTTGCATTCAGACAATATAGGGTTGAAGATTTCTTTAGGAGAGTTGCTCACTTTGCTTCTGCTCTACTGTTTCAGAAATTATCAGTGCGAAAGAACATGGCTGTTTGTTTGAAGGTAAGCACTCTTTCTTTATGTTGGCACTAAGCATGTGCACATGAAATGTACCTGGAATTGGAAGTGAGCTTGTGAAAATGCAGACAATCCGCCATGCAGTGAGTTCGGCATTGGCGTGACTCAGAGACCTCCCTTGCTTGCCACTTTAGTCTGGCTTGCATTTATGGGTTCCAACATATGCCTTGAGTGTGAAATCCATTTTAGATTATCAGGATGACTAGGTGTTCCATGATCTATGCCAATGAACTATTAGTCTTTAACCTTTCGATTGCCAAATGTTTTTTTTTAACTGCTCCTCAGCCCCTGCCAAGATTTTTTTTGAAGTTCGTTTAATTACATTTTGTGCCGGATAAAAGCTATTTTTTGTCATTGCTTTCTTCCATTTAAGCATCTGTGAACAGATTATAAGTTCCTTACTTTCCCAAAGCCCACACGCATGGACTTGCCACATTGGCTATGGCTGTAGCTGCCCGTCTGATCCTTGGCCCTGGCTGTCGTTTCTTCTCATTGTTCTTCTTTTCTTTCACATATTGGTTCAGTGGACATTTCATACTACATAGAAACTGATTGTTCATCGTCGGTTTCTTCTGATTCATAAATCATCAACAGTTCATAAGTTTCTTTGCCTGTCAGGGTGCAGACGAAATTGCCACAATGGTTCACCATGGCTGCCCTGCTGAGACAGAGCGACAGAACACTAAGGCGTTTGCTCAACCTGCAGTCAGAAATTGAACTTACAAAAAATGATATGTTTAGATGACCTCTTCATAGATAGCAGAACCGGTACGCATTGTTCTTTTTTTGCAACAATTGCTTCTAGAGAGACAGGCAGATCGCTGTGAACTGAAAACGACTGTACTCGGGAGTAGCAGGGGCTGAGTGAGGGTGGGGGCCCTAGTGGCAGTGAAAGGTTTAGCCTCCAAGCCTCTGCAGAAACCCATTATGGTGCAGAGTCAGTTGTCGAATTTGTCACCTCTAGCTCATGACACACTGTCACATTTAAGACTGTGTTCGACCACTCAGTGGAACAGCACGAAATTAAAGACTTGTGTGCTCTGGAGGTACCGCAGCTACATTTATTGTATGCTTAGTATAAGACGAGAGCAATGAAGGACTTGTCACCCCAGTTTTGGAGTCGAGAAGGTTCTCTCATGTGACAGCTACTAGTCGTCATCCTTGTTCCCGCCCCAGCATTGGCCTGTGGTTACACAACTATAACAGCATGCTTGGAATTCAGAATTGTGCTGTATGATTGTGTAGTGCAGTCGACTTCCATCAATTTGACCCTGACGAGACGAGCGAAACTGATCGAATTAAATTGTGGGTCGAATTAAACAAGATGCAGAAGAAATGCCAGAATGCACCACTAATTCATTCGGCAGTATTTGCCTTACCTTTACATGGCCCCAAATCAAACGCACGCCCTCTTTCTAACTGTTCAAAGTAGAAAACTAATGTAGAAATTACATAGAGCGCCTAAACAAAGTAGAAATCTAATGCACACCCAATTCTTTAGCGAGAAAATGGGCGAGGGTCTTTAATATGTGGTGCACATTGGTGGCCGGTTTCCTAAAGTCAGCCTTACCGCAGTACAGTAGTGTTATACGGTAAAGTATATGAACGTCACAAAGGCAATTTTGGTTTCGTGTCTGATTGCGCCATGAAGGGCAATTTCCGGCCCAAATTTCTTGAACAAAAGAGAGAAAGGTGCACCTTAAAGTCGGGTAGATACCGTGCTCAGACCTTGTGAGCTAAAGTTATTGCTTGAAAATCCTCCTAGGGCAGGCCGAAAATAGCCGTTTTCGACGGGAGATGATGTGTGTTTACCACTTTCACTGTCCCCTAAGCTCTGTCAAGGCAGATGCTGCCACTAAAGGAGTCGCTACTGGGGTCACCATAGGGTGTGTGCGTGTGTGCGTTCTGACTGGTCAAGTTTGAGCTTTCCGGCGAAGACCAGCTTTAGGGTCGAAATAGTAAAAGTTAGGACCCATAGAGATGCATGGCGCAGGCCAGTACCTTTGGTAGAGATCGGATTAACCGAAAACCGAATTAACAGAACTCTGCTGTATTAACATTTCTACCACACTGAGTAGACCGAAAGGTCAAATTCTTAAATTCCCAGTTAGATAGTTTTAGAGGGCACTGCAGGACTTTTTGAACATGGTAAGAGAATGTTTATGATCTGTAGACAATGTCGCCATTAACATGAGAGCTAAATATGCCGCTGAATGCAGCAGGGAGCCCACACTCTCGGATAGAAGATTGCACTCTCTATCTCTCATACGGCTTTTGAGGCCCCCTCTATCACGCCCCATCTATGGCGTCACAGGCCTGTACAAGAGCCCATGGGCACCAGCCATTGTGTGATCATTCGTGACCAGCAGTTACTGCTGAACAGAATCTTGCACACACTTGCACATCTCTCCAAAATTTTAGCATACAGGGAAGTAGGGGTTGTTTGTGTCTCATCTGTTCTGTCACAACTCCTTTGTTGCTGTCAGGCACCTTTGCTGGTGCCAACCATGAAGGACTGCCATAAAGGCATTGCAGAAAGAAGAAAAGGTCAGAAAAGGACCAATACACAGGGAATCACTATTGGCACTGCTGCAGCGGAGCGGAAACATTGTGTTGAGGAGGAATGGAAAAAGTAAACATTGCACTCTTAATACTTCACTTATTTTTAGATTGTTTTAAAAGATTTCTGCAGAAGCACATTCACTGAAAGGCACTCACTGAAACAGCCTGGAGTGAGTGTGTGCTTTGCAAGGTGTTTTCAGTTTTGAAGAAAAGGTCTTGCAGGGTTCCTTTAAAGTTAATCCTTACTCGCACTGTTTGTTTGCCAACAGTTTGGACGCCAGTTCTTGGATTCCTTCTTGCGGAATGGCATGCCTTTGCTTGACTCGCTCTTCAAGTCCCATCCCGCTGAAGTTCAGGCTCTTCTCAAGAACCTCCAGCAGAGCACTCGGTACCTCCAGCACATCTGTAGCCACTCGAAGGTAAAGAGGTTGTGCACCGTTTGGCTTGGGAATGCACCTGTGTCATGCAAGAAAGACGGGGCATGTGCAGTTTGTTCCGGTGCTGGCCATGCCAGGCTGAGACACAGTGTGTTGGGCGCCTAGGGCGGTATTCTTGAACAATCACTTTTAAAGGTATGGCCACTTTAGGGAGATTTCATGTGGTTCAGCAGTGGACACGTTGGTGTCTATGGGTGACACCGTTCATGGAGCTGTGCCATTACGGTGTGCATCATCATCATCATCAGCCTGGTTACGCCCACTGCAGGGCAAAGACCTCTCCCATACTTCTCCAACTACCCCGGTCATGTACTAATTGTGGCCATGTTGTCCCTGCAAACTTCTTAATCTCATCCGCCCACCTGACTTTCTGCCGCCCTCTGCTACGCTTCCCTTCCCTTGGAATCCAGTCCGTAGCCCTTAATGACCATCGGTTATCTTCCCTCCTCATTACATGTCCTGCCCATGCCCATTTCTTTTTCTTGATTTCAACTAAAATATCATTAACTCGCGTTTGTTCCCTCACCCAATCTGCTCTTTTCTTATCCCTTAACGTTACACCTATCATTATTCTTTCCATAGCTCGTTGCGTCGTCTTCAATTTAAGCAGAACCCTTTTCGTAAGCCTCCAGGTTTCTGCCCCATACATGAGTACTGGTAAGACACAGCTGTTATACGTATACTTTTCTCTTGAGGGATAACGGCAACCTGCTGTTCATGATCTGAGAATGCCTGCCAAATGCACCCCAGCCCATTCTTATTCTTCTGAATATTTCAGTCTCATGATCCGGATCCGCAGTCACTACCTGTCCTAAGTAGATGTATTCCCTTACCACTTCCAGTGCCTCGCTACCTATCGTAAACTGCTGTTCTCTTCCGAGACTGTTAAACATTACTTTAGTTTTCTGCAGATTAATTTTTAGACCCACCCTTCGGCTTTGCCTCTCCAGGTCAGTGAGCATGCATTGCAGTTGGTCCCATGCATGGTGTGCCATGCACGGTGTGCATGGCACTGCACAAAAAATGTTGTTAGCCATATACACCGGTGCATTCAGTGCCAAGTCATGCTGAGTAGCAAGCCTTGCAGTACTATCACATCTTGTAAAGGTGCAGTGTGCTCAATTTTTCTTAATTTCAACACTTTCACTGTGTTTTTTAGAGGTGTAACATAAAATATATCTAAGCAGTAACAAAGGACAGGGTTACAGAGGCCCTTAGTGCAACAGAATTACATGAAACTACAGTCAGGTGGCTTCCTGTAAGACAGTTGCACCAAGTCTGAATGACCACTTTACCATGGCAATAGATAAAGTGTCGATGCCATAATGTGCTTTGTTTGAACATACATTGATTGTTTAAAAATAGTCGCTTTGTACGCCTTTTCTTGCTTGCAGCTAGTGAAAGATGTGGCACTGACAGGGCAAGTGCCCGCAGTGCGCAAGACGCTGGAGGGCTTCGTCTTTCGTGTCAAGGCCATGTTGACAGTGAACCACTGTCGGGAAGCCTTCTGGGTGGGGAACCTCAAGAACCGGGACCTGAAGGTAATGTGTGGCTGGGAATCCAGGCCAACTTCGTAAAGCTAAATTCTTTTCTAATGTTTGGGATAATTGCTCTTCAAAAGAATCTTTCACATTTTCATAATTCACCAGTGTGGGCCCTTGCCCTTGGGCCTGCGAATGAAAGTTCATTGTTCAAGGAACTGTACAAGGAGCGATGGAACGAAAAATGCTAGGCATATCGTTAAGAGACAGAAAGAGAGCAGTTTGGATCAGAGAGTAAACGGGTATAGCCGATATTATAATTGGCATTAAGAGAAAACAATAGAGCTGGACAGGTCATGTATCATGTAATGTGCAGGTTAAATAACCGTTGGACCATTAGAGTTTCAGAATGGGTACCTAGAGAAGGGAAGTGCAGTCGAGGATGGCAAAAGACTAGATGGGTCGATGAAATTAGGAAATTCACGGGCGCTAGTTGGAATTGGTTGGTGCAAAACAGGGGTAATTGCAGATCGCAGAGATACACCTTCATCCTGCAGTGAACATAAAATGGGCTGATGGTGGTGATGACAAATTATGACAGGCATGGAAGAAAAGAATGCAGGGCATACAACTGTATCTGCAACTACACTATGTATTCAGCACCTCAATATAGCTAAGTGTGTTTGTACACAATTTCAATATAATGAAATTTCAGTAGCACTCTGAAGGGATACCGAGACAATGGATGGAAACTTCTGTGGACATAGTCAAACGGTGTAATTGCAAGTGGCTGCTTGCAAACGCATGACAAATCTCGCGCCGTGCGAGCAAGATCTACCACTAAAGCATAGCAGTGTCATGTTCTGTATAAAGTCTAAGTGTAATAAGATCCTATTGTGCCCAGTGCGCTTTGGGTGCAAGTGAAAGCGTGCGAGGATGAGCTGAGAGGGGTGGTAGCTTGATGAGCACAGTTTTCTGATGTGAGCAAGGGGAAAAGGAGAAGGGGTTGCGATCACGCGATCAAGCGCACGAGAGAGTGGTGGGGGGGGTAAGGAAGTGGCAGGCAAGTTGGCACACATGTCCTTTTTAGCACGGCCATAGCTACACATGGCTGTCACCACAACTGAGCGCATACCCAGTTATCGCTGTGTTTTAGAGGTAACCTGCTGCACGTGCAAAGAGTGGGCGAGCCGAGATGGCATGGCGTCATGTGCACTTCCCGTGCATTTACTGCTGGAGGTTGCATAATCTTGAGTTCGGAGACAACGTTATAGTAAGAGGCAGATTAAAAATTAGCTCCCCACTGCTGGCGCTTTTCATAATGGCATCGACCCACTACGAGCGGCACTATTAGCCGCAGAGGTGGAGTGGACTCAAAAGCATGGCTGGCTTCGCTTCGTACCGCCTATGTGAAGATATCGTCAACACGGCATGAAAATGCAACTTTTGTTGCCGACTCTCAAATTCAACAAATTCATTTTTTTGTCATTGAAATTTGCTTTTTCAAGTTTTTTAATAATTCAGGAAAATTTGTGGCCTCTTCCGCGTAAAAGAAATCTATCAGTGACTGTGCTTATTTGCATAAAAGGTAGAATTTTAATGTGACAGAATTTCAATATTCTAAATTTTGAAATTTCGATACTTGTGTGAAACTCAACATTATAGAACCTCCAGTACTAAACACACGTGAAGACCGTGCGCATGATTCCGCGGCATGTCGGCAAATCCACTCTTTACACATGCAGGAGATAACCTCAAAACAGGGCGGATAGGCTACATACGCACTTAGCAGCGCTGACAGCCGTGCTAGAAAGAAAGATGCACACCAACCTGCCCCCACTCCCTCATCACCTCACGTGCACTTCATTGCGTTAGCATGAGATCACTTACCTCCCCTTTCCCTTTGCTCCCGTAGAAGGTCGGCACTCGTCAAGCCACCAACCTTCTCAGCTTGCCCTCACATGCTTTCACTCGCACCCAAAGCACACATTGGGCAGGATGCGATAGGATCTTATTGCCCTTGGACTTTACACAGAATGTAACGCTGCTCTCCTTCCACTGTCACTCATGGCCACGCAGTGCACATTTTAAGAGGCACGTTTGAAAGCACCCATTTGTAATTCAACCATTTGATCATCTGCATTCGAGGAGGTTTCCATTTATTCTCACGGTGTTCCTTCGCAGCGGCAGTGTGTTCCTTTGCAGTGGCAGTGAAAATTTTTGTATATTGAAATTCTGTATAAACACACTTCGTTATATTGAGGTTATAAATATGTGTTCTCTAGATAAGAACTTATAAAACGGTAAATGCTTCATTACACCGAGGCTTAACTGTACAAAAAAAAATTTTTTAGTGTGTTTAAGTGGTCTAGTTTTGTAAGCACTCTATTCCATGGCTTGCGCAGGGTGAGGAGATTTTGACACAATCAGTACGTGAGGACGCAGATGAAGAAATGGCACCTGCAGATGATGCCGAAGATGGCAACGATTCGGTGAGGCCCCGAGTTGTGAACTTAGAGTTCTAGCCTAGATGTTTGAACTCGCATCTCAATGTCTTGTACTTAACTGTTCAAATTGTATTGTTCGTTTAGGATGCCTCCCACAACAGCGAAGAAAATGCAGCCGAAGCACCTATGGAACCAGAAGTCAGTGAAGAATTTTAATAAGCTGTGCCTGTGATAAATTGACCAGCTTGCTTTTTTATGTTTGTTTTGCCTACAAGTTATTGTAACATATCTTTGTTTATGGGGGGGGGGGAGGGCTCCATTGTGCTGGTAAGTGATGTTTCTCAGTTTAAGTTTTGACAAAGCTGCTTGAAACTCAGTGTGGCTATTTTTATTGTACATTGATAAAAGAATTGGACCATTTTGTAATAAAATTTCTTAATACACCCATCTCAGATTCTTGATACATTTCTTCAATCTAGCTGTCAGTGGTGCCACAAGTTCCCCAGAAGTTAAGGCCTGTGGTAAATTCTGGAAATAGGCCTTAAAGGTTTCTTCTGAAGAGGAGCGATTTAGAAAGGCTGCCTTTATATTCACACACATACATTGTTTATAATTTGTTCATTCACGTTTTTTCGGGGACCACTTTTCAAGTGCTAACAACTTAAGCTATCTTTAAGTGCCAAGGCACACCTACATAAATCAAAACTTCCTCATATGTTTTCATTGGTTCTATCTGTTGCCGCCGAACCTTGTGTAAGCAGACTGTGTACACGCGGGATTTGGATAGCAATGCACTTTCTGGAATGCATGCAGGCACCAGATATTACACTGAAACCTTCTACGAGTCATTCATATATCAATAGCTGACACGCTTGACCCGTAGATCAGATTTCGATAATCCACATGTGTGCTCACGGCTATCATTGTTACGACTGTTACTTGTTTTGCTGGGCACAGGTTCGTTCACCTAATAAACAGTTAGTTTCCGTGACTTGCATTGTGTCGCTGTGGTTGTTCGCAGTCACTACAACATGACATAGTTATTCACTGTCACTACAATGCGATATTTTGATTGAGTTAAGTGGAAGCTTTAGCTTGGGCCCAACTGCGTTGCGGCCTATACAAATACATGTAAAATGCAGAAACACTTTTCTGAAATGACCACTTGGATGATTTGAATGAAATTTGTTACATGTGAAAGAAAGTAAATTCTAGTGACTGTTGGAAGTAGACTTTTGATTTAAGGGCAGATTTTTTGAAAGGAAGTTTCAAAAATTTTCAAGTCTGAAAGAAATAAAAGCACTAAGTTTACAAATTTGTAGCTCTGTACCAAGAACAGTTATCATAGTTCTGTAAACTGCCTCTGTTAGAGCATTCAAAGCAAACAAATTTAAGGCATCAATTTACATCTTACATGAATTCGTTAAAATGTTCACAAGGGTTTTGCAGGAGACGTACTGCCTTATTGGCAGTCTAATTCAGAGCCCTGTATAATACATCGAATTTGTCTGCCTTAGATGTACTATTAGATGCAATTTGCATAACTGTGGTATCGTTTTTCATTGTTGAGTTAGAGTGGTAAACTTGATCGTTTCGCTTTCTGAAAATTGGCAATATTCAACAATTCATGGCCTAAATCAAATATTTGCTACCAACAGTCACTAGATTTTATCATTTTCTTTTAAATGCAACAGACTTCAAATTTGGTGCTGGGGTTGCCGAGAGAAACTTTCTCCTTTCCTATGTATTTAAATATCTCCCGAGCTAAGACTTCCTCCTAAGAGGGAGTGGTGAGAGACAGGTTTATTACAGCCAGTGTTAGCTCTTGCTCATGCATGGAACTATGTCACTCATTATGCACCGAGGACTAAGCATGTAAACCGGCTGTTCTCGCACCATTGTTTACGCATTTGTATAATACGGATGGTGTAGTTAGCACCATAACTTCGCAGTGTGCATATAATCAGTAAAGTGGTAAAGAAAGCCGGACATAATGCATCACGACATTAGCACTCGAGTTTACACGAATATGATGCGTTTCTTTTTTTTTTTTTCAATTTTCTTTAAATAATTGCCCGCCTTCTAAAGACCTTTAAGGTATATTCGAATGCTCCGAATATAACGGGGAATTCTTTTCCCTCAATTTCGCTATTCAAAACGCGGTGTGCTTAGCCGCTGGACAACGAAGTATTGCTGGAAATCCAACTTTTCGTTGGCGGAAGATGCAGCATCGAGATCGCGCCGCGTTTCGACGCGTACGAGCCGTGCCGCACCGTCTGCGCAAGCGTACGTGTGGTGCGGGCTTAAGATCTGCGCTCTAAAAGCGTGATATGACACGCCCAACGAACCTTACGAACAAAGTCCAGTCGATGGCCGCGAGCGCTCGTCGCAACGCTGGCGTGACTACAAGCGCCGGCAGCTGAGAGCGTGCATGCTTGCTTCAAAGGGAATGTTCCGTGCGCGTGCTGCCCGTCACGTCTCCAAAACTTTGCACATCACGTGACTTCCAATACAAGGCGCGCGGGAAGGCAAGTGCGCATGAAGCCGCCAGCTTTCTGAACTCCATTTGCCCTTCGTCGGGTCGCCCGCTGGTCACGTGTCCTCTAAGCGCGGGCAAAAGTCTAGTAACGTTGGCGCGGGCAGCGATGCGCTCGCAAGTTCGGACAAGGTCACGTGACGTACCTAGTTGGAGCGCTCGGGGAGATGCTGCACCAGCATTTCTCGGCTTGCCTTCGCATGCTCGCTCTGCACTTGCCCGTAGCAGATCACTTGGCTTTCGGGCGGCTCATTCTCTTCGCACATGAGGACAACACGGCGGCGACGGCAAGAACGCGCCTCGAATGTCCGGATAATGGCTGTCGTAAAAAATGAAAGTTGTAACGAAACTCAGTGCCCTTACACTCTGCGAAGAAGGATGACCAGCGAAGCTGTGTATGTGAGCCCCCTTAATGGCCAATTCTACCTCCGTCGTCGGTCGGCCCGACATTGCACTATTTTCGGGATTTTTTTTTTTTTTTTTTTGCTACACGCGGACACGATAGAGAGGAAAGTAGCCCTTAACAGCTTCTCTGTAATATAGGAAGTGTACTCCAAAGCGGGACAGCTTGTAAAACATATATACTGATAATGGAAACCAACGTACGCTCGATAGTGGCGATATAATTAAATTCTGGTGAACCTCGCGAGTATCTGCCTCCTCTGTTGTTTATCAAGGCATTATACAGACACTTCTCATGAGCCGTTTGCCGATATTCACGTATCTGCAACCATAATAGCCAAAACGTCGGGCCGGAGGGCTGGCTCACGACATACGCGGGTCGGTTATTCGGCGAGCGAAGAGGCGAAAATATCTTTTTTTTTTTTTTTTGGACTGACGCATTCACTCTTTGTGATAATGAACGAGCTCGCCGAAATCAAGGTTTCAATGGGTTTTAAAACCACCAAAGTTCGACTATATTGTGCAACTTATTCTCGGGCCATGCATTGCACATATTTTGTCATTACGGTGTTATAATCGTTTCGCACCTGCGTTAAATATATACCGAGCGCGCGTTACATTTTTGTGTCTAATGAGTTTAATTCTGTAATTTCATCAGCGGCCCGGCAGTCAATCCTTGAAATTTGCCAGTGCGTGCCTGCGCGCGAGCGCGCGCGTGTGGAGCCGTAGGCGAAACCTTGATTTAGCAAGAGAGATGCAAATGAGAGAAAGGCAGGGAGATTAACCAGAGTTAAAGCCTCCGGTTTACTAATTGATTTAGCAAAAATATCCGTTGCACCAATAAGCATTTTGAAGTCTCGGTTGACTCAGTTTGCGGAGACTCTTGCCGGCGATTCGGTCTTGCACGGTTTATCCTGTCCCACAAAACAAAAAACCGATCCATCCGTACTCGAGGCTCACCCGACGTGGTCGAAAAGAGATCGAGATGTCTCTGCCTCGCGAGCATGGACTCTGGCGCCTCCGCGAGCAACCCTCTGGAACATCAAGCGTGTATCATTCATGAGTATAGTTCCATGGCCTCTCACGCAGCCCATGCTGGACCCTCTCCCCTCACCTCTCTCCCTTTGCGACCATCGTTTCGCTTTCTCGCGGTGTTTGCTGGCGCGATGACTGCTTAGAAAGTGAAGCAGCGCCTCCTTTGGGGAGCACCGCCGCGAGTATATACTCGTTCGTCGCGGATGCCTTCACAATGGCGGCTTTCGGACAAAAGAAAGGGGGCGGGGGGAGGGGGGTGCAAGCGTGACAGTCCGCTGCGCTTGGCGACGTCGAGATAGACGAAACCAGGAAGAGTGATGTGCGCGAGGCGCGCGCTCTGAGTGAAAGCTGGCAGCCGGATAGACACGAGGAAAAAAAAATGCGCGGAATGCTGTATATCAACGGTTGGCGGTGCGAGGCACTTGTGGGTAAACAGCCTGTTTCAAGTCGCGCAGCGGGTCACATCATACACATAGGAGTTGTTATACAAATGGAATGGGAGGAAGGCTCTACAAAAAAAAAAAAAAAAAAAAAAAAAAAAAATGAATGCTCACGACAAGTGTTTGCCTTTCTCCTTCGCGTCCTCCAGCTGTTCACCGTTAGGCATCAGCAGAAACAAATCACATCTTGTTGACACAAACGTTTGACTACCACTTTGGAAATTACAAAAAAAAAAAAAAAAGTGAGGAGAGGTAGGTGTTCTTCGCACCAGAGATAATGAAACGGCGAAGAGTAAGTGAAAATGCTGTAACGCGCTGCTTATACCACGCTACACATATATATATATATATATATATATATATATATATATATATATATATATATATATATATATATATATATATATATATATACACACACACTACATAAATTGAGGCAAATTAGTTATTTCTTGAATTTTGCGCCGCAACTTCAACGCGAGCGCGTTAGCGTGACGTCATGGATTTCAAAGCATTTTCCCGCCTTATTTATGCTGTTGGCAGGGGCGTAGAAGGGGGGTACACACCGCGCATGTGTGTGTGTGTGTGTGTGTGTGTGTGTGTGTGTGTGTGTGTCCCGCCCTGAAATTTTTGTACCTGGCATGAAACGATTTGCATACCTGCCTGCCACAACCACGTAAGAAAATTCTTGGCTACGCCACTGGGTTGTTGTGACGCTGTAAAAGTTCTCGAAACAAACGAAGTTCTGTTGTTGGCTCCTTTAGAACACAATGTATATTTTCAAAACAAACATTTTACGCCCGACCAGACTGTCAAAATTCGTGGCGAGGTGGGGAAAAAACTTCGAAGCGACGTCGCCACCCGCCTTTCGTTTCTTTTTTTTTTTTTTGCGCTTCTATTGTATACTAAAAATAAATATTAAATTGCGCGGCCTTACGTGCCAGAAACCCGATAAGATTATGAGACAACGCGTACCAGGAAACTCCGCAATAGTTTTGACCAACTAGGGCTATTTAAGTGCATGGCATACCGTGCCTCCCGTTGCGCTTTATAGTGATCTTTTTTTTATATAGTTCAACTCATTTTCTTTACATTTACTGTACAATTAACGTGATACGTAAATAATTACTGTAGCTTGCCCCCCTGTTTCCTTTTTCGTATATAGTATTCCTGGTAAAGTATATTAGCATGTATTAAGACTGGCACACATGATGTCTGCACAATAGGAAGGCAGCACAGAATAAAACGGGACAGGCCATGTCCAGGGGACGTATCCTCAGACGATCACTTTCGGCGATTCTATCGCCTTCACATGACGTGGTGCACAACCAGCCAATCAGCTCATCGGGTTTTGCTCAACCATGCCAATTATTGCGCGCGCGCCTGAAGGCCGAAGCGATAGTATCGCCGAAAGTGATCGTCCCAGAATACGTCCCCAGTCTCCTTCCGCGTTTGTTGTCGTATTGCGCTATTATGTACCAAGTTAACTACGACCAAATTGCCTAACGAGTTTTGCTGAACTACACCTTCGGTGCGGCCCCGCGCGAACTGTGGAAAGTGTAAATTCGCCGACCGTTGGCAATCCGCCGAAAAAATAATGAGAATTGCTGTATCTTTGCTAGAGTCAGGTCGGCTGTGCCAATGCTTGCACTTTTTCTCAGCTGTGCGAAATTTCTCCGACGGCGCTTTTTGGACAGGAATTAAGCCGTCCGATGTGGTTACAGAGGGAACGACACTTCTGGCGTCGAGCATCGTCTTTTTCGCACGTGTGAGACTCGGTAGGTCGTCTTGAAGGGATTGCATCTTGCTAATTCTACAAAAACGAGGCGATGGATTTCATTCTGGTAGCAACTACACCGCTCAGGAAATGAGAAGATTGAAGAGTAAACATCGCAGGACAATATACGTGGAATACGCCATATTCTTTCTTCCGAGTTATATGCGATTGCCTGTGCCTTTATAGCTCGAAGAACTATAGTTCCATGCACAGGTAGCTCCTCTTACCTTGGAAAACTGGCCAAGAAGGCATTAATGAAATGGCGATTCAATACTAGGAACAGTGGACGTAGCAGCGCAAAAAAAAAAGGAAGAAAAAAGCGTGCGCGCACTCGAAGACTGCGCTCGTCCATTGCGCACGCTAGTCACACTATATGCTGTAGCAATCTATGATGTTCTTCGTTGACTTTGGCGCAAGGGGTTGCAAGTGATGTTGTCCGCAATAGACGAGAACGTTGATTGTCGCTGCTTCGGCCGCTCGACACAAGTGTTGAGAGAGAGAGAGAGAAATAAACTTTATTGTTAGACTAGGCTTCTTGAGCCCAAAGGCGAGTGGCCTCCTCAGTCCAGGTAGCCATGGCTCGCTGCCGCCGCCCGAGCCCTGTTCACCAACCGTAGCTGGCTGTGAGGGTCTTGCGTCACCAGCAGAGCCTCCCACTGGTCTTCCGATTCTTCCTCCATATCCGCTTTTTCCTGCATGCTATCGCCTGGTGGTGATGATGAC
Source organism: Dermacentor andersoni (assembly GCF_023375885.2). Classification (NCBI taxonomy): domain Eukaryota; kingdom Metazoa; phylum Arthropoda; class Arachnida; order Ixodida; family Ixodidae; genus Dermacentor; species Dermacentor andersoni. The sequence continues at coordinate 135,837,903 of NC_092815.1, forward strand.
GGTGGTACTTCGCGGTTATTTCTGCACTCCAGCACCATATGGCGCAAGGTGTTGGGCGTGTCCGGTGGGCAGAGCTTGCAGTCTCGCCCGTAGGTGCCCGGATACATGGCGTGCAGCAGTGTTCCATGCGGGTAGGTTCCAGCCTGGAGTCTTCTCCAGGTTACCGCTTGCTCCATACTCATCGTTTTATGCGCGGGCGGGTAGCGACGCCTCTGCTTCCTGTAGTGCGCCAGGATTTCCGAGTACTTATTGGATATCCGTTCATCATCCTCGTCGCAGTCGTTGGTCCGTGTTGTCTGCGTGTCGGAGATGGCTCGGCGTGCATGATTTCGAGCCGCGGCGTGCGCCGCCTGGTTCCCCGCGAGAGACTCGTGTCCCGGCGTCCGGAGGATTTGTGCTGTTTCTATCTCGGTGTTGGTCAAGACTTGAAGTGCTGCCTTTCCGATCCTTCCGTTCACATACCTCCTGCATGCTTCTTGCGAGTCCGTCACCACGGTAACCAGGGTCTTCTTGCACGTTGCGATGGCCAGGGCTATGCCCAGCTCCTCCGCTGTGCTCGCGTCCTTGGCACATATGGATGTGGCTGTAAGTTGTTCGCCCTTCTCGTCGACCACGCTGATTGCAAATCGGTTGTTTGTTCTGTACGCAGCTGCGTCCGTGTATCTCACATTTTTTTCTTTGCTCTTTGTGCGTTCCAGTATGTGCTTGAGCGCCTGTATTCTCGCCTGTCTCCTTTCCTTGTCGTACTCGGGATGCATGTTTCTGGGAATGGTACTTATGTGTAGCTTGTCCCTGATCTCGTGTGGGATACGCTGAGGTAGGTGCCTCTCATACTCGCCTTGGTAGCCCAGATCTTGGAGCAGGGCTCTTCCCGTTTTTGTTAGCTTTAGTCTCTCCAGTTGGTTGACGTTGTGCGCTTCCACGAGCTCTTCCCACGTGTTGTGAACTCCCATTTTGAGTAGTTTCACTGTGGATGTGGAAGGGGACAAGCCCGAGGCAATTTTGTAGGATTTTCTGATGAGGGCGTTTACTTTGTCTCGTTGACTGTTCATGTCAACGTATGGGGTGCCGTGTGTGACGATGCTCGTGAGCAGCGCTTGTATTATTCTCGTGCAGTATTCCTCCTTGAGTCCGTGCCTTTTGCTCGTCACTCTTTTGATAAGGTGGGTTATTTGTTGCATTGTTCTCTGAATTTTTTCCAATTCTGCTGCCCCGGCCCCGTCCTTTTGAATCAGGAGCCCGAGGATGCGGAGCCTCGTTACCTGCGGAAACACGACGCCTTCCACCTTTACTTCTGGGTCTGGTATATGCTGCGGTTGTCGGCCTTTTGTGCGCTTTCTTAGTACCAAGAGCTCTGACTTTTCTGGTGCGCACGTCAGTCCACATGCTTCCAGGTACCTCTCCGTTGTGTCAACAGCTACTTGCAGAGCGTCTTGCTGTTTACCTGTCGACCCTCCCGTAGTCCAGATGGTGAGGTCGTCAGCATATATTGCGTGACCAATCCCTTCTATTTGCTTCAGTTGTTTGGGTAGCGAGCTCATCGCTAGATTGAATAGCATCGGCGAAATGACGGAGCCCTGTGGCGTTCCCTTTCGCGGTGTGTCGAATTTCTCAGAGCGTAAGTTGCCTATCCCCACTGTGGCTGTCCGTTCTTTCAGAAAAGCTTTGATATAATTATATATATTTTTACCGCAGTTACATACGTTGAGGTGTTGCAGTATGGCTTCGTGTGACACGTTGTCGAAAGCCCCTTTCACGTCAAGTGCGAGGATGGCTCTTTTGCTGTGCGTGTCCAGTCTGTCGATGACTTTTTCTTTGATCTGCAGTAACACGTCTTGCGTGGACAGGTGAGCTCTAAATCCGAACATGGTGTTTGGGACGTGTCCGTTGTCTTCGATATGTTCGATCATGCGGTTGTGCACCATGTGCTCATAGAGTTTTCCAGCACGACGTGAGGGATATGGGTCGAAGGTTCTGCACGCTGATGGGCTTGTTTGGTTTAGGTATCATGGTTACCTCGGCATGTTCAAATTCCGGTGGTACTTTACCGTGTTCCCAGCACTCGTTGATGTATTTTAAGAGTGCGTCTACAGAGGGTCCGTCAAGGTGCCGGAGTGTCTTGTTGTTTATTCTGTCGTACCCCGGCGGCGTGTTGTGGGTGAGCTTGTTCAAGGCCCTCTCGATTTCTGCTTCTGTGAAGGGCCGATCCAGTTCTATATTTGGGTTGCCTCGATACTCGTCAAAGTGCGAATCTACAGGAAGAAACTTCAACTGCTCACGCCAAGGTCAAATTTCGTCACTAGCGAATTTCTTAGTGAATTCTCCCGGGACATTCCTGAATGTGGCTTTGCGAGACTACGTGCGCGCGCCAGTTTCAACTAAAACAACGCAGGAACAAAACAGGAGAAACAATCAGCATTGTTCCCTCCCCCCTTCCTTCGCGTCGCACTTCTCTCGGCATTCCTCACCATTCTTCCCTCGACAAGCATCGCCTTCCCGTGACATCACTGCGTCGACGTCTCACAGCCAGTGAGCAACCGAGGCACGAACTGACATTTCGGCTTATATATTGGGAACGGTGTTGCGCGCAAACGTAAACATAGCAGCGCAGTAAGGTTGTGGCCGGTATGGTACGTACGTACGCATAAACATTGCTGCACGTGATTACACGTTGCATATTAGGTGATAATTAAGGGAAGCGTACGCAGAGATGTACGCAGACACAGAGATTCCAATAGGTGGACCCGCATCATTCTCGCTCTCTTACTGTGCATTTGTCGAGTCATGCTATTACGCGCTTTACGTTTTTGCGATTCCTCATACTCGCAACTCTTCGCAACCGGAGACCCACCGATCTGCATGACGTGCACTTTCACCACAAACAGCGATTCAACATGCATGGTGCGCGCCTGTTTGCGCAGTGTACGGCGGGAGCCTGCAGCTTCTGAGACAGTCGACCCGTCGCGCGCCCTTGAAGCGGGAAAGCGTCTCTCCATTGTTTTCAGGGTCGCCCCCCCCCCCCCTTCGGGACACGGGGTCACGCGTCCTGTTGCACGAGCCCGCGTCGTCCATGTCGCGCTGGCCAACTCGGCCGCGCAATCGGGGCCGCCCCGCCGACCGTGACAAGCCGCGGCCGCGCTCTTGTTATCGATGAGCCAGCCGCACACACCCAACTTTGACGGAGGGTGGGGGGGAGGGACAGCTTGTGTCAAGCCTTACGTGACTTGGAAATCGCTGAGCGTATTCGGCGAAAGTTAGCACTTTTATAAAGAATAAATCCAAGGTGTTACACAACTAATTAACGCTTCCCACCTGTTGTGAGCAAGTGGTCAACATCGTGGAAGTTTGGGCCTGTTGGTATGACATATATAGTAAAGGTGTTCAATAGCGCAAGTGCGTCGGGAAGGGGGGGGGGAGATAACAAAGGAAAGCCAGAGTGGTCTATCTTTCCCGTATTCTTTCCCCCCCCGCGCTCTGCACTATTCAAAATCTTTACAAGTGGTCAAGTAATATACTGTAACGTTAATTTATTATTATTATTATTATTATTATTATTATTATTATTATTATTATTATTATTATTATTATTATATCGCTGCCGACGAAATCGCGCTGACCTTCTGTTTCTTTTCAAACTCCTTCACGGTATCCTCACCTGCCCCGAACTCCCCAGCTGTGTCAAGTTTCGTATTCCGCGCAAGTTCACCAGAGGACATACATATTTACATGTTCCTTTCTGGCATCACCAGCACTTAACCGTCCACAGAATACAGAGCCTTCATAACGCTTATTTTCATGATCTTGACATTTTTCATTAGTCGCTGTCATTGTTCTTTTCCGAGCTTCGCTTTGTTGTGTCATACTTTCACATATTGTTCAACTGCCCTTCTCCTCCTTTTACTTTAATATTCACCTTGCGCCTTTCTGCATGTACACTCTTCTTTTCAAGAATGTTCTTTTTAGTCATTGTTTTTTTTACTTATATTTACTTTTACTTATATTTTTACTTATATTATGTGTGTGTGTGTGCGTGCGTGCGTGCGCGCCAGCACTCATACCTCATGGTTGTTCCTGGCAGTGGCATAGTAAGAGGGGGGGGGGGAGGCAGGGGGCTCTGGGCCCCGAGTGCCAGTAGGGGGGGGGGGAGGTTCTCATACATGTCTGAAGACGTACCCTCCTCTTTCCGCCGGCTTGACTGGACCAGCAGCCCGAGCTCATGTACCCGATATACCAGATGTGTTTACTGCCGCGGAATTGTCGGCTGCAACTTTATCAACACCCTACGTAATAATTGCACGAATACGCAGGCTAAAAAATTTAATTCGCCAAGTTGTCGCTAAACTACTCGCCTTAGCGGAACGTGTGATGTGCGGTGCGCTCGTGCTCGGAGCGGGCTTTGCTAAACATACAGTAAGGCGATGTGGCTCTTGGGTATTTCTTCAGTTCAGTCCGCGCTATCTTAAAATATATCTTAAATAACTGCTTAATTAGCAATTATACAGGAAACATTGCAATTCGGGAATTGAGGACCCAAAGTAATATTGTTAACTCAACAAAAAATTACCGACGATTACGTTACTTCCTAATGCGAAATTTGAGCGCAGCAAATAAGCTGTTTCACCTTTTCGATAGATTGAGGCAAAGAAATCGAGCAACACATGTATGCGCTATCACAGAATTTTTTTGTTGCATTTGTTGCACCCTGACTGTTTGCGAGCCTTTGTTTGCGTTTGGCCTCGGCCTCGGCCGCGCGAACGGTAGAGTCTTCTCTGCGACGGCGATGAGCTTCTGCTTCAGCCTCGCTTACTGCTGGTTGCTCTCGACGGCGGCGATGAGCCTCCGCTTCGGCGGTGCGAACGGCAGGGTCTTCTCGGCGGCGGCGATGAGCTTCTGCTTCAGCCTCGCTTACTGCTGGTTGCTCTCGACGGCGGCGATGAGCCTCCGCTTCGGCGGCGCGAACTGCAGGGTCTTCTCGGCGGCGGCGATGAGCTTCTGCTTCAGCCTCGCTTACTGCTGGTTGCTCTCGACGGCGGCGATGAGCCTCCGCTTCGGCGGCGCGAACGGCAGGGTCTTCTCGGCGGCGGCGCTTAGCCTCTGCTTCGGCGACGCGTACTCCTGGATCATCTCGACGGCGGCGACGGTAAGCTTCTGCTTCGGCGGCACGCACCTCTGGATTCTGACGGCGACGGCGCTGGGCCTCTGCTCTGGCAGCTCGTTTAGCAGCAGCAGCAGCAGCAGCAGACGGAGGACTTCCATCGGTCGTCTCGCTCATGGCTCAGAAAGAACTGGCAGATAATTTCGCAGTGGCGAACGGCAGCGGCAATTTCGGCTCGGGCGGTGCACATATACAGATCCGCCGCCACCGATCTGGCTCTCTGATTGCCACCGCACAGGGGTTGCATTGGAGGAGGAGCGAAGAAAGGAATTAAGTTCCAGCCGGCGCTTTGACAACCGGAGACTCGCAGGAAGAGGGGGGAGGGGGGCGGCGTGTACACCCAGCGGCAAACGATGGGGGCAGAAGCGCGCGCAGCAAGCGGACAACACGATAAAGGGAGGAGGGAAGAGATAGCAGCGACTGACTGATGCCGCTGACGCCGATAGTGAGTCAACCCCAGCTGCGGAGTTGGTTTCAGGGACAACGCCGCCGATGCCGACACAAACAATATGATACCCTCGCTTCCGCAGCGCTAAGAACCAGGTCTAGCCGTGGGAAGGTGGTCACGTATTCGTCGACGTGCCGGGGCCTACGTGAAATAACCGGCGCGTCGGCAACTGAAGAGCACCCTATCCGCCACACAAGAACAGGGGGGGGGGACCCTTTCCTCCTCTTTCTGCATGGCGGCGACGGTGTTCTATGCAGTCACGTTATCTTGACTCTCTAGCGGCGTCAGCGGCATCCAGCGGTATCAGTCGGTCGCTGCTAGCGCTGGGGGGATGAAAGGGGGGCGGAGCTGGTTACGAGGCCGACGACAACGCCGACGACGACGCGAAACCCAGGAACGGACGCCAAAGAGCTGCGCTCTCAAACTTCTCTAAACAAGATCGTTTTGGGTGCTAGAGCCTGCAGTGCTTTGGCACTGCGGGTGGCCCAGTACGGCAGTACCGAAAGTAATATTAAATATTGCACAGGTACGTCGATCCCTCTATCCTTTCCATTCCCTCTTAAAAAAATTTACACCCTTTGTGGCTTATCTTGTCCCGCAACAATAATTGTCATCTGTCTGTGCCGCATTTTCTTTCTTTAACGCTGCGAGCCCGGTATGTGACATGGCATTATCGACAGTAAAGTAGCAGGCGCCGAGTTTTCAAGAAAGGAAACGCAAACAAGGGAGATGATGATTATCGTCGTGTGGCAGATATACACTACAAAGGGTGTACCTTTGTCTAAGAGTGCACTCTTAGATAAAGGTACGCAATACGCAATTTCTCACGACTTCGAGTTCATCGGAAAGTGGAGAGAATACACACATAATTGAAACATTATGCTAATTCATAAGAAGGGAGAGCATAAAGAATTGAAGAATTATATGCCCATTAGTTTGCCTTTAGTATTGTACAATATATTCACCAAGGTAATTTCCAATAGAATCAGGGCAACACGACCAATCAACTAAGAGAAGAGGCTGGCTTCATGAAGGGGTATTCTACAATGGATCGCATCCTATGTCATCAATCAAGTAATCAAGAAATCTTCGGAGTACAACCAACCTCTCGATATGTCTTTGATAGATTGTGAAAAGGCATTTGATTCAGTAGAGATACCAACAGTCATGGAGTGATCGCGTAATCAACTAGTACAGGAAGCATGGGTGAACAGCATAGCAAATATGTGTAAAGACTCTACAGCTACCTTAATTCTCCTCAAGGAAATCATAACGATACTTATCATAAAAGCGGTCAGACAGGGATACACAATCTCTCCAATGGTAGTCACTGCATGCTTAGAAGTGTTCAAGCTATCAGACTGGGAAGGATTAGGAGTGAGAATCAACGGCGAATATCTCGGCAATCTCCGGTTTACCGATGACATCGTCCTGGAAGAAGTAGTAGTTTAATGATTGGAATATGTAGAGAGGTCGGTCGGAAAATGGAGCATCTGGCCTTCTACTCTACGTAAGGGAAGGGGAAGAGGGGAAGAAAAATGGTCACAATGGGGGATGATAACGGGAGGAACGAGGTGAAGGACTCATTGCATAAATGTTATCACAAGCGTGAGTCCATCCTGGACTCCTGTTCGTAAACGATGGGGATGAATTGCAAGAAATGATTGTAGACCTTAACCGAGAAAGTGTAAGAATATGGCTGAAGATTAATATGCTGAATGCACAAATAATGTTCAATAGCCTGGCAAGAGAACAAGAATTCTGTCTGGCGGTCTGTAAATCGTCCACTGTCTTCGTACGTCGGTATCTTCGTTCAGCACGTCGTCGGATCGCTCGAAGTCGTTCTAGTTCCACATCAAATTCTGTCAGTTTCGAAGAGCATGTGAGAGTGCGCATAGTGTCTTGCACCGCGCTCTTGATTGCCTCTTCCTAGTCGAAAGATTGATTGGCGTCGCAGTGTTCTTCCATCACACACTGAAATTTAGACCAGTCCACTCTTTGGATCGTATCTCGTGTTTTGGAAGAGGACAATCCTCTGATCTTGACGTACATGGGGATATGGTCACTTCCGTGCATCTTTATGTCCGCAAACCACCCAGCACGCCTGACAAGGCTTCTTGAGACAAAAGCCAAGTCAAGACAGTTGCTGTATGTGGGGCCACGTAGAAACGTAGGGCTTCCATCATTCAGCAGTCAGAGTTCATTACTGGAGGCGAAAGATACCAGAGCCCTGCCGCTCGCGTTGACCTTCAAACTTCCCCACAATGTATGATGGGCGTTAAAATCTCCAATGATGACCCAGTGATCGGGAGTTGAGGATAGGATGTCTCGTAGTCTTTTGTGACCCAGTCGACTTGACGGAGATAGGTAGGCGCCCACAAAAGTAAAGGTAAAATTCTTTTTCCTTATTGTTAGGCATATATGTTGATTATCGTCGTTAGGTGGCGCAGGCTGATGAATGTAAGGGAGGTCACGGCGGATAAACACCATAACCTTACTGTTATCCCCAACAGTTGGCGACATAAACGATTCATATCCAGAAAGCCCTTATCGGATTCGATAGGTTCGGCTCGCAAATGACGATAATCGAAAACATATTGGCATACACGAAGCGACGGAAATCCGAAATGCGCGCTCTGAGTCCGCGGGCATTCCACTAAAAAATAGCTGCTTGTCGGACCTCATCCCTGAAGGACAGTGGCTGGGGAGCCATGATCTACTCAAGGGTTGCCAGCACCGGACTCAGAGCATCCAGTACTTGAAGCGCACTTCTGGCAGACTGTGTGTGCATGTTGGTTAGCAACACGCGAATGACATTCATTAAAGGCCTAATAAGAGCTATCACTTGCTCATCTGTTTCCCGCGACTCCTCGTATACAGCACCTTGCTGTACGGGGTGCGGCTTCTTCTGCCGGTTGTGTACGCGGAAGTGGCGGCCATTCCTTTGTAGAGAGAGATCTGGGGTGCTGGAGACTTCCGCTGATGGTGCTGCGTGACGAGTTGACTTTTCTTGAAAAGTTGATATTCTCCGTCGTGAAGTCCTTCGACGGTGACGTCGTCTTCGCCGCACTTTCACTGCGGCCTCTTTGTGGGTAAGACAGATGGACAATGTCCATAGTGGCGGCAGTGTCTCGCAGCACCCGGCATGGTTTGCCATTAACTTTCAGGTCGTGAAGATATGGGCTTAAAAGTTCCTTATTCTCGTATTTTTCATCCACATAGGAGAAAATTACGCTAGGCTTCTCTCAGTTTACTGCGATATGTCCTAGTTTGTGGCACTTATAGCAGCGAATCGGTCTAAAAGATTCGAAGTTTCTTTTCTGCTCTTTTTGTACGGTTTCCCCGTTTGATTTATCCTCACTCTTTTCTGAAGACTTTTCCTTCACATCTACAGGCTCCGGTCGTCTAGTCTGCGAACTCTTTTTGAACGGAAATGGTTTCCGTGATCCACTTCGACCGTTCCAATTTCCGTCCTCGGCGTTCAGCTTTCTACGCGTTGCGTACTCTTCGGCTTATTCAGCCGCCCTTTACACAGTGTTTACATTTCCTCTGTCTTGCACCCACAGCTTCACAGATTATGGGATGCTTTTGTAAAACTGCTCTAGACACATGCATTCAACAATCATGTCTCTGCTCTCGTACGCTTCGACGCTTTTCAACCACTCGACTATGTTGGCCTTTAAACTCCGGATACCCCTCGCTATCTTTCTTGCCTGTGCTCCTAAACCTTTGCCGAAAAGCTTCGGCTGAAAGGCGGTATTTCTTCAGGAGACTAGCCTTAACTTTCGCATAATCATATGCATCCTGTGCACTGAGTCTGGCGATTACTCCCGCCGCCTCACACGGCAACATAGACAGCAACCGCTGTGGCCATGTACTCGGACCGAAGTTCACTTTCTCGCAAGTCCTTTCAAAATTGCTTAGGAACAAGCCTATGTCGGTGCTGACATCAAATTGGGGTCGGCTTGGGGTCGGGCATGGAATAGATGGTAGCTGGCCCATGCCGTCGTCCAACTCATCCACGGTGAGGACGTTGTTGAAGGGAGAGACTTGTTCTCATCGAGAACGAGGAATATCGGATTTACTTACAGTATCTACATGTGGACGTTACAGTTCATCAGTCTAGCATGACTGAAAGAGAATGCACACTGAACTGCCGACAACGGCTGCTTAAGTACACTCTGTCCTCCCTAGGTGAGGTAAAACGGCCGTTCAATCTTTGACCAGTCTGGGGCGTCCAAAGTGATCGTAGCCGACCCGCCTTTGAGGCGGAGGGTTTACACACTCACTTCCGCACAGGTTTCATTGACCACACCAATTTGAGAGGATTTTCGCCGACACGGGTCTTGCCCTGAGCAGGCGCCTCTTGCTCCCAGAGTTGACCCCGCAGACAGTGGCCACCGCGGCTGTCCATTGACTGACGACTTGAGACGGCGCCGCAAAACACCTCCTGCCAGGAGTTCCCCTGCTCGAAACAAACCGTGACGGTGACGGTGAATCCACTAACAATATTTGGTCCGCCGGCTGCGTCTAGACATTCCGGCGCCGCTCGCTTGGGGACGAGGCGCATTCTTGTTTTCACAAAGCGAGTCATCGCAGCGGGCCGGGCAGAGCACGACAATCGCTTCCCCGAAGGTCGCCAACCTCCGCAGGCCGATCGTAACAACACTCAAGCGAAAACCGGCAATATAAGCGCCTACCGGCGTTCAATGAACGCTTGTTACTTGCTACCTTTTCAGTAGTAGCATTTACATGAATGTGACAACGGCGCATTGCATCGGATGCCTCGCACGCCGCATACGTGTGAATGGTGGTAATACGCTGAAGCGTATTGATGCAGCGCTGACATTGTTCTGCATTGTGAAAGCTGTGACATTGAAGGATATTTACCCAACTACGTTACGTTCAAAGAAGGGTGGCTGATGCGTCTATGGTTGGTATTCCGTTAATTTTGTTGCAAGAGCGTATATTGGGAACCAGTAAAAGAGAACAGACAAGGACGACAGGCTCGACAGCTAGCTTTAGGATGAACACAGAAGTGCTCCCAATGCATATGCTGTAATGTATATTGTTAAGAACGCCCTGCTGAGGTGCAAGTTTTGCCAGCCGGGTGCGAGAGCGGTGTCGACTTTTCCTGGAAAGCCACCGCCATCCTCTAGCCAAACGGCGTCACTAAGTCTACTGTGTGCGGAGGACAATACGCCGCGTGCTCGATTCTCCGTCGCGGGATTGCCGAGATGAGTTCGACGAACCAGGCTTTGTGACTGAACACGCCCCCGCCGACCCGGTCTGCCGTGAGCAAGGGAGTTCCCGAGGGAACGTATTTGGAGGCCCTGTCCCACGCACCGTTCCTGACGTAAGCCCCGAGTTCTGCGAAGACCGTCTGACCTCGGTGGGGTCCGTGAAACCGGTGCGGAAGTGTCTGTGGCCTCCCGCTCAAAGGTGGCTCGTCTACGATGACTGGTCGAACGGTTCTCTCACCTAGGGATTGCGGGAGGACCGAGTGTTTATAAACCGCTGTTGTGCGGCTGCTCAGTGTACTTTCTCTCGCAGTCATGCTAGTCTGATGAACTGCAACGTCCTTATGTAGATACTGTAAATAAACCCATATTCCTTGTTCTGGATGAGAAGCAGTCCTTCCTTTCAACAACGTCCTCAGCGTGGATAAGTTGGACGGCGGCATGGGCCAGGTACCATCTAATTCATGCTCGACTCCAATCTTGACAATTGGTTACGAACGGTGGGATTGGCCTCCCAATCCTTATAATATGTCAATAAGGGCTTGTAAGATAAGGAAAAGCAGCACGTCTCCTGCGAAAGATGCTCGTGTGCTCTGCTTTTTTGTATTTCTTTTTTCTTTGTGATATTTACCTGTGATACTTTTCCGTATAAAGAAGCAAACCCCTATTAGAAACGGTCATACATCCCGTTTACTACAATTTCATGTAATCATATATGGATGTGAGAACACACAGGATCTTATACGCGGGGTCTCCTATTACACGATATATCAAATTATGGATATGGGGCAAAAGTGTATATGCGTTTTTTTTTTAAATAGGGACTACCATTACTTTCTGACCACTATATATCAGCATTGGTGCATCTATATATCTCGTTACACATTTTCGCCTTTAACGTAAGAGCTATAGGTGCCCGTGCCTAGGTACTGCATCTTCCCGTACTCCCATTCATTCATTCATTCATTCATTCATTCATTCATTCATTCATTCATTCATTTTAAAGGCCCGTGACCACTGCCGAAAGGAGTGGTAGAACAGAACACACAACGCAGAACAAAAGCATGCAAGATTTAACAGTGGGCGTGGTAAATAGCGGTCTTGAACTTTGATGTATCCGGAATGGTAGCGAGGGATGCAGGAAAGTGGTTCCAGTCAATACACGTGCGGTGCAAAAAAGAATCAAAATACGAGTTTGTACGACAAGACGCACGGCACAGCGACTTTGTGCACCTGATCAGACCGAGACGAAATGTAGGGAGGAAGCACTAGTAGATGTCATTTTAGTGCTGGCCTGTGGTGGTAAATCATGTGGATAAGGCAAAGACGACCGCACTCACGACTTGGTGAAATTAAATGTTTGTCTCATGAATGTAACGCCGGCGTACCGGGAATGAGTGGATAGAATAAAGCAGGCTGCTCGGCTTTGAATGGCTTCGAGGGCAAGGGTATAGTGAGCGTTGCTTGAGCGGGATCCCAGATGGCAGCGACATACTCTAATTTTGAACGAACAAGATTTGCTTTGTAAGGTGTCCATTTTAAAGACGAAGGCACGGTGGAAAAAAGATTCTTCACAAGTACCCTATAGCAAGCGATCAGCGTTGGTGGCCACGCGTATAGTCAGCACACGCCCAATTCATCGCTCATCGTCATCGTCCTCAGCGTCACCATGCAGTTAAACGATGACAGGCGAGCACGACACCTGTTTACCTTGCTCCGTTTTTGGAGGCGTCAAGCGCGCGTTTTCCCAGCATCGCGTTGCCCTCGGCTCGCATCGTGCGCTCGCCGCACGATCCAGGAGCAGCTCTCTCGTTCTGCTCGGCGCGCTCGGCTCCCGTCAGCCGCAGAATCGCCGTCCACGCGTGGCTCTCATTATGCGCGGAGGCACCCGGAGCGGCCGCAGCGGAGGCCAGGACAGCTTTCTTCGGGGCGCAGCTGGCGGAGCGTGCGACGTCGTGTCACCTTTCGCTGGCCATCCAGGTCGCGCGCCAAGAATTGAATGCGGCTCGGGCGCCTATATAGGAGTGGACTCTGCCTCCTCCGGCTTCGTCCACCGCTGCCGTGAGGAGGCTGATAACGTGCTTGTCGTTGGACGGGAGGGAGACCACCAACGTGCAAAGCGCCCGCTTGGGTCACTCGGTCCTGCTAGCGGCGATAAGCAAAGGCGTATACGGTTTACCGTCGTTCATCACACAGCACCACCCACATCGAAAGTGAGTAGCGTGCGCGCATTTTTTAAAAATCTCATGCTGCGTGTATACGTGTATAAATGACGAGGAAGCCGGAAGAGATGTTAACCAGATCACTTTCCGGTATATGCTGACCCATTAGCTGCACGGCGCCTAAATTTTCACGCAATAATACCTAAAATGCACTCGGCGTTCTAAAGAGACCTTCAGGAGCGCAAATTACAATTCGCTATTTTGCAAACTGTATAACGCACTTAAGGTCGCTAATACTACAACTGGAAAGTTAAGTGCTGTGAGACCCCGATTTAGCACCGAATACAATTTTAACATATAGCCGAGATGTATACTAGCGTATATACGCGTCAAACGAGCCGCTGCGCGGCATTGTTGTTCCATTTATTGAAACTGTGTTGAACTAAAGTGTGCCCAGATTCTTCTACAAGGACCGACAATGTCCCTCTTATCCGCTGGCGTAAACGCGTCGGCGACGACACCAAACACAACAGCGTGTTTAGCCCATTATGGCTGATTATACAGCGTCGTAACATGCTTCCACAAGCTCTGCTTCTCCTACATAAAGGCATCTTCCAAACGTATATCCAGCACACGCCGGAACACGTACGCCAGTGCGTTTCTGGTGTGTTAAAGCTAGCGGCTCTCTAGAATTTGTGTCGCGCTATGTACGAGGACAACACGCCACAGCGGAAAAAAGGACGGTGAATCCGTGAAAAAAAGGAGACGGTATACCGTCTGCATGCTTATATTCAGGGAATCACCGTCCTTTTTTTCACCGTCGACCACGTTATAACGTGGTCCGCCCGATCGTCCGTGCTGTTTTCTGCTAGCCTGGCGACTTCAATCATGAAGAAAGAGGATTGATTGCTTTTAAAGGGTCCCTGAAATATATGTCATAGAAGAAACGTGCTTTCTCGCCTTCAATGCAAGAACATTCGAATCGGCTTTGGTACGGCGAGTCCAACACTCGTGCCGTCAAGGAATAGTAGTGCACTCTAGTGCCTGTGAATGTGCTTCATTACCTAGTAGTAGATTTAATTTTCATTTCTTTTACTGGGAACAAGAACACTCGAAGAAGCCCTTGTATACCGTAACCTATCGGGACCCTCCATTACATGTTCTGTCCACTGGAGGTCTCCCTTGTTTGTGCACTCATACATATTGAGCGCTTTGGGAGGTGCCAAATAAACAGCTTGCTGTGTCATATGGAAACGCTGTTATATGGCGCAATAACAGTGGCACGGATGGCAGTACACTAGAGTGGTGGAATTGACTGGAGGCGCCCTCTTGTTCCAGGCATGTCCCGTGGCCGGCGCTCGCTCCTTCTGTTATGCGGCCTGCTGGCGCTGGGACTAAACTGCGTCCTATGCGACCACGGCTCGGACTCGTTGCAGCAGGACCAGGAGCAGCTGCTGCACCACAACTCGCACCAGCAGCCTCCGTCGTCCGCGCACCAGCACCTCAAGGCCGAGCGTTCGGGCACCTACTACCTGCACGACGTGGACAACAAGGCCCGCTTCGGCGTCGCGGGAGTGGGCGGCTCGGGTCTCACGCTGCTGCTGCCCATCCTGCTGGTTCTGGGCCTGTTCGTCATCATCATCCCGATATTCGGGCTGCTCTTCACCACGGGCATCGCCGGAGGGTTCGGAGGGTTCGGAGCCGGCGTGCCCGGTGGACTCTACCCGGCCGCTTCGGCCGCCGGACGCAAGTGGACAGGCGCGGAGTCGTCGATACTGAGTCAGGAGAACGTCATCAAGATGGTCAGCTTTGTCGATAAGGCTCTCCAGGACTTTGGCAAGCAACTCAAGGTCAAGCAGAGCTAACTGCACGTATAGCGTGCGTTTCCTGAGACAGTCTCGCCTTCGGCTGGTCCACATGCGCTGAACTGGAGGACAGAGGAAGTTATTAACACGGCGAACTTAGCGCTGCGCGCTTCATTACTATATACGCGATTTCGTTAGGAAGAGTCGCGGCCAGTATAACCCAGAACGCGATGGCTTGTGAACAGTTAGCAGCCGTGAACTATTGGATCCCTGAAGCCGTAACGTTGGCATTCGCCACGCCGCTGTGCTATGTGAATAAGTAAATGTAGTAGGAATAAGTAAAAGTAATAGGAATAAGTAAATGAATTCGCCAATTTCTTTTCTCGGCACACGCACGTATTTCTGGAAAGGAAGGCGATATTTTAAAGCGTAGCCGCCGTTCTGTCAACTCCGAGGAGCAAGCGTTCGTACCGTCACAAAATTATGCGGTTCTGGCAAATGCGGGTGAGATCTCACCTTGAAGCGAGAGCAGGGCGTCGCTATACTCATAGATATATAGATGCAGGGAAACGGCAGTGCACGCGCGACCTGAACTCGGCGCTTGCGGTCAGTGACAACGTAACGGGCTTAATGATGAAAACGCAGTTTAAACACTGATGGTTTCTATAGTTCTGTTCTTAGATGAATGCGTCACTCAAAGGTATAGCCACTCAAAACCCCGTCGTGCTGCACAATTCACTCACGGCATGCATGTTTGAGGTCGTATGCTGAGCACGACTGCACTTTTCAACCGTACTTTTCATCGGTGAGGTTTATGACTCACATGCAGACATACTTATCACCCCAACTGCTGAGCAGAAAATGCGGGTCATTTACTATGCGTATGCACTTTTCACTGTACATAAAGAGCTGCACGAGCGTGGACACGATTTTCCAGCCCTGTGGTTTTAATGTATACCTCTCTGAAGCGCGCATTATAGTAAATTCCGACTTAGTCTGGCGCATGCCTCTGTTAGAAGATATTTTTAAAAAATCCAGCATAAAGCTCGTTCTAACGTGTCGCCAGAAACAAACACTTTAACAAGATTTATCTGTGATGCACAGTGCAGTGTTATTCTATTTAGTTATCAACCGTTCTACAGCGCACACGTGCGCTTACGGATGTGCAATGAGTTTCAATGTTTGGAATCTGAAACAGCGCACAAACGCATGCGAATATGCATGCCTTACTGAGTACGGACTGTGATTACAGTAATGAGCAATGTTGCAATTTTTTACTCGCAACAGTAGAATAAATTCGAGGCTTTAAACGTCACGTGTGTCGTGTTGAGCACCAGCGTAAACGCACCACTTAATGGGTGATATCCAAATACACGCAGCAGCGACAGTTGCCTCCGAATAACAGAAACAGATCTCGAAGGCTACGGAAATGATCGCAGAGCCAGAAACGCGTCATTGCCGCCGTGTTTTAGATATCACACGGTCTCCCTGACGCCATCCCCCTCTCTCAGACTTTATCCTATCCCTTTCGGTATATAGTGCATTGGTTCAAGGTGACCTGCATGCCTTCGTTTAGATTACCTCTTTCCCTAGGTATACGGCACAAGAACGTAAAAAGATAAGACAGTTTGTTGCCCTCACATTTTCTTTTACGAAACAAAAGTAGGATTTGTGGCGTTTAACGTCCCGAAACAAGAAACGGGCTATAGGGGGATCCGTGGTCGAGGGCGCCGCGGGCTAATTTCGACCACGTGGGGCATACTTTAATGCGCACCTAAAGGCGCGGTGCACGAGCGTATTTTCATTGCGCCCCGTCGAAATGCGGCCAGGAATCGACCCCGGGGCGCCGTGCTCGGCAGTAGAAAACGACAACCGCTGTAAGCTCTGTACTTCGAAATGCGTGAAGCTATCCGGCATACGTGAATCGTTCATAACGCACAACGCTATGTAGCATATTTCTTGGAGTGTGACTTGCCACGATTGCGAGCTGCAGAACAAACCAATAGGTAAACGTTTTCATGTGGCAAGCAGCGTTATACTAGAACATCTGCACGTTCGAAGACGCCTTCATTGCGATTAAAAGCTGCTTATCTCCGCCTCTAACCTAAATCCGTCAATTTCAACTATCCTAGTCCTCCGCTACGTTTCACATGCGTTTCGTAAATTCGAAAAACGTATGCATTAATCCACCCTTTTATTTCTTCCTCGAATAGTGATTTACGTAGAGAGGAGCAGTCTCCATAGTATAATGCATTAGAACAGATAGATTCATTCAAAACATGCTGAGCATAAGTAGAATGTATAAGTGATTTAATACGGAATACAGAGAAACCAACTATTTGTCGCGGTATGAGCAGCCAGTGCTGCGGTGGATC
Source organism: Dermacentor andersoni (assembly GCF_023375885.2). NCBI lineage: Eukaryota > Metazoa > Arthropoda > Arachnida > Ixodida > Ixodidae > Dermacentor > Dermacentor andersoni. The sequence goes on from NC_092815.1 coordinate 135,855,088, forward strand.
GTACTGCCACCGTCAGAATTAACAGGAACATGGGTCACAGCCTCCAGCCGATTAGTCTCTATATTTCCCCTCGTTGATTTTCCGTATAATCATACCCCATCGCTCCCTTAAACACGAACTTGTTTTAAGCGTCTTTCATTTCTCCTGCAAGCGAAACGGAGCTGTAAAGTTTGTCCGCAACTGAATCCTGCATCTGCTGGTCGATCGATCGGTTTGCCTCCTTGAACAGCAGGTGTTCGATCTTTTGCAGCTTGCATACGTTGAACAGGGCAGCTAGTCATTCGCGTCTATTACGGTGGCGCTATCGCTCTGGCAAGCCGCTCCTTTCAGATGATGATAATGATCATCATTATAACACGGCTCGTACCTACAATGGCGGATTGGCCAAGAATCAAGTTGGTTGTACATACAGATGACTTCAGCAAAACGAACATGAAAAATTAAAACGGAATAAAAGAGCGGCGTGTAAATTAAAGTCAGCCACATGACTGGATGACTGCATTAAAAAAAATAAAAGGAAGATTCTTTGAACGATTTAGCGAGAAAAAAAATTCAGAAGCATTACAATAGGGGCAGTAAGAAATGTATGAAGTAGCCAGGTAAGGGTTTTGCTGCTTGATTGAAAGCACACACGCAGATTCGAACACATCCCTGCGATAAAACCCAGTGCTACGGGGCGCCAAGACAGTAATATCAACACACGGTGCGCATCCACAATTCGGGCATATCGGATTGAATTTTCTTCTTTTCTTTGCTCTCAAGACTAATGAAAGAAGGTGTGTATAAAAGTATTGTTTTCCATGGCAAATTAAATTGTTCAGCTAGTCACTGATTTCCTGCACAAGTTCATGTCAGGAGCCATTGACCAAAGTTTTGCAACCATTTGTGCGAGTCCCCGTCAATGCAGCGCCCTTTGCTACCGCCGGTCAAAGCCAAACTTCTTTCATCGGCCGTGCCATGTTTCGGATGCATAGGTTCAGCGCGCTATCCAAAAAAAAAAAAAAAATTAACGTTTTCGGCCTGAAGCTAGAGTCGAAACTTCTCTACGGCGGAGGCTATGATAGCGGAGGGTCACGTGATCATAGTTTCGGCTGCCTAAAATTGTTTAGCACGCGTCAAAAATGTCCATACACGGGCGTTAGTGCACCCAGTGCCCATAGTTATATGTGATCATCACGGCCGGGAGCCGAGCCCGCGACCGTTTTATGAGCAGCAAGGCCAGAGCATCATTTCAACTGAGTACCGCAGGTATTCAGTGGATATTGGAAAACTGCCGCATCAGAATCGAAGGGCTGTGTCACTCGATGGTCTTCGCAACCGTGCCAGGGGTATTTACATACTAAAGCAAGAAACTATATTCAATGGCATTCGCTTCTGTTTATCCACGTGAACAAAACGTGGTTATTTTAGAAAACTTGTATATGCTGAAGGTACAAAATTTGTTGGTCCATATACGCATTCTAATTCAGCAGGCTCTACTATGAATTAAGTAAGTAGAAAGAAAGAAACGTGTACTTGTACAGTTTGTTCACGAAAGCTAAAAATGAAAGGAGCTAAAGCTTACTTAAAAACTTCTTTGTCGGCTTTCCTTCACCAAGCTCAACGGCAACAACATTCTGAACGTGCGTATTTTTGTAGAGGACTGCCCCATATATTTCGAATGGTTATGCCTCTGTTCCTTTTACATTGGCTTTTTTGCAACACACCATCTCGCGCGGTGAAGTTCGCTTGCAGTTGAGAAAGCACACCCGTGTGCTTTTTCAACGGCAAGCGGACTTCACCGAACTTGGAGGCACGTGGTAGGAGCGGGATAGCTCGTGTCGTTTGCAAACGACAACAAATAACAAAATAGCACGTGAGCACGCGATACTGCAAAGAGCATTTTACGGCGCGCGCCATATAAATAGCCAAGTCAAGGGACGCCATTACCCCACAACTCCAGCCAGCCGATTGCTGTCCGTGCAAAATTAAGCGACATACTGATTTTCATATTCAAAACGCCGAGGACATGGTCACTGTTTCGGGCAACAAGCTTATGCGATACCGCACGCAAGGCCAAGCACGTCCGTGCTGTTGGTGGCATACATATAACATGCCTTGGGTATAACGGCTTGAAAACACAAGGCAATCGGCACCCAATGCTTTCGACTAAAGGCCAAAGGCAAAAAAAAAAAAAAAAATATCGCTTTGGCTAAATTGGTTATACATGAGTAGTGTTACACTATTGAAGCGATCTTGGTAAAGCTACAGGGCTGGTAATAGTCTAATTTTTTATAAAAACGCTTTAAATAGCACTTTAGCGGACGATGCGTGCACGTGATGGTTAGCAAACATGACGCAAATCCCAGCTAGTTACCTCCGAGACTTCAGCGCGCCTTGGTACAATGAACTGGAAGGTCATGCCAAGGCGCCGCGCTGGTTTTTAACGTTCTGGATCGTACGTCGTTTTTGGCAGACGATATTGATGGTCTTTTTTTCTTGCTTTTTTTCAGTTTCGTTATCAAACGCACCTACCTTTTGCGAGATTTTCATGACGCATCCGCTCGTACTTCAAACGTAAAAAATTGCGCGGAAGCTACTTTATATCTAAGCTATCTGAAAGTAGGCTTTCTACGCGGTCCAAAATTCCGTTGCAGTTGATCTTTAAATTTTGTCTGTTACGGATTTATTTTTATTTATTAATACCTCAAGGGTCCAAAATAGGACATTACATGAGAGGTGGACACGTAAAAGGCTGGATTGATGCGGATGTAAAAGGCGGGATGTGTAGAAACTAGACGAAGAGAAAAAGCAAGCAAACCTTAATTTAACGTTTCAGCATTTAATAGCACCGCCGATAAGCACAGCATTAAACTTAATTAACACCACAAAGCGAGCACAAGTGATCAAAGAAAGAAACAAAGAACTACGGACCGACTTATGACCTTGAGCACCAGCCCCCCCCCCCCAATTGAATGACATCATGCTCGTTAGGTTACTGAAAAAACAACAACATTAAAACAAAAACAATTTCAGGGTAAGGCAGTTGTGCCGCCGTTTATTATTGTTTTTTTTTTCGTTCACTGTTGAATTCCTTTGTATAACTCCACTCGTCTTCAAGTGAGCCGATCGACGTCAGCCAAATTACGTATATACGTTTCCACCAATATAACATACGTTGTGGTATGCTTTAGGAAACGCGGAAGAAGCCCTTTACTATCGGCCGCCTCCACAAACCAGCCAGGCAGGTAGGCTCTCGATCGGTGCGCTTCGCTTTCCTGCTGTACAGCCGCTACAGGTCATGCTCAACCCAACAGCAGAATTATTGCGCGAATTCAGAGTGTTTAATCTGTCGATCCTGTGATTTATCTGTATCACGCAGAACGGGCGCACCTGAAGATATGGAAAGATAAGCTTTGACGACGTTTCTTCAGCAGCTGCATGCGCGGACGTCATGGTGTCCCAGTGACCGTGGTGATCTACTGCCAGACACCAATTCGCAGTTTCGACTTCCGGTCGCGAAGGCCGCATTCCGATGGAGGCCGAATGCAAATACTCTCCCGTGCTAATATTTTCGGCGCGCTTCAAAGGAACCCGGATGGTCACATAAGCAATCAAACATTATTATGGTGTACGCGCCGCCCATTTGGTAATTTGGAAGGTTAAAACCCGTATAAACCGACCAACGGTATGTTGCAGAGTATAGACATCTCTTACATAGAACGGGGCTACAATGGTCTGTGACAAGATACGGTAAAGATTACTAACGTAGCGCTTACCATATAGAAAGCTTTAGGTGACGGGACGCAAGAACCTTATGTTCCACTTGCGTATGCGAGCCGCTTGGGCCCCAAGCAAAACCCAAGCAGACTTAATTAGGGGACGCAAGCTGCTCGCGTACCCAAGATCCCGGAATAAAAATCTATATTACTTTTAGAAAGACGTGACTTTTCATAAGCCTGGAAGTTGAAGGGGCTTGCTAGTTCTCAGCGCTATACTCAAGTTCCACATAGTACACAGCACTCTGGGTTGCACGTAACTTTACGCGCTCACAAGTTTCGCCACGCCTAATGGCAATCTTCCGTCTCGGATGCGGTCACTCAAGAGCTCCGGCGCAATGTGGAGACTGAGCAACCGAGCCTTTATGGCGCACGTTATGCACGAGCTGATGAATGCCACCTGTAAAAGCAGGCAGCGAAAGACATCACAAATACATGTATGTGTTACGTGTGTTACAATGTAGCAACTTATCCGCAATGCAAATAAAAATGTGCGTTATCAAAGAAAAGCTTTGTGCCACAGTATGTGTGTGTGTGTGTGTCTCGGGCCAGATATGTCCAGCAATAACCACTTTCATAATTTCAGGCATAGAGAAATGAAAAAAAAGAAAAGAATATTGCTACAGAAACCGTCAAAGATGATTGTCAAAGTGAGCGAATAGCTACCTTCTTCCGGAAATCAAACGTACATACAAGCAATATTTCTGACGCATGTTCTTGCCTGGATAATAATGTTGGATGATGGCGGTACAAATAATCGTCTCCATGTTTGGTACATAGACGGCATGGCACGAGAGCGCGACGACGCGACGGCAGCGTGATCAAGACGTCATGACAGCGTGACGATGGCTGCGCATCGGCGCTTATAATTATTTTTTTTTTCGCTAGTTTGCTTCACGGGTCCGGATACCTCTCCGACAATACGCTTTTAAACCCTGCAGGACGAAACGGCGCTTCTCGACAAGAGACGTGCAGCGAACTATGAAGACGAACGTGCCATGCAGCCCACGCATGGTTCTCGGCGGCGCTGCTATCGAGGCGCGTACCTTACAGAGAAATAAGGTGTCTAAAAGGGTCCCTCACCAGGCCCCATAGCAAATTTTGGCTATTCACTGGAAGTTGTTATGTGTCCTCTAGGGAGCGTTCTGCCGCAAAAGTTTTTCAAGTCGGCTCATTAATAGCCGAGATAGAAATATTTCAGTGCCGCGAACCCATGATTTCAGCAGGCGAGCTACACTGCTAAGCGAGACACTCTGTCCACTTGCCCCGTGTAGCCTCCGCAAGCGAAATTCCTTCCCTGCATTCTCCCATACCGGAGCGCGAGGATCGCGTAACGCATGCGTCACGGGCCCCGCCTTCATGTATTTTTTTTTTTCTCCTCGTTTTTTTGCGGCGCGGCACACTTCTGTCGCGCGCGCACTGATGTGATTGTCTCGTTTCCGCGCAGGGCACGATTTTGTGCGCTGCGCACGAGGACACCTGACTAGCGGTATAAGTCAGTGCTACACCAATACTGAAGCAGACACAAGGGGATCACAGAACATGATCCCGCGCTGGAACACGGTAGAAAATGACACAGTTTCGGTGCCTGCGCATCCGGTTGCACGACGTGGGAACAAGCAGACGAAACGGGAGTACATCTTCTTGCTGCAGTGCGAAGTAAAACAAAGATATGCAGAGATTCGGGTTGTGTGTCTTATTATTTCTCTAAGCTTTAGCTCGTCTATTCAAGCAACGTATTACACAAAGAACGGATGTTGCCTTGAATAATTCTCGAAGTCACGTCATCACGAGCGACGTCACAGCGCAAACACGTGTACGTAGGCGCACTAGCACGTGTACGTCATCCTCCAGATTGGAGCGTGGCTACAGCCACTGTAGCGTGGCGGCCGCGAGGAGAAGGGAAAACGACGTTTGGCTTGAAATTTCATATCTTTCCGCGGCGACTACCGATGTAATACTTTGCAGGCATGACCGTTATTGCGCCTTGTATGCTCTGCGCTTGTCAGCTCAAAATGACCAGACCTGGTGAGGGGCCCTTTAAAGGTAAGCTGAAACACTTTTCGAAAAAAAAAATGAGTTCCCTGCGGCATTCTACAGTTTTTAGTCCAGTGAACACGAATATCTAATTTTAAGAGGGCGGAAACAAACGCAAGCGGCTGTTTTTTTTTTTTTTTTGCAAGAAAACGCGCACCAGCGTCTCGGGGCATCGCGCGAACGCCGCTGTTGCCCGTGATTGGTCGGGACCGATGTGACGTCATTCACGTGGATCGCAGGTCGGCGCCGCCGTTTCAGAGCGTAGCACGCTGTTCTGGTCTAGCTTCACAGAAGAGTTGTAAGCATTAGGGAACGTTCTCACTGTCTCGGACAGCTTGTATTTTCGCCTTACATGTTCGAACCGACAGCCGATACAGAAAACGATGGCGGCAACGACGATGCTGAGTGTGCCAACAGCGAGAACGATGTGTGCACCTTCTCGCGCATTGGAAATATTAGCTGGTACGTATGTTTTTTCATGTAGCTGCACGTTGCAATGACAGTAGAAAAAACGCGCTGAAGTGTCACTGGTGTTACGTTTCGCCTACAACGCGCGGTAATGCCGGCGCGGATGCAACGGACGCCGGGGCTTCGTTCAAAGCGGCGGACATTTTGGCCCGTTCGACGCCGCCGCAACGCCTCCCCGCCAAGCGTGTCCAGGCGTGTTTCAGTGCCACGTGTCTTCGTATGTGCGTGTGTGTGTGTGTGCCCACGCTTGTCAAAGCGCGGCAGCCGGGGAGCGGAGCTCCCCAAGTGAGGTGCCAGGAGGTCTGTCCGTCGGCGGGTTGGCGATGCGTCACTACACTCGGCTCACCATGTCTCTCGGCTCGACCGTGCGCGCCGTCGTGGGCTCATGCTCCGCCGTCGCGTGGGCTCATCCCGTGACCTTCCTTCTGGCCCGCGACGCCGAGAGTATAAGAGCAGCTGCCCCCGGACGCCAGGAGAGAGGCTCCGATTTGTACTGTTGAGTTACGTGCTCTCCCGTCTCTCCACTTCGGTCGACCTGACCGGCCGCTCTTTTGCTATGTTAGAATAAACAAGTTGTTCTGTTACCAGTCTTCTCTTGCTTTGCCGGGACCTTCGGATGCTTCCAGTGCCCCAGGCCGCCAGGCCAACGCTACCCTTGGGGCTTGCGACCCATTGGCAATAACGGGCGTCAGCACCGAGACCCCAACAACTGGTTGCCAGCGGTGAGATCGCGACAACGGAGGCCAGCAGCGAAGAGATGCGGTTGACTGTATGCTGAGCAGCACAACGACCATCCGGGAGCAGTGCAACGAGCCCTGTGTGATGACTGGTTGCCTGCAGCGGAACGACTGCGCGGAATTCTTGGCTGCGAGGTTTGGTGAGTGCGGGACTTTCTTCTTCTGAGTTTTGCCAGGCTTTTGTTAGTGTTAGAAACAGAGCTGGTAATTGTGGTTGTCGTTGCTGCCGGGTTAGTTTGCGGCAAGACAATAGTAGGCAGTAGAGAAAGCAGCATTCAGAGCAGCCATGGATTTGAAGTCGTTGCGCAAACCGAAATTGCTGGAGCTTGCAAGAGAGTTGGGTCTGGATGTCTCAGACAAACTCAGAAAACCAGAACTGCTAAGGGCTATTCTTGAGTTAGAAGCTGAGGATGACGAGCTGTCGGAATGCCTTGAGACCATTGAGGAGAGGGAGACGGCAAAAAGACAGGAGCGCGAACTTAAAGAGCAAAAAGAGAAACAGGAGCGCGAACTTAAAGAGCAAAAAGAGAAACAGGAGCGCGAACTAAAAGAACAAAAAGAGAAAGAAAAAGAAGAGCGCGACCGTCAACACGCTTTGGAAATGAAGCGTCTCGAGCTAGAGATGGAACGCGCTCGTAATGGAAGTCAGGCACACGGTGCAGGAGAACGAGTATTGTTCAAAATGACTGACCTGATGCGGCCGTTTAAGCTTGGAGAGGACATTGGTTTGTTCCTGGTTAACTTTGAGCGAACGTGCGAGAAGCAGGGGTTCTCTCGGGAAACGTGGCCACAGCGCTTGCTCACTTTGCTACCCGGCGAGGCGGCCGACGTAGTCGCTCGCTTGGAGAGAGAGGAGGCAGAGGATTTCGACAAAGTGAAATCGAGTCTGCTAAAAAAGTACAGGCTGTCAGCGGAGGCGTTCCGTCGGAAGTTTCGGGAAAACGAGAAAGGCAGAAGTGAGTCATATACAGAGTTTGCGTACAGGCTTATGTCAAACATGCAGGAGTGGCTCAAAGAAGAGAAAGCGTTTGGTGACCACGAGAAAGTTCTGCAGTGTTTCGGGCTAGAACAGTTTTATAGTCGGTTACCTGAGAACGTGCGGTACTGGGTCTTGGATAGGCCAGACGTTAGTACGGTGGCTAGAGCCGCTGAGTTAGCCGAGGAGTTTGTGACGCGTCGGGCTCGTGGAGCTAAGGACGGTCAAAAGGGTGAATTTGGCTCCAAGTTTGAGAGGCCAAAGTTCACGCCCATGAGAGCAAAGGGGGACACACGTAGTTCGGATGCGAGTGAAAGCAGTCCGACCGAACGTACGGAGACGGCGGCAACCGAAGCCGAACGCAGAAAGCGGTTCGAGACGAGGCAAGCGCGCGTTTGTTATACGTGCCAGAAGCCGGGTCACTTTTCGGCGCAGTGTCCAGAAACAAAAACAAAAGTCGTGTTTTTGTCTTTATGCAGCACTGACGAGAACATGAAGCTTCTCGAGCCTTACATGCGAGACCTCCTCGTGAACGGGAAAGAGTGCCGAGTGCTTCGCGATTCCGCAGCTACAATGGATGTAGTTCACCCCTCTTACGTAGAACCCGATATGTTCACGGGCGAGTGCGCATGGATCAAGCAAGCAGTGGAAGCTCATAGCGTGTGTCTGCCGGTAGCAAAAGTGCTTATTGAAGGACCTTTCGGAGCACTTGAGACGGAGGCCGCAGTGTCATCTATGCTGCCCCCCCAGTACCCGTACCTATTTTCGAACAGGTCCGATCACCTCCTGCGCGAGAAGGGGCTTTTGTTTGGTGAGGCTAGCGTTCAGGCCTTAACCAGATCGAAGGTTCGGGAGCTCGCTGCAAAGGCGGTAGTTGCGGGGCCGACGTTGTTGAACGATGAGAAAGGGTCAGAGGCGCAGCAAGCTGGTATTCAGAGCACGCCCGAACTGAATAAAATTGAGCCTGTAGCGTTAAAGGCACCAGATACTGGAGAGGAAAATCCCGACACGGGAAAGTTAGAAGAGCTGTCTCCAGATTTGCTCATCGCGCCTACGTCAGACGGACTAAACAGGTTGCTAAAAGTCAGCCGGTCGGCTTTGATAGCCGAGCAGAAGAAGGATGGCAGCCTAGAAAACATACGCTGCATTGTCAAGGAAGGTATCGCCAAGAAACATGCTCGCTTTGTGGAAAGAGGTGGGGTCCTGTACCGGAAGTATCTAGACCGCAGGGGAGTGGAGTTCGATCAGCTGATCGTGCCTCAATGCTATCGTCAGGATCTGTTGCGCTTGTCGCATGGGGGTTCGTGGTCCGGACACCTAGGAGTTAAGAAAACTAAGGACCGTCTCTTGCAAGAGTACTATTGGCCAGGGTGTTTTCGGGACGCAGACCACTTTGTGAAGACATGCGACACCTGTCAGCGGGTGGGCAAGCCAGGGGACAAATCGAGGGCGCCGTTGAAGTTGGTACCTATCATTACGGAGCCTTTTAGACGGCTCGTTATTGATACAGTGGGACCTCTGCCGGTAACAGCCACGGGGTACCGACACATTTTGACTGTGATCTGCCCAGCGACAAAGTTCCCTGAAGCAGTGCCGCTTAAAGAACTCAGCTCAGTTGAGATAGTCAATGCACTACTGTCCATATTTGCGCGAGTTGGTTTTCCTGCGGAAATCCAGTCAGATCAGGGCACAGTGTTTACTAGCGCTTTGACGACAGCCTTTCTCGAAAGGTGCGGGGTAAGGCTGTTACACAGCTCAGTGCACCACCCCCAGTCGAATTCCGTTGAGAAGCTCCACTCCGTCATGAAGCGCGTGTTGAGAGCATTGTGTTTTGAACATCAAACTGACTGGGAGCTGTGTCTGCCTGGAGTGATGTTTGCATTAAGGACCGCGCCGCATGCGGCTACGGGGTTTTCGCCAGCTGAGCTGGTGTACGGTCGCTCGCTGCGATCTCCGCTTCGCATGCTTCGAGAATCATGGGAAGGCAGGGGCGACGACCCAGTCGTGGTAGAGTACGTGCTTAAGCTCCTCGAACGCTTAAGAAGGGCACAGGAGTTGTCAGGTGAAGCAATGGCAAAGGCCCAACAGAGGGCCAAGGTTTATTATGATCGGACAGCCAGGGCCCGTCGTTTTGAGGTGGGCGATGAGGTCATGATATTGCGCACATCGCTAAAGAACAAACTCGACGTGCAGTGGGAGGGCCCAGCACGGATTGTTCAAAAACTATCGGACGTTAACTACGTGGTGAGTCTGCCAGGAAAGCGGAAAGCACAGCAAGTTTACCACTGTAATCTGCTCAAACCCTATAAGCAACGGGAAGCAGTGGTGTGCATGATGGTAAACGTTCCCGAAGAGCTTCCGGTCGAGCTTCCGGGACTAGGCTCAGTGACGAACAGGAAAGACACCGATCAAGTCATTAGTGACTTAATAAGTAAAGCATCGCTGTCGCCTGAGCAGAAAACCGAACTACACCAGCTCTTACAAGAGTTTCAAGGTCTGTTCTCTGAGAGGCCTGGTAGGACTTCTGTCCTTACTCATGACATAGAACTTACCTCCCCAGAGCCAGTACGATCCAAGGCGTACCGGGTGTCACCCCGCCAGAGCGATATTATGGAGGCTGAGGTAAAGAAAATGCTACAGCTCGGTGTTATTGAAGCAGGTGAGAGTGATTATACCTCCCCTTTGATTTTAGTTGAGGTACCGGGCAAGGAACCTCGTCCTTGCGTCGACTACCGCAGGCTTAATTCCATCACTAAGGATCAAATTTATCCGATCCCTAACATCGAGGAGCGCCTTGAGAGAGTGAGTAGCGCTCAGTTTATTTCCACCCTAGATCTTGTCAGGGGTTATTGGCAGGTTCCACTTACAGAAGAGGCTAGTAGGTATGCGGCGTTCATTTCACCAATGGGGACATTCCGTCCTAAAGTTTTGAGTTTTGGTTTGAAGAACGCGCCATACTGCTTTTCAAGCCTCATGGATAAAGTGTTGCGGGGACAGCAAGAATTCGCTTTACCGTATCTAGACGACGTAGCGATATTCTCCGCATCCTGGCCTGAGCATATGGCGCACTTGCGGGCAGTGCTAACCCGCCTGCGCAATGCGGGCTTGACAGTCAAGGCTCCCAAGTGCCAGTTAGCACAGGCCGAGGTTGTCTACCTCGGACACGTGATTGGTCGGGGTCGTCGCCGCCCCTCTGAAATAAAGGTGGCCGCTGTGCGAGACTTCCCGCAACCGCGCACGAAGACCGATATTCGGTCGTTCTTAGGTGTCGCCGGCTACTATCAGAGGTACATCCCCAGGTACTCTGATATCGCGGCTCCCTTGACGGATGCTCTAAGAAAGACAGAGCCGCAAACAGTCGTCTGGGATGAGACAAAGGAAAGAGCTTTTAGCGCCCTAAAGAGCGCCCTAACAAGCCAGCCTGTGCTACGATCGCCCGACTACACAAAAGGGTTCGTTGTTCAGTGTGATGCTAGTGAGCGAGGCATGGGCGTTGTACTGTGCCAACGGGAAAATGGAGAAGTAGAACACCCCGTCCTGTATGCTAGTCGTAAGCTGACGAGTCGTGAGCAGGCGTATAGCGCCACCGAGAAAGAGTGTGCGTGTATCGTGTGGGCCGTTCAGAAATTGTCATGTTACCTAGCCGGCTCGAGGTTTATCATTGAAACGGATCACTGCCCTCTCCAATGGCTGCAGACCATCTCTCCCAAAAATGGCCGCCTCCTGCGCTGGAGCCTCGCTTTGCAACAATATTCCTTTGAGGTGCGTTACAAAAAGGGGAGTCTCAACGGTAACGCCGATGGCTTAAGTCGAAGCCCCTAACGTGGGAATCAGCCTCAAAATTGCTTGTTACTGATGTTTTTCTTCCTGAGGCAGGATTTTTAACCTATTGCTTTTGTGTAGTGTTTCAAAGTGATGATGTGCTTTCTAGTGCAATTTTCCGATTTGTGGACGCGTTCTGAGTGCTGCTAAACTACTGTAAGGAACTAGGCAGCAGTATAAAAGGGGGAAGAGCCTGGCAGGGCTTAGTGAGGGTTGTGCCGTGCTTGCTGACTGAGCGGTTGACTTTCGGCGTAGTTCTAACGCTTGCCGGAAACGAGAACAAAAATGTCAACTCTCCCGAAGTCACTTTGCAGTGTCCTGTGTGAACCTGAACGTGAGAACGAGGCCTTCTCTGTGCGCTGCGCTCAAGAAACGCCAAAGGACGCCCGACTTCGGTTATGAGCATCATCGAGCGACATCCCTCCGGACAGCGGATGCAGTCCCCTGACCATCGGGATCTCCTTCCCCCGGCGGGGCGGTCTGTTACGTTTCGCCTACAACGCGCGGTAATGCCGGCGCGGATGCAACGGACGCCGGGGCTTCGTTCAAAGCGGCGGACATTTTGGCCCGTTCGACGCCGCCGCAACGCCTCCCCGCCAAGCGTGTCCAGGCGTGTTTCAGTGCCACGTGTCTTCGTATGTGCGTGTGTGTGTGTGTGCCCACGCTTGTCAAAGCGCGGCAGCCGGGGAGCGGAGCTCCCCAAGTGAGGTGCCAGGAGGTCTGTCCGTCGGCGGGTTGGCGATGCGTCACTACACTCGGCTCACCATGTCTCTCGGCTCGACCGTGCGCGCCGTCGTGGGCTCATGCTCCGCCGTCGCGTGGGCTCATCCCGTGACCTTCCTTCTGGCCCGCGACGCCGAGAGTATAAGAGCAGCTGCCCCCGGACGCCAGGAGAGAGGCTCCGATTTGTACTGTTGAGTTACGTGCTCTCCCGTCTCTCCACTTCGGTCGACCTGACCGGCCGCTCTTTTGCTATGTTAGAATAAACAAGTTGTTCTGTTACCAGTCTTCTCTTGCTTTGCCGGGACCTTCGGATGCTTCCAGTGCCCCAGGCCGCCAGGCCAACGCTACCCTTGGGGCTTGCGACCCATTGGCAATAACGGGCGTCAGCACCGAGACCCCAACACTGGGAACTTGCTGCTGGAAGAATACCGAAACATTAACTTCTCATTAGATTGTAAACACGGGTGCGATTCCGCGATGTCAAGCACCTTGCCGCTGCTTGTCTAAAGTTCGGTGGTTTTTTGCGTGTTGATACACGATCGCGAACATAAGTCCGCGTTTCAAAGCGCGCACATACAGTGCTGCGAGGTACAGTCATGGAAGTTGCTTATCATACACATTCATATCGAGATGGCCAGGGGTATTATATGTGCAATATTCAGACTATGGTTCGACGACTTTGCGATTGTAGCTAGATCAAGAATCGGTATGCGTGCTGCATGCTAGTGTTTACATACAGATATTAGGCAGTTTTAGCACCGCTGTGTGGTAAACACGGTAACTTTACGGTAACCGTACGTCGAATGTCGCTAGGCTAGCCTAGCAACGTTAGCAACAACGCGTCTCCGCATTGGCAGTAAGGCTATCCGGCTACGCTAAAACTGTGTTACCAGACGTTCATGGCTGCAAATGTTCGCATTTCTCAATTGCATCAATGTGGGCACCGGAATTGGAATACGGATTGCCCGCATCGTTGTCAAGCTCCGATGATAATCACTGTCGCGGAAATGGTCCGAGCACAGCACATTTGATTTCGTCGGCACGAAATTGTCTCTCCTCACCGCACGGACCCACTGCGCTGCAAGCTTTTTGTTCTTCGGGAACATGTGAAACACCACATCGTCTCGCCCGCCTGTGTTCGCACAGCCGAATGCTGCACAGAACGAGGGCATGTTGGGCGCCCTTGGCTGTAGGCACTCACGCAGCACAGAAAGAAGCACAGTTCATGAAAATCGCAAAAGAAAGCAAGCGTCAGCGGCGGCAGGTTACTCGTAGCGTCGTTTAGTAAAGCGCAGGACGGAAAGAAAACACGCCAGCACATGCCAGCACGCTGGTCCGCCGGCACGCTCCCCAGGAATGACGTCACTCTCGCTGGTTCTCTCCTCCGGCTGCCTCCTCAACCGGCACTCCGGGAAGCGACGGGGGCGTTTCCGCGGGGGGGATTTAGAAAGCGATTTCCGCCCCTTATATTAACAAAACGAAGAAAAAATTTCAGAACCGTAAATTAATAGGTCTGTTCTTCCCAACCCCAGCAATTCATGGAAATTGAAAACCGTTTCAGCTTCCCTTTAATGTGCACCACTTTTCCCGTTCCGTTGGAGAGAGGGCGCACGAGGCACCTACTACCGAGAAATAGCGGGGAGGGGGGAGGCGCGCAATGATTCCTTTATTCGAGTAAATAGGGCGCCTCAATGAGAGGAGAGCGCACTCATCGAGACAACCTAGTGAAAAATAGGGTGCCTCAATGGGCACCTCCTCCCCCGCTACGGAGTGGCAGGCGAGGAGGATATCGAAGCATCCTACTGGATGAATGGATGGATGGATGTCATGAGCGTCCCCTTTGGAACGGGGCCGTGGGTTAAGCCACCAAGTTCTTGTTATTTTATTGCCCAATGTCCTACCTATGTTAAAAAAGGAAAAAAAGAAAAGGAAAAAAAAAGGCCCACGATGAATTCTCATAACCAAAGTTTCTGAATCCATATTGTGAATTTTGTTTTTGTACGCCTCCGTTGTTTGTCGTTTCCCTACTTTCCTTCCACCAATCTTCGAATCGCCTCTTGCTAATCTCTATTGCGGACATGTTTACTTTCCCCCTGCTCTCGCTGAACCCAAAGGCTTCAAGGAGGCCAGTGATTCCTGAATCGACCGCTGGGTAGATATCTTCACATTCTAATACAACATGCTCCATCGTTTTTCTAGCTTTACCGCAGCAAGCACATGCTTCTTTTGCCTTCTTATATCTCGTTTTATAAGTGCGTGTTCTAAGGCAGAAACGCGACACAGCGCCACCCACCGACCACAGATAAAGATCTCGCGAGAGCGCACATACGTGACGCGCATCTTAAAAAGCTTTCGGCGAGGGACGCGCACCGCAACTCTCCCGTCTCCAACCCTCCAAAGCAAGCGTCTGCTTTTCCGAGTGACGTCAGTCCTGGCGAAGGCCCTGGCGCGGGCCAATCAGGTAGCGTTCCCTCTTCCTCCAACTTTTCGCATTGACGCGCTGCCGGCGTATGGCCGGTTTCCAGCCATGCAAAATGGACTTGGGGGTGCGCGAATAGTACTTTTTGAGGCCGAATCGAGAATACTAATCGAATAGTGCCAGAAGCGAACCGAATCGAATACTTTTCGGATAGTTTTCGAACACTGAGCAACCATTTCCGCAATTGGTGTAAAACGATGTTCACATCTCAGTATTCACACGGTTAATTAGCAAGTTTCTGTTATTACATTGCTCGTTAAGAAGCGGCGTTTATTGAACAGTACAGATGGAGCATTAGGAACAATTAAACAATTTGTTCGCACACACAGGTGTCTTTGGCGACCTACTACCTAAGTTCTCAAGTTTATGCCTGTTTTCATCCTTGCAGGGGTGAAAATGATCGTACTTTTATTCAATTTTATTGCGATAACAATTATATGGACACTCCAGGCGCATTTTTGCCATCGCCGTCGGCGTGAGGTTCCGTATAAAGTCCAGGGGCGATGAAAGCGTCGCCGTATGCTGTATGTGCGAGTGAAAGCGTGCGAGGGTGAACCGGCGATCGCGACTCAATCTCGCGCACGCAACAAAGAAAAGCGGGGAGGAAGCACGCCGTCTTCCGTCGCGCGCAAGGCTTCGGGGGCAGGGTAGGGAGGAGGCGGGTTCTACTCCGGGCGGCCTGGGCGGCCGCGCGGGCCCGATTGGGCCGTTGTATCTTGAAAAGCATCTGCGACGGGTACAGAGTCTGCGCTACGCTATGTTTTAGCGCCTTAGTTTGCATTGATGCGAGCGGCAGCACGAATGTCAATTCGCTCGCTGCTGATGCCGCGTTTTCTCACTGCAGCGTTTTGGCAGCGAGATTCCGCGGGCATCGAGTGAGATGTGTTCATGTTTGCTTGTGCGCGTGTGACACTAAGCTTGTTAATTTAGTTAGTATGTCTATATTTACAAGTTTATACGGCCGATAAATCTACTATCCTTACTTCGTATAGCTCTCCACTAATTTGCTATCGCGGTCGATGCTACGCCTTTCGGGCGAAACTGCGACTTCTTTTTTTTTTTTTTAGTGCGCTTAGTTGACTTTCTAAAATATTCGATTCACTATTCAAAAAGTTTCGAATATTAACACCCACCTAAAAATGGTAGCCATGGAAAGGTGATAACTCTTTACACAGAAAAGGACTGGCTCGTAAATAGGAGGAGACCACAAACGACCGTCAATGGGCGTGCAAAGTCCCAGAAGGGCTGCAGCGTTGCACGGGCTCGACCGTTTGCTGTTGGTTATTTTAAGAAAGATATATAAATCGTAATGTGCTGATTGAGTTTTTCTACCGGGCAGTGGTCTAATCAGATTTTTTTTTTTTTTTTTTTTTTTGGGGGGGGGTGTCGAGGCACGCACTTGACCGGGGTAGGTCGAATCCCGTGACACAGGCTGGGCAGGTTGCATACTAACACAGATATTTCGAATGGAGGGGAGGGGGCATGTGACTCCCTTCACCTCGCCTGGCTGCGCGTCTGCGCAGGGTGCTTTTCGTCGGTCGAGCGCCTCCTTGGCACGTCGAGCAGTTGACCTGTGTTGTAGGGACAACATCATAGCTCGGCGAGTCTTCGGCGTCGTCGACTTCCATGCTGGAGTTGTTCGGTTCCTTGCTCCCCACGGTGTTACGGCGCGGGCTCTCCTTGTAAAGGCGCCACTTGGCCAGCATGTCCTCTGTCAGGCGTAGCCAGTGCGCGCCTTACGAACTAGCACTTGAGCGCCGCGTGGTAGGTTTGGCAGTAGCGAGCCATCTGTCGGAGTTCGAACTGCCAGATCATCTTCATTTTCTGCTTGGCCACGCTTTAACGCGTTACCGGGTCTGGATCGTTCGGCACGGGTAGGTAGGGAGAACAAACGGAACGTTCTGTTTCCTCGTTCTTGCTAGCTCACCAGCGCGCGTGCGCGGCCTCGTCTCAACATCGCAGCTGCTGTACCCCGGCCGACACCGTAGCTCCGCCTTCAGGCCCCTTCTCATGTTCCTGGAGGACACGGTGCTGTCATGTAACTTGTGAATGCCCCGCCAGGCTACTGCTGACAGCCATGGGCTCTGGGACCGCTTCGACCTTCTCTATTCTTTATATCCCCCCTCCCCTTCCCCAAGGTGCCGAACCGTGCTCCCTAAAGGGTTGCGGAAAATAGCACCCGCGTGTCCCGGTACCCAGTCCACCCGCACTTCCAAATTATGGGAGCCTATAGCCCCAGATCTTTATGTCCCCGAGCATGCTTCTAACCCTCGGAGTGCCCGCGAGTCGCTTCAGGGCATCCCTGCTGACGGCGAAATTGATCACTTGGCCTCCAGGGCTCCCGTAGGCGCGAATCTTGTCGATGGCGACAAGGACAGCTCTACCGCACAGTTCGAGTTATAATGGTGCGTGATTTTCCTGTTGAAGTGCTGCGTCACTACAGCTAGCTTAGCTTGTCTTGTGGTATAGGATTCCGTGCCGCATCAGTGAATACCACATTTTCAGTGCGACCCGTAGGTGAGGCCTTAGCTCGGGGCTCATCCACGTGTTCTTTCTTGCGACACTTGCGCGTCAGGTACTTCGGCATTCTGAACTGGACATCCCTCCATGGCTCAAGGAGTCACGGAATGGGCTGCTCAGTGGGAGGTCTGCGTCTAGGGGAGTGCAGTCGCCGAGGTGGATTGGTACGGGGAAGCAAAGTGAGAAGCCTCCGGCTGTCCTTCATGTTTAGCTGTCTCAGCATGTCATGACCTTCGTTGCGGGACTCAATGGTTGAGTGATGGTAGGCCTGCATATCTATAGAGCTCTATGTGCCGTGACAGACCCGTAATGGCCCGTAGGCGCTCGAAGTGGAGGACTTCCAGTTGCTTCAAGCGTGTACCACTGAGTTGGAAACACGCAGCTCCGTAAGGCCCTAGAGGTTAACGTGGCCAGGCGGAGAGTACAAGTGGTGCGGGTTCTGGCACCACCGAAGTGGCTACCGATGCACCGCACCTAGTGAATTAAGCTGTTTGCGCCATGCGGGCCTAAGTTGCCACAGCCATTCCTTCGTTCCACCGTTCTCGCTCAGCGAGACACCCAAGATCCGCACCCATCGCTCAGTTGGACGCTCGTTAGGTCAGCCGGCCAGGCTGAGGGAGATTTTGGCCAGTTCACTTTCGTGGCTGCCCACGAGGAGAAACGTTTTCTCCGAGAACGGCTTCATGCCGGTGCGCAGTAGCCCTTAAACAACCGATCTCAATAATAACAACGAAAGAGCGCTTATACTTTGTCCTCAGCGTGAGATGAGACTAAGCGACGGTCGATTTTACAATTTATTTCTTGCTGTCACGACGTAGAGCAAGTACCACGGGCGAATTATGATCGAAGTGGGCAGTCCTGTCGGCAGCCCCGGTTTGCCATGTTCTTGCGCAAACACAGTATGTTCCGGTATACTTATATACCGGGGCCCGCTATGGACCCCGCGCATGCGCAGTCGTCGCAGCCGGCATGCAGTGACACTCGCGGTATACGGTATCGTTCTGCAACAATTGCCTGTTTATGGATTCGAGCGCCAAATGTACGGTGTCGCGGACTTCATCGTTAGTAAGGCTGATGTTTTTAGAATCCCCCCATAGGAAAAATTTTTTCGCTTTGGAACTGAATAGAAGTTTTTCGCTTTGATGCTGAGACTGTTAACGCGACCATTGCAACGGGGCTACGGAGAAGCCCTAAGATCCCAGATGCACTGTGACGTGCGGAGGAAGGCACGCGTCCTTGTAGGCTTCGCTCTCCTCGTTTGTGGAGCAAATAGCAACACTTGCTTGGGGCTCGCGCTCTCACATGACGTTGGTCGGCCGAGGAGTTGCGTCGGCGCGGTGCAAACCATGGAGACGCGCTTTTACTAGCGGCTGTGTGTGAGAAAGGGCAGGTATAGATAGAAAAGATCGAGAAAGAGTTGCCACGCTTGGAGGCTTTCCGGAGCCAGGCTATCGGACCAGAACTGTACGGGATTTGTTTTTTATTTGCGCGAACCGGGACGTTATGATTTTTAATGCGATTAGCATCTATAGGTAACTTCACGCAATTTCTGGTGTTTGTCTATCTATATTGTGCTCCATTTCTAACCGTTTTCCCCAACCCACGTATACGCCAGCTTAGGTCACTGGGTATGCGCCGCTTTTCAAGAAAAGAAGAAAAAAAAGACATCGTTTAAAGTGTCTGCAGTGCTGGGCGGAATCGAATTCGTCTCATATATATATATATGCTATGGGGATGTTGCGTGTATAGAAAGACTATATTTGCAATATATATACAGGATGAGTCAGAATAGTTAAGATGGCTGACCACCAACAACACGCAGCAGCCAGCGTCTCCGATCTTCTTCCTCTCTCTCTTTTCATCCTTCCGTAACAGGACACCCGGCTGGCGAATCGCCGTCTCGACGCATGGTAGGCGAAGAATTGCGAGCGAAGTATGGCTTCAGCCGCGAAACGTGCGCGACGTCAACAGGCGTCTGACTTGAGGATGCATCAAGGTGTAGCGGCGAAATCTCGTAATTTAACTTGGCGTAGGTCTTCATAAGGCCCTGTGTAGCGAGAGAGAAGCTTCTGGGAGAGGCCAACCCGACGACATGGTGACCAGAGGAGCACCCAAGCACCTGACGCGAACATCGCGATGGGAGCGGTCGTAACGCTCTCTCTCTCTCTCTCTCTCTCTCTATATATATATATATATATATATATATATATATATATATATATATATATATATATACACGCGCGCTGACTTCGCGGCGCTGCTAGGTGGCGCAGCATGTCCAAAGGCAATAGGGAGCCTTGAGCGCGGGAGAGGTGCCTGGCGGCATGACGCGTTTTGGCGGTAGCAATACGGTGTCTCTACATTGCTAGGACATTGCTTCAGTGCTAATCGCAATAACATGTCGACATTCATCGTGAGATGGGGCCTGCCGAATTTTTCTTCTTTTTTTTCAGTGGCGGAAAGACACCGAAAAGGAAAAAAAAAAGAGATCCGAGGGTCGACACCTAAGCACTTTTTATGAGTTGTGAATGCGAAAGCATTGTCCAGTTGAACGCTGCTGAACGGTCTTTCGACTTATGAACACCTCGCGGGCAAGCGAGCGCGTTTTGATTTGGCCTTACCGAGGCGCAGTTAGAACGCAAGCGAGAGCTTGCACAGACAAGGAACGCGCGGATAACGCAGGCGTCCGAGCGTGAGAGCAAAGATACATGCTTCGCGGCGATTCCCCCTCACCTCACGCAACACTGGCGCGCAGCAGGAGTTCCCTTTCGCTCGCTCTGCTCCGTCGAGGCGCGCTCGGAACGTAGTGTCGCAGCCAATGGAAATTAAGGTGCCGTTTCGTTGCTGCAGGCGTCAGACGCCGGCTTTTTCGCCCAAAGGGCCATTTAACGCTTTCTCATCAAAAGCTTTTACAGCGAAGCTGTTTATGGCTAGGGCTCCGTGCATTTTTTGTTCTACGTAAGCAAAAACCGTGGGCCGATACTGCAGTGCAATACCGGGCCAACACCCGGGGCGGAGGTGGAGCAGGCTTGAAGCCCTCCGCCAAGTGGCAAAAAGAAGTTTAATATCTTGGGTCCGCATAGAACCGGTATCAGATATTAAGCTGATAAGAACAGATACTGCACTTTGACCCAAGTCGGCCATGTCTAAGTTCGCACCGCCCTCTTTTCCGGCATTCCAAGCGCTTGCGTATCTACTTTAATTCCTTCCATTCTCCCGTGGTGACGGTCCCATCGAAACGTCACGCGTGTCTAGTTCCCTCCGGCTCCTGGGGCGACGGTCCCGTCGTCCACGCAAATGCATATCAAGGTGACGGTAAATGAGTTCGTACATTTGTTCAAAATTCTGTGTCACCTCTGTGTCGTGTGCCAAGCAGCTTCGCTGGTCATCCGTCTTCACAAAGTGAAATGGCTCATGAATTTTATTTGTTTATTTTTCTTGTTGTTGTGGTTATTGGCCACCTTTTCTACGGGGCATTCCGTCCATGCATTGCCTTAGTAATGACATCGGCGTCTCTAAGTGGTGACCGTCAAATAGTTCTCCATTGGCGGGAGACATAAATAATCCTTTTTTTTTAATTCAGGGGTAGAAGCATGGGAAGGTTAAAGATATCAGAGCCGGCTATCTGAAATTCCTTACTCAAGCAACAACAGAAAGAGAGCTAGAGAGAGAACAAATGTCGAAAAGCACTATACACGCACGAACAAAATCGCACAAAGCTCTTCGTAGCCGCGCTGTAGCTTTTAATCACAATGTAGGTGAAGTAGAAATGAGAGATATCCTTTCGCAATGTGATTTTCTGCAACTACATGCGACCTGAAGAACAGCACGCATTCTTGTTGTTTTAGTCTTTCCGTGTAGGTAAGGAGCACCGTTATTTTCTTTTATAAAATAATTTGATGGTTTTCCCTTAATGCTTAGGTATGAAAAATAACATCAACCGGTCTAAATCATCACACTTTCACTTCTTCAATTTGGGAATTCACAACACGTTCGAAGAAATTGTTGAAGCCTAAGAGTTTTCTCAGTTTGTCAGACTCTCGCTCAACCCCAACAAGGAGGCGCACTCGGCTGCACGAGGTTTTACTGACTGTGCGCCGGG
Organism: Dermacentor andersoni; assembly: GCF_023375885.2. Lineage (NCBI taxonomy): Eukaryota > Metazoa > Arthropoda > Arachnida > Ixodida > Ixodidae > Dermacentor > Dermacentor andersoni. The sequence goes on from NC_092815.1 coordinate 135,876,710, forward strand.
TAACGCGTCCTCTCCTGCGCGACCCGAGCCTCACTGCTCGTACGAGATCTGCAAACATAATTATCAAGAAGACTCCTGCCTTTGCCGCACTCCTCGCTGTGCAGGGCCCAGGCAGTCAATCTCAGACTTCTGCGAACAAGCACTTACCCGAGCCCCGCGGCGCTGCACACAATGTACCCCGAACGGTTCCCAAGCCCGGACTGCCCTCTGTGTGGTGGTTATGCGGACTTCGAACATGTCCTGTGGGGCTGCGCCTCTGCCGGTCCCCCTTTCACCCAAGAGGAAATGATGCAGCTCATTATAGGGCCCAGGACCAGACCTCTCAAATCCTGGCAGTCCAGAGGGCTCACGAGAGGCCGTCAGGTTTCACCTGATGGTCCCCGAGTGGGCCTATAGCCAGGTGACGTTGAGTTACTCACGTCTATTGTGGACCAAATAAAGTTGTTTCACTCACTCACTCACTCACTCCAAAGCTGAATCGGAAACAAACCATTTTCGCCGATCTAAAAAAGAAGAAAAGGAGTTGCCGCTCGACACTCAGCGTGAAGCGACGTCAGAGCATCTCCCGCCACCAATCTCTTATTATTTTGCCTAATGCCCTACCTATCTTGTTTAAAAAGAACGCAAAGTATTCCCAGCATAAAACTGTCTGAACCCCTATTGGGAACATTGTTTTTGTACTCCTCCATTGTATGTGATATTCCTACTTCATTTCTGCCACCAAACCTCCGATAACATCTTGCTAATCTCAAACTGCGGACGTGTTTGCTTTTACCATGCTATCCCTGAACCCAAGGACTTCGAGCAAACCAGAGGAGCCTAACCGACAGCTGGGTAGATACCTTCCAATGCTAATAAAACACGGAAACAGGGAAAACGAACGCCGCGCGGCGGCGGCGGCAAAGCGCTGTTGCGGCAGTGCGGCCACGAAGACTATAGTAGTGCGCCCCTGCTAAGTTGAGCGAGGAAACATCGGCTTCTTTTTCAACTTCCAGCACTTTGTCATGGACATTGAAAAGAAGCAAGTTCAGCGCGAATTGATGAGCTCTTTGAATGTTACTAAATAAGCTGTTCGCTCCTGCTAAACTCGCCAACGATTACGATGCTCACTAAAGCAAAATTTGAGGCAGCTCTGTAAGCGTTTTCACCTCGCGATTATTGGCTGGTGCGAACAATCTGTCCCGTGCGGCACGTTGCAAACGGAGCCAAGTTTGCAACGAGAGATCGCGGGAGGCAGCGCGTGGGCGCGATGCACAGCAGCTGCCGCAGACCTCCCAAGATGACGCGCGCTACTCTGGTGCCATCTCGTAGCCATGGTCGCCGCACTACCCTTTTCTCCTCTCTTTCGCCATACCCTCCTCCTCGCGTCTTTCATCCCCCATTGCGCTCCGCGTTCGCTCTTTCATCCTTCGCTGTTACGCTGACGCTCTTAAAATAAACGTATATAAAAAAAGAGAAGTGCGTTGGCTGCGGTTCGTGTGGCATCGAGCGATGCTGTGCCCCATGTGTTATGCGGAGCAGTATCACTCGACGCCACAGGAACACTTGATTTCGAGTTTGTCACCGAGTACACCTATTTGCATACTTTTCGGAGCTTGCTTTGGATAAGATTTTTGGATGATAGATTTCATTTTCCGGCTCTCGTGAAGATTGCATCAACAAGGTTCCGCTGTAGCTGTTACTCTGCATACAATGAAAGCGACGTGACCTATGCACCATCCATGCACTGAATCGAACCCCAAAGCCTGTTCTACAAAGAACCACTGAGATGCAAGTTTTATGCTGGCAAAGTGCCTATAATGAAAAATAGATTCAAGTGGAGTTATCGAGTTTGCTTTATTTATAAATACTTAAAGCAATGTAAAAACATGTGTAAACCTATTATTAAACCCAAGAAGAAAAAAAAAAGCAGGCATGCCACATTGAATCATTAGATCACCTGCGACAACATACCAACTGCATTCAAGTTGCTCGAGCAATATCATAGGCAGGTTGAACAGCTCGTTACTGCTACCAGAACATAGAAAAGCCCCACTAACAAATGGGTCCAGGGCATATTTGCATGGCCAAAAGCACAACTGAAATCACACCGTGTGAAACGAGCTTCATGATCTACGTTTAAGGTGAATGGCATCGCAATGAGCAGTTGCAAAAATTCCGGCTAAGCAATCTATGAAAACCACTGCAAGAAGCGCTGCGTCAACCAGTGTAGTGTAGTACCCGTTTGTGACTGGGCTGTCCATCCGTGATCCTGGGTGCTGCGCCACACGCCTAGGCGATATAGAGTGCTGGGGTAAACAAACCACAAAATGTATTTTATTGCACACAGCGCTGCTCTGTCATTGCACAGTCCGTGCTGTGTCTATAATACAACTCTCGATGAATGCCAGTCTCAGCTCTCATTCAGGAGCAATGTGGTGGCCAGATGCACATCATTGTTAGAGTTCCTCAAGGCCCTGACCACGTTCTGCCGCTCGAAGCCCATGTCCACAAGTGTCTGCACCTGTTGTCAAAAAAAGAAAAAAGCGTTTGTATGAAACAAGAACTGAAATACCGAAATATTGTATCCTTGATAAAAGCCGTGCCTGCTAGCAGAGCCACAGAAGTGGTAAAGCTGAATTTTGAATTCTCAATTTGTACCAGTAGCCAAATGCTTCACTAAGTTGGCTTTTCTTGCTTAGTCTTAGAAGTTCTCACAGCAGTGTTATTAGCTAGCAATAGATCTCAATAGAAATATGGACATAATGACATGACCAAAAACCTCACACTATCACTTCATATAGAGTCACGTGAATGCAATAATGCAAGGGTGCACACTTGGGCTAGACAAAAACGGAAAGTGATGCAGCGGCAAGTGTGCATACTTATGGTGCGGTGAAAAATCCAATTGTGACATGAGATGCGATAATTTTGGAGTAAACAAAGCGTTCCCTTGCATACACAAGCAGGCCATGTGCAGTGGTGCGAGAAGTGTGCTACACAAATCCTAATATGCTCACCACATGCGGAGGTTCAGGTACCCGAAGCATTATGAAGTGCGCCCCTACTATGAGCTGTAAGGGCATAGTGTATTTTCTTCGGGACTATAGTCCCCACTCAGTCTTTAGTCCACTGAGACGAATTTGAGCATAACTCTTTTGTTACCGCGAGAAAATGGTGGTTCCTTTATAGATCTCGGAAAAAAAATGATTTACCACTACAAATAATATTCCAGTACACATTGCAGAATCGCATATAGTGCATAGTGAAATGCTTTTTCCAAAAATATATGTTGCCAAACAATGAAATTTATTAGGTAAAACATAAAAATTATAGAAAGCACCATTTTTGCTTCCAGTTGATAAAAGCAATAAAGAAACATGATATCTACGAAAACATTAATATCAAAGGAAATTCAGTATATACATTTCAAAGATAAGTAACCCAGGAATAGTGTCTGGAAAAATAAGTGCTCAGTACACCACCATTCTTTGGATACAAGAAAGAAACCAAGACCACTTTATCGCTTATGCCATGCGGTGAAGCAGTTCCTGGATCTTGTGAAGCCTAGGTGCACTCTGCACTTTTCCCACAATACGTCTGGTTTATGTTCAGCTTTGTGGTCTTCGTAACACATATTGCAGTTCTGCCATTTCGGCATCTTCTGAGGATGGTCCGATGAGAAGTCCAAGGAACGTACTTCACCAGTTCGTATAGAGTCACGCACCTCTTCCAGGACCGATCGCTCTCAGTGTAGCTGGGCAACTACAAGATTATGCATCCAAGCATATCTGTTTGCATTCTTGCAGATTGTCTTTATCACCTCTGCAGAGAAGAAAGAAATCCCATGCCGCTGTAAACTGTCTTGCGCTGATTTGTAGTGCTGGGCCAAGATGTGCTACGAGCCGCCTTCTTGGTGTGAACGGAAGTTTCTTTGCTGCCGATGGTAGCACATCATAACTAAGCGAAGTATGCACTTTGAAGATAATCAATAGAGCTCTCAGGTCGTGAAAAAAGATCGGCAGATAAGCCCGCACAAGAAAGCAGGCCGCTCAAGGCCGTAAAGGAAATTCGATGGTGAACAGCTGCGGATGTCCCATGCTGACACAGGACATTGTCTCCATCAGAGCTTGAATGTGCTTTGCTGTCATCTTCGGAATAATAACTCAAGTCCACATCACTAAATTGAAGTGCAGGTGCAGCACAGTTTCGAGTACAATGCTTTTCTGGCAATGCAGCCATGTGGGACGACGTCATGGGAGCAACTTTCGATAAGGGCGCAGTGACACTGGCAGCGCCCCTTGCCTGGATATTATAAGAGATGCGAAACCAAAACTCTTGGAAGCTGGTTGGAAATGCCAGGTCCACATGTTGGACATGCGACAGACCTTCAGAAATACACTTTGGTAGAATAAAACGACTCGGACTCCAAAGCAAAGCTCACTGGCGAATGGCTGGAGTCATTTCCAGTTAATTATCACTACCGCGCACTGTCGGACAGCAAAGCTGGTGATATAATTTAATTCTTGACTTGCTGGGAGTCATTTGACTACAAAATTTTGATGCTAGTGCAGTGTAATCGTGTGCGGCATGCTTTTTTCTTGAGCATGACAGAAGGCGACATTTGCTACAACATACGCACCTTAGTTCGCAAAAAGGTCCGTCAAAAATCACGACGTCGCCGGAGTGTGAAAGCTTAAACTGATTTTGAAAGTTCAGTGCCTGTACTAACTACTGGATGGCCTTAAGTGGATAAGAAGCGGCTCCAACATGACAAAATTGGCAATCTAAAGCATCGATCATCGGTGATCAATTCGAATAGGCATGGTAACGAAAGATTTAAGGGAAAGTTTTTAATCTGATTAGCATATTTAGAGTGCTTCCTGTACTTTCCAGAGGTTGGCTGTACATTTAACTATGTCTTTAACCATTTTCCCGCACACTTTGGTCACTGGCTGGTCTATGCTCTAATGGGTAGGGCATTTATTTGGCTGCTGTGCTGAGGGAACTAGGTCCGAAACCAACCGTCGGACCAACCTGAGTCACTGGGTATGTGGCACTAGGTATGCAATGCAATTCAATGAACCTCCCTAGCGCCAACTTGAGTAACTGGGTATGTGCCGACTAAGCTGCACTGTGCAGTTTGCAACAAGGTTTTGCACATGTGTTCACAAATCTGAACACTAAAATGTAGCCACTTCAACTACTGCGAGCAGCATTCCCTTGCATATCGCAAGCTGTCAGTATGAGCTGGAAATACTGCTTGCGTGCAGCAAAGATAATTGCAGAGCTGATTTCGCTATGCGATATAGCATAGGAAAATTTGGCAGGCACAATCTCGTCTCGGATTCTTCAAGTGCCATTTCAGTTCTTCAAAAATTAAATCTTGTAGACTTGGCACTCCACAAAATTTATAGCTTTAAACTTCTATAGTCCAGAAAATATGGTAACAAAATATGAACAGAGAGATATTGCAACCAGTTACCATTCGCGACATTGAAAGCTGTCTCCAACCACTTGCCACAAGGTGCAGCCATCTCATCATGTTTCACACTGTGTTCCAGGATTTCAAGAGAAGTGTGCACCTCTGGACACCTATTGTCCAATCAATCGCCAATGTGCTTGCAGCGCATTGTTCTTTTAGATAGTGTATAAATGAATAAAGGTGGTACAAAATGTGCCAGCTAGCACAAAACCCTTGCTGTGCTGATGATGACAAGCACAAATTGCAAGCAGGAATGTGCTGCATGTTTCATTATGCTGCCTTCAATGAAATTTTGTCCCAAGGCACTCAGGGCATGTGGCACATGCAAGGCAGTAATAATAATAATAATAATAATAATAATAATAATAATAATAATAATAATAATAATAATAATAATAATAATAATAAAAGCGCTCCAGCCAGCATACCTGCTCCTCTGTAGAGTGACCATTTGGTATGTTGCTTCGGTTTTCTGCATTTGAACAAAGTAGGAACAACATAAATGTTTTAGAAGTATGCAGCTACCACGAAGGTCCGATTTAACAAACACACCAGCCTACTAGCTCCGAGACAGGCATAACTTGCAAACACGAAGCACTGAAGTTCACAAACCAGCTGTAGCGAGTTTCCAACAGTGCACCACAGCCATGATCAAATTTACAGCATAGGATATGGGGCTGTGTATTCTACTATAGCCATGCAGTATAGCTGCGCAGCTCAATGTTCTCAGCTGTACTTCAATAACCTTGTGGTAACTTGCATTTCAACAGATGCAAATTATACACCATTGCAGAGGGCATTAGAAAGTGTGCTTATTTATTTGTTCATAATACCATATCATACTGCAGACCCAATACAGGGCCAAAAAAAAAAGAAGAGCAGAAATTCAATAACATTAGAAAAAAAAAGAATAAGTGTTTACAGCCAGCAAATAAAACATTCAGGAACAAAAAAAAATATGGCATACACCCTCAAATAGAACAGACACAATTCAAACTAAGAGAAAGATAGGCAATATGCACTTACAAAATGTCCACAAAGCACAACACAAGAGAGAAGTAATTTGTCTTGGTTAAAGTGAAAGCGTGAGGTCTATCTGAGTGCACCAAACAGCACGAACAGCAATGTGGCCCCATCGACTGCAAGCTTCCCCGCCTTAGCTATCAACAGAAGTACAGCTGGCCCAGAAATAAAACAAGCAAGGACACAAAGAGCACATTGATGACATATTTGACATTATGATGAATAAGAAAGAAAAAGTTACCATAAGCTTCTGTATTCATCATATTATTCCAAGCGTCACTGTCATCCAAGCTGGGAACAAGCCGCTCTGCATAGCCTTGTGCCATCTGCTGTCGGCTCTGGATGCCACGGCAAAAAAGATCAACAGTTGAAATAAGTCTCTGCTAGTCTTCTGTGAACAATAGTGACCATGGACTCGGAAGAAGAATGTAAAACAAGAGGGACAATGAAGTTCTTGATAGCTCGACAATTCAGGACATATATGATTAGCAATGACATGAGCAAAATAATGCATTTTGAAGATCTAGACAGTGCCATTATTATTCCTGCACCCTTTTCTTTTCACATTCAAGACCAGATTCTCATGTTTAGTACCACCAGAGAGATATTTCTTTGCTGGTCTTGAGCACACACCTTTTCCAAGATATATAGGTACTTCAATAACAATTATTTACCTCTAGAAACAACACACAAGCAGCAGGAAACCTGAAACAGCAGCGACCGACAAGCAACACATTGTCTTTCGGTCACAGTGCCCTGTAGCCAATTTTGCCTTCTTTAGGAACTGGTCGGAACAATCTGCTTCGAAGCAAGCGTCACTCTGGTAGGTGGTGTCCTGTGCTTACAGGAGAGGGCGTTGCACATGCCATCCTGATTTCTTTATTGCATGCATTTTCTTGCAAACATTCTGCTGCCCAGTATTTCAACCCATTTAAAGCTTTTCCGTGAACAGAATTCATTTTTCATAAAGCTTGACTCAGTATTCACGAAATTGTAAAATGAGACAAAATTCCTAAACACTACCAAACATGCAGGAGTTGGCAGGTATGTCAATGGCCTTAGAAGGGACACTAAAGGTAAATAATATGTCAAGCCAAAGTGATAGATTAGTGCTCGAGAATCCCTAAGGTGCCCATATTATTGCGAACAGAGCCTTAGTAATCGAGAAATTGAGGTAAGTGCAGAACACGATTAGACTACCACAGGACGTTCAAGTACTTGCCTGGTGACGAAGGCACTCCTCATTTAACTTCTGTCACTAGTAATCAGCTGCTCGTTATAAAAACATCATTGTATTGCATTATAAGACAAAAGAAAATGCTACTTGTCCAGCTCCATTTCAATTTTAGAAAAATGAACTTACTGACATTGCCCTTGACAACGACGTGGGCAGGTCAGAGGTTTCATTTTCGCTCGATTCTGCGCCACCTGCACTTTCGCATTTCAGTAGTTTCATTATCACATAGTGCTGCACTGGTTGTGCTGACTCGCGAAACTCACACAAAGTGCAAGCAAGCGGCAGAGAATTCCACTTCCGTATGATGTTGCGTAATGCCCGAATGGTCCACGCCAGTTGCCCAAAAGCAGCTGCAGTGGTGAATACACTGCACTGTCTTAGTTCGGTTTCTCCACCCGCGTGTTTGCGCTTTGTACAAAAAACTGCACCGCCTTCTGTCAGCCGCTGTTTTACTCACCGACGGCAGCAAAGGGCAGTGATGGCATATGCAACTTCACCACACCCTGGTTGGGTGGCGGGGGATTTAGATTTGAACTGCGATAAAGGTATACAGACCTTTCAGATGCCATTTTCTAGTAAACTGTCTTTTCTTGGTACAAAACGAGCAAGGTTTCTGGAATGGTGTTTAAACAGTCCACGTCGACTTTGTATTTACCTTTAGTGTCCTTTTAATGGGCCTGTAAGGCATACTACATAAATACATAAACAAACATGAGCAACCCACTATGCCCATGGCAGCAGCGGCGAGGTGAGGTGGCGTCCGGGAACCCCTTGCGTGCTGCAGGAGCAGCTGCCGCTCGAGCATCTCGGCCTGCTGCTGCCTCTGGATTTCGAGGGTGGCTCCCATGAAGGGCTCCTCCCGAGGCGGTGAGGAACGCATCAGCCTCCCGATTGTCGCTCCACACAGTCGGCCTATCCAGCTGGGCACCCGCACTATTGAGCTTACCCAAAGCAGGTTCCAGCGGCATATCACTCCGGCCATCTGCAGGATACCCCCACATGCACTTGTCAAGCTGGGCACCTGTTTTGCCTCACAACACTGTATGGATGGATGATAACAGGGTCCCTATTGAAACGGAGTGTTGGCATGCATCACCAAGGTTCTTCCCTTCCTACTGGGCCCCTCTTCTTCACTTTCATAACATATGCAGTTTACGGTAACAAAACACCGAATCTTTAAGAACTCTATGCCAGGCTATAAATTAATTTTAAAACTTTACATCTTCACTGTGTGTTCTTTTCTGCCACTAATCCTTTAGCCATAGTCTCCTCCACCTCAGATGCCGTTAATGCCCAAGGACTCTGGCATGCTAACCACATCCATTTGTTCTGGATGGATACAGCGACATTCTAAAAAAATTCGCTGAGTGATATCTTCCACATTTTTACATGCTATGCACACATCTTTGTCACCAATGTCCCATAGGGCATTTGGCTTGACAATCATTGCACTGTACAGCAGTGAAACTGGTGGCTGCCTGCAGCTGCATAGGCAATTTTAACAGCCATCAAATTAGTAGTTTATTTCAGTGTGCAGAAGACATGGGTGCAATCTGAAGTCTTAAAGGCCTTTGAAAGGCGGAAGCGCACAGCCTATTTAAATGTTGTGCACATTTATAAAGCACAAAAACTGTGAGCAAGTCAAATTGGTCCCATTGTTAAATATTTTAAAGCATAAAGCTTTCTTTGCCTTGTTCCTTTATTTTGCATTGTTGTCTTACTGAGTAGACAGTCCCTTGGGCCACTAAGACACCGAGAATGTACCTACTGAATGTACCCACATAGACAACTTGGTGAATGTAGCAGTGCAACTTGCATAACTTGAGTCACTGGGCATGCGCCCCCCCCCCTTCCCCCACGAAAAAAAAGAAAAGGAACAAGTGGTAAGAAATTAAAAATGGAGCAAGGCAGCAACAGAAGCAGCCAAGTATTTAGAAAGAAGTTGTCACTGCAACAGATGCAGCATCACAACACCAGGAAAAGTCTGGAATTTGAATGTTTTGTTTTGCACTTGACTGGTCTTTTTTGTATTAAAGGGCCCCTCACCAGGTCTGGCCATTTTGAGCTAACAAGCACAGAGCATACATTGTGCAATAACGATTGTGTCTGCAAAGTATTACATCGCTACGTGCCGCGGATAGATCTGAAATTTCAAAACAAATGCCGTTTTCTCTACTTGCGACCGCTGCACTCCAATCTGGAAGGCGAGGTAGTCGTGTCCATAGTGTGACGTCGCTCGTGGCGACACGTGACTTCGAGAATTATTCAAGACAACATCTGTTATTTGTGTGATCTGTTGCTTGAATTAACGAATTGAAGTTTAGAGAAATAATAAAACACACAAACGGAATGTCTGCATGTTTTTTTGTTTTACTTCGCACCGAAGCAAGAGAGATGTACTTCCGCTTGATCGACTTGTTCCCACGGTTGTGCGGTCAATGTGCGCAGGTACCGGAACTATGCCATTTTCTACCGTGTTCTAGCGCGTGATCATGCTGTGCGATCCGCTTGTTCTGCCTCAGTATTCGTGTAGCACTCATGTAGCACTGAATTATACCGCCACTCATGTTTCTTTGTGCACACTGCACAAAATCGTGCACTGTGTGAACGAGACAACAGCTCGCACGCTACGCTGTCGGCGAAAGTGCGTATTGGGGGGGGGGGGTAGAGAGAGAGAGAGAGAGAGAGAGGGGGTGCCTGCGACTTATGCGTCACGCGATCCTCGAGTTCTGGTAATGGGAGAATGCAGGGAAGGAATTTCGCTTGCATAGGCTAGACGGGGCGAGTGGAGAGAGCGTCTCGCTTGGCAGTGGAGCCTGCCTGCTGAAATCATGGGTTCGCGGCACTGAAACATTTCTATCTGGACTTAATGAGCCGATTTGAAAAATTTTTGTGGCAGAATGCTCCCTAGACAACACGTAACAACTTCCAGTGTATAACCAAAATTTGCTAAGGGGGCCTAGTGAGGGGCCCTTTAAGGTTGCTTGATTTTGTGCCATTTTCCAGCTGAGTTTATTTCACCATTTCTAGCCCTGCCTAAATTGAACCCGAGTACAACAGTTGCTATTGTTACTGAGTCACTATCTGACAGAAGGTCTGTTAAATCATCCATGTCTTATCTCTCTTATTCACTAGTTCCTGCCCATCTACAATATGTTCATGTAATTGGGTACCTGCTCATAAGGCTTGTTTTGAATGGAACTGCCGGTTCAGTGTCAAAGGTGCAACCCACTCCTTCCTATCTTACTGCTGACAGCACGCATCACGGTGGTTAGATTTTGAAGGCATGCAGCTATGAAAGCATTATCAAACCCTGTACAAGCTGCTTTTCCAGGTTATAAGCACCCATTATTTCCCTGACATAGCAAATTTTATAACACTGGAAAGCTCGAGTTCCTCCTGAAGAAATTACATTGCCACATTACCTCCCTGGATTTCTTTCTTACACAGGTCAGGTTTGACGCCCTTCCTTCTGTGCTTGTTTTGCAACAAGGAAGAGACAATTGAACAATTCTTATCTTATGGTAACTTCACTGTTGCAAGAAAAACTAACTATCTGAAGCCTTGGCAGATCTTGTTAGTATTCTGTAACTTTGGGTCTTGGCTCTGGGATTCAATGATGGGGATGTTTGCTCGACCAACCGAGAATTTCTTACTGAGTCCTACCGATGGCCCTGTTATATTTGTAACTCTTTTTTCTTTTGAAATTCTCAATAACTGACCATTCATCCTTATTGTTGTTATTTTTATTCTAACATGTAATTTCGCCTTTCCACAGCATTTACTTGGTAACTCCTGAAAAACTTATTACTGGTTATAACTTGGAATAACTAATCTATTTCTTGGCCAATCCCCTTTTATATGCCCTACTTTTTAACTGGATAACAATGACAAATGAACTGAACAAAATGGGACCAGAGCGTACATTGAGCCAGAGTTACTAAGAAGTGAACAAGTTGGCAACAGAAAATTGAAGAATTTGGCGACAGAGAAGTTTGTAGAATTACATTCCAATTGAAGAAATTTGTGCAACCATTTCCATTATTACTATTACATTTGCATAATATCTGCTTTAGCATTTGCACTAATGTCAAAGAAAGCTTCACTTAACAGAGATTCCCACATTAGGGAGGGATTAACCAAAATTTTTTTCCCCCTTATGGCAATTATGCATGCCAGAATTATGGCAGTGCCAAAAATTGCTCAAGTTATCAGTAGTAATTAGACTGCAATCTATGCGAGACTTATGCGAGTACAGCTGCCATACATCTAAGAGCAACAGCAGTGCTATGACCATAAACACACTGTCAGGAACAGAAATACACAGTTAACGTATTGAAGTCAGTGGTGGAGGTAGATTGTTTTCCATAATACAAGTCGTTGCTAGCGATGGTAGCACAATGAGCTTATTGTTAAATTATTGAAAGCCTCAAAGACTACTATCTTTCATGCTAGAATTGACCTGTAAAAAGGGCAATGCCTTTATCAGATGAGTTTGTGGAAAGAAGAGCACCTGGGAAAAAAATGATTTTCTTTTCATGATTTTGCTTTTCTTTTTTATTGAAATAACTACAAAGCACAATATTCCAAACATGTGCCAGGTTGTTTCTGATCGTTGCTTACATTAGGTGGCTCCAGCTTCCCGCGGCTGGTGTCACGTTACTCAACTATTTCTGAAGAGCAAATGGTAAGCAATGCAGTGGCAGCGTGGCACCAATTACATAGTCTTGGAATGCACTGAAACAACACTATACATTTTACCACTCTCTCCATATATCCATTTCCACATCCTGCATGCATTTCAACAGCAACTTTTCATGGGTTGCTTGCGCATCTACTCCAACACACTATGCCGCTGTTAACTGCAGTAGATTCACCATTCTCAGAAGATGGTACAACGATGAATAAATCCTATTATTCAATAATTATTATCTTGCAGCATTCACATTTCTGCGTCCGCATAACTTTTGGAAAGGAAAAATGCAATCCAAATTTTGCTGTCTCTACCCCTTCAACAACTGCACACAAATTAATGGTCATACGTGTTAGAAAATATTACCTACACTTCACACTCAAACCTAGCATGTCGCAGTTTTGGTTATTGCGACTTTTGCTGCCAGATTAAATTAAATATTCCCCTGAAGATTGCAGGCTGCCTATAACTTGAAGCAGGTCCTAAAATTAAAATGGTTATGAGCAGAGGCCAGATTTTTAAGAACTAAAATATTTAAGCACTAAAATAATTGGTTTTAGGTGTCTAAAACAGGTGTTTGAAGCATTGTTATTATGCATCATAGGGACCAAAAATTGCTTTCTGTATTGAAGGTTCAATGCCAATTTTGATGGTAAGAAAACTGAAGTAGACTTCACATTGAGGTAATGACTTTACTTTGCAAGTCATCGATTCCTAGAGCCTTTTTTGGACACGTGAGAGACCGATTTTTGGTCAACCTGCATACTGCAAGCATGTTTAATACATCTGTTCAGACACAATGAGCATGCAATGCGTGTTTATTAGCCAGACAATCTGCTGAAAATCTCATCAAGTGGAGCAAGCACGAAAACCCCAAAATTACACCAGGTAAGCCGCTAAACCGTTAATGATAAAAGGTAAAACTTGTGCCTAATGAATTGAAGTCATGCATTATTCCAGTAAGAAAAGAAGTGCTGAATAATGTGCGTTCAATGATCTTTTTAAAACCTATTACAATAACCACATGATTATCACCTCTAGATTTTTAAGTTCAAGATTGTGCCTCTTCTCGCTTGCGATAAGCTTTTATAGGACGAAAACAAGCACTCGCAATCGCCAGGAGTGAATGGAACACTTTTGTATTTCCATATTGCTGATGGCATCACACTCGCTGGGATTCTTAAGTGTTACCCTCCAAGACCTCGAAACTTTCTTTGGGCGGAAAAACAACAACTTCTGTTTCTTGTTTACGCAGACCACAACCTTGTACAAACTTTCTCGACAGCTGCTGCAATACACGTGGGCTGCGTTAAACTTTTGTCTCGTCCTTTTTCTTTTGTGGTTGCATGTGTTAGCGCTGTTATAATTTTCAAATCAAGTATGCACCAAGTCGCCCAGAAAGAAGTTTTAATGAATCAACTTGTGTTATGGTGCAGCAGCTACGTCGCACCCCGTGCACTGCTCATAAGAACTGTTCCGTAAGCACTTTTTCTATATCACTGTGACTATAGTCTTTGCAAGCTTTTTTTTATCATACATTAGAGCACAACAGCATGTACCCGCTTATGTACATTTATCTAAATAAAGAGAGCAGGACGAGTGGCAGAGCTTACTGCTTTAGATAAATTGCCATAGGCTTGTTTTCTCTGTACAACCACGAAAGAGTACAGGCGCTAACAAGGGTAAAGCACAACTACAGTCCATAGTAGTCCCAGAAAACTTTGCATGCTTTCATTTAAAATACACACTGTGCTCTACAGTCGGCACTCTTTCCAAGCTACAGCCAACAATACACTTTTATCAAAATGCTGCGCCCATTTTTCTCTCTAATCTCTGCTTTCAGTGTAACATGGAGTTGCGTTACTGAAGAAATAGACTTTTTATTACCTTGTTCTAGGTCACTACTAACCGTAGTGAAATACCGTCAAAGGATCAATAAACGCTACCACGCAAGCCCTTATTTGCTAGATCACATTGCCAGGTGCATTGCCATTTGTAACAGCATCTGCCAATGCTGCTAAGTCTTAATGAAAGAAGAATGTGCTTCCGAAACATAATGAGCAGCCCTGCAAAAAGAGTTTTCAGGTGCAAAAAAGCAAAAATAGGCATACATAGGAGCAAACAACCGAAATAGGCATTTATAGGTACCTTATATTCAGTGCTAAACAACTTCTTAAACCATAATTCGTGCTCATGCACCAACAGGGTGCAATTGCAACGCATGGGAAGAAATCGGCATTTGCCAATAATCCGATTTCTGGTTATGAGCTTTGCAGGACTAGATCTTTACGAACAACAATAGCGAACGTAAGTTGCCACAGAATGAAGTCTGTGATCCACTCACCAATGAACACAGCCCACACACTGCTGTCTCCTTGGAAGTGCTAAGTACCTGCGAAAGCAAAAAGCCGTGCAGTATGATGTAGGAGACTGGTACAGAGCGAATAAAATGCACTTCATGCGTTCCCTTGCACACTGTTGTCACACAGCACTAGACAAATGCACTCGAAAATGCCTTTCCCAACAATCCTATCAAGTGAGGAGGGGAAGGAAAAGGAAGTACTACAAAAGGTGTTGACAGGTTCACAGATGCACATTAACAGGTTCACATGTAATAACACTCAAAGCGCTTAAGGAGTCCTGCAACACACCCAAGAAAGCATCCTTTGTGGCATTGATATCAATGTCGCACTGTGGTGGTTTAGTGCATAGGAGACATCACAGAGTCAACTATGATGACTGGAGAAAAATGCAATGCTATGTTTGTGTGGCATTGAGAGTCCTGTGCAAAAACAACCAAATTATGCTTTACACCAATTTTAATTAGGACCTCTACCTGAGAACAAATGAACTAGGATGAAAAGGTTTATCAAAGGCCACATGAGATGCTTAATACCTATTTATGCTGTTGCTCATTTTGATCAATAATCCACCTTCTACCTCATGCTGATCTTGAATTTGATAACTTACGTTTGCATACATTGTTTACCATAGCTTCTTTCTCTTTAATTTAATTCTCATGCCAAGAAGGAATGTAGAGCAAACACAGAGGCATTAAAAAACTGTTGCATGGACTCTTGAAGTGAGAGGTTTACATAAATGCTTTCGCAGGAAGTTGCTTTTATGGTGTGGTGCATATAAAGAACCTTCAATATCTATGCTAAAAATGCTGCATGATGTGTATTACACCTGTGAGAAACATGCATTGAAAATTATGTAAATGACGCACCTGCAGCCCGAGCAAGTATGTGAGCGTTTTCCCTGTGACAGGGATGCCCAGCACATGTGACTGGGCCACTCGTGGGATATCGAGCAGGTAGTTCACAAAAAGTGAAAACACCAATGCATAGCTGCAAGAAATCAGACAGCAAAGGTTGGCCACATGTACAGTCAGCTATGATCATGATCATTATCATAGCCGATATAACCAACTCTAGAGGAAAAGCTCCCCATAGCACCCATGCACTGAAATCGGGATGCACAAGGGCATTGCCATATTGCTGCTCTGCGAAGGCGCGCATTCCCAGGTGATGAGACGCAATTCAGACGAGACATGCAATGAACGCAATCGCAAGCCTCTCTCAGTATGGCGACGCCATCTAGTTCAGGTGCCCGCAAACGCACCCTTTCATGCACCGTAAAATTTACATAAGAATTTTATAAATTGCAATCAGATATTGGTAAAAAATATACGGAATAAACTTCATACATTGATCATATGTACATGCAAAGTGTAAATGTTTGGTTTTGCATGATATTTTTCATATATTTAGCACCCCAAAATGAGAGGCAGCAAGATGATGCACCTTTGCAGTTGAACTTCTTTTGTCCCGCTTTTATTCTAGATCTTTATAGAAGAGCAGTAATGTAAGCAGATAAGGCAAATACTAAAAAATTATTCACAAAGCATACTTGAAGGAGTAATTGCCAGCTGAATGAAAAATCATTAAAATAAATTGCAAGGTTCAACGTCCCAAAACTGCACAGTGGGTTATGATGGACGCTGTAGTGAAGGGCTATGAATAATTTTTACCACCTGGGGTTTGTGCACCTAAATTGACATGCATGAGAGTTTTAGATTTTGTCTCGATCGAAATGTGGCCACGCAGCCGGAATGGAAAATGAAATATTCTAGAGCACAATGTGTACTCATCGCATGCATCAGCAAAGCAACATCATCATGTTCTACAATAATGCATATTATGGGCTGCACATTAGTATGTACGGTATGCATGTATGTATGTATGCGTGCATGTTTGTATGTAGTACCATTAGAAATATGCACTGGCAAATCTAGAGGAACAATGCCGATCCCTTCAGCAATGTTAACGCCACGTAGCCACTCAAGGTCAACTTCAAATGTTGTTTACATTAAACAATGTCTCAGCAAACACAGATATACTTAACCAGATATGCATTACTGCTAGTAGTGCCAAGCAGTTGCTCTCTCAGCAGAGGCAGGACATGTTTGCCTTTATTTAAGATACTGTACGGCACGAGGGTGCTCACACTTCTGGCTCGTGTATGCGCACTTATGGAATGGTAAAAAATACGGCATGCAATATGCGTGGAACAGCAGCAGCAGTACACTTACGGTCCACTGGGAAACGTTGACAGTGGGACCTCGAAATGTCTCAGCGTGTATATAGATGCAAGCTCCAAAAGTGTGGCCACTGCCGATGCAGCCAAGAGGAAAGACTGGAATGAGAACATCAAATTTAGGTGCCAAACAAAGTCGGTTGCTGATCACCGGCGGCAGTGCTACTCGGCGGCAGTCGCCGTACTTACCGCAAACTTTTGTGAGCCATAGCGTCGTTCAAATACCCGAAAATAGTAGATAAGGAGCGACCCGCACACCAAGTCTTTAGTGTCGAGAAAGCACACTTTTGATGTGACTAGCCTCCAAAACTAGAAAGCAACAAAAAGAAGAGCAATGTCATTAGCTGACGCGACGCACAGAGACACACAGTTAACGAACTGATGTCGCCAGGCAGTGACACGAACGCGATGTCTACTTGTGATAGAATAACAATGACAGCTCACCTCTCCCCTGTCAACGATGTCCGAGATGTCGTACAGGACGTAGTGCCTAACCTGGGCGAGTATAGGTGTGTGGAGCGCACATGATGTGAGAAATATCGAACCTAGCAGCCCCTTGGACACCGGAGCCTTGTCTGAAATTGATCGATGCATAGAAAATACACAATGAAGGGCTGCTGTAATCCTAGGTGTGACAATCGCGTGCTAACAAGTACGACTGGCTTGGAACGAAAAGTAGGATAAAGACGCCCCGTACACGACATGGTACAGCGCTTTGTGTAAACGGCACGCGAAAGTCACTTACAGAATCCCGACGTACTGTACTGAGAAAGCATCGCAGCCATTCCTCCAATTCAACTAACTAAATAAATACCACGAGTCACGTCCGCTACCATTATGATTACACTACACTAACGTGAGCTTATCCTAGCGGATCGTGAGAGAAGCTGGCATCAAAACAAGAACCAGCACATTTGAGTAGGGTATGAACAACTTGAAAACAACTATCGACCACAGGCTAAGGTTAGAACATTTTATTAGCAATTGCAAATTATATAAATTACGAAACTATATAGTTGAATATAGATGGTAATTTTATGTAGTGAACAAGTAATGGAACGTTGACAGTACATTCAAGGTTCCATTCGGTTCCCACAGTAATAATTACTTATGGAATTAAAACTAAATCCTGATTAAAATTGTAAAGTAAGATAGGTAAGATATCAAACTAAATAAAGTAGTTGATTTCTTTCTTCCGCGAATCGCTTGTGTTTGCATCACAAACTAACAAAACCGAAAGTGAAAGTCGACACTCGTGGTAAAGCTGTACGGCGGGCTGTGAAGTTGTCCGCGCTCTTTTGAAATGATACAGATTTTTCCATGAGTGCCGGCGAGCACGCTTCTCTTGTATTGGATACCCACGTTTTCGTCTCGAGCTCATGGGGCCGTCTCGGTACTTCATAACGACACCTATATTTTACGTCAATTCAGGTGCGGCGGAGCGCGGCTAATGCACTTTTCCGTTTCACAGACGCTCAACATTTGTTGCAAGATCGACAGCATTCACTGCCAGTTTTGCATAGGTCACATCGGTTTTCTTTTCTCTATTTAGGACCTCATATTGGTCACCATCACACAGTCGTCTTGGCAGACGCCCTTCACAGGCTGCACAGGTTGTTGAATCCTAGACAAGAAACAATATTCTCAACTGGGACGGACGAGCATGGTCTAAAGGTAAGTGTAACGTGCAGAGAAGTCAAGGACCGAAACTAAAGGACCGTCGCGAAAATGTTTAAATCGCATGTTCGTGACAACATTGGCAAGCTTTCTGTGCTTGTATTTGTCGCCACTTCTTAAATCTCCTTTTTTGATCGGCTTTATTTTAAAGATCCAGCAAGCGGCGTCAAGGGCAAAGCAAGATGAAGTGACATTCTGCAATGGAATTTCAAAGCAGTTCAAGGTACACACGTTGTGGCACGACCTTTTTATTCGAAGACCTTCTTTCGTGCTGCTTCACATGTCGTACCAATTTACAGGACCTGTTTGACAACACGGGCATCACATATACGGACTACGTTCGCACAACAGAGGACCGACACAAAAAGTGTGTCGAACACTTTTGGGTATGCGAAACGAAATCATCAGAAAGCGTAGTGCAAGATATGTTGCAGACGAATAGGTGACCTAAAGGCATGTTTTTACATTTTGCAGAAAACGCTGCGGGAAAAGGGGTGGATATACACGGGAGTATACAAAGGCTGGTATTCGACACAAGATGAACTCTTCCTGTCCGAATCAGAGGTGACGGAAGTAAAAGGTGCCGACGGCACTGCGCAGAAGGTGAGAAGCAGCTCTCGCTTTCGAAAATGACCTTGGCTGGACATTTTGAGTGCCAGGTGTTGACCTCGTGTCTTGTAGACTAGTTGAATGCGCAGGGTGCTGCGGGTGTCTGCAATATGTAAAGGTGCTGGGCTGATAACAGCTTCCTGCCTGTGGCAACGTAGTATGATCGTGTGATATGATGAGTTAAACGTTTAATAAACCGTTGGAGCCATGGTGTTTGTCTCTGCTTACAAGGTAATGCTAATGTAGAGCATCCATGCTGCTCAGCAGTGGCTGGCACAGCAGATGATCTGCATACTGTAAAACTTCAATGTAGTTCCATGCCGCCACTGTTGTCTCATAGAAGTCTCATATCCATGTAGTATGACTCGGTGGGATGGATTATGTGCGCACAACTCAATTGTACAAGTTCTCTTGTGTTGAATGAAATGTGTGCAAGAAATAAGTGTATTGTGCCTCTAGGGTATGTGCTCTCCCACTGTATGTGCCTTCATGTATCTCCAAGAAGCATTGTACTTGTGCAGCAAAGTTTGTCTTGTGTAGGTGTGAATAAAATCATTAAGCTAAATACACAATGCAATTTACTTCTAATGATAAAGCACATAAAGATGCATCAATAATTACGGTCAGCCAACTTAGAATTACCATATTTTTCTTGCTTTAGTCTACAGGCTATACAAGCTTAAAAGTTGAAATTTCACAAGGTGCAGACTGTTTAAGACTTTATTTCTATGGATTGCTGGTGCACTTGAAGGAAGTGAGGCCTGTCTGCACTAGCAAATTTTTCCTGGGCTAAATCACATAGCCAAGTTAACTCCGCAATGATTGTCACGGTGCCCTAGCAATATTTCCAGCTCATACTGGCAGCTCGTGATATGCAAGCACATGTGCAGTACCTTGTTGCAAGATGCACGACACATATATATGCAGCTGCATATATGCATAAAACACAAGAACAGTTGTGATGGCACCAAAAAGACGAAGAGCCTTGACAGCATTGTTCTAGCTCAGTGAAGTCTAGCGTGGACAAGAACTAAATATTCTGAAGGCAGTGAAGACATTGAGGAGCCAATCATGAAGTCCGACATGTTTGACTTGTTCCCCT
Organism: Dermacentor andersoni; assembly: GCF_023375885.2. Lineage (NCBI taxonomy): Eukaryota > Metazoa > Arthropoda > Arachnida > Ixodida > Ixodidae > Dermacentor > Dermacentor andersoni. The sequence goes on from NC_092815.1 coordinate 135,897,114, forward strand.
GTTCTGGCAGCCCTGATGAGAGTGATTTGGACAACTTTTAGAAGTGATTCCTATGTGCAGTCTAGTAGAGGACCTGTAGGCATTTACTGGTAGACAATAAAAATTTTGCTTACCTTCTGTTTACCGGATGCAGACAAACTAAGAGACCCAGTTTCAGTCGAGGTTTGTCCCTGTAAACTATATAGTGGGCGTGGAGTTTGGAAGAAAAGCTTTTTGCTTTTTGCTTGGACTATCGGGTGCGTCTGAAAAATATGTTATGCAAAAATAAACTATGCACAATGATCACATTATTGTAATTAATTGAATAGATATTTGAGAGTCTTTCTCAGAGAAAGCTACTTTATTTCTTTAATGAATGGGCATAGAATAAACTGACGCAGTGAAATACTGCCAAGGGACTGGTGACAGTATGAGTTTGAGTCCTTGTAGATGTGAGTGGATGCTGTAATTTAGTGTTTTATGTGCTTCCAAGGACTTGCTAGCATGTGTGCAATACCTGCATACTGCACAATGCTCTTTTCAGGCTCTGCCACCTACTGTGGCATGGTGCACAAATCGCAGGCTTTCATCAGCATGTGCCACTCAGAAAACCAGAAGGCACAAGTTTGTACAGTGGCTTAAATGCTACAATTGATGGTTCATTGTCTTCGTGCCTTGCCTTCCAGTGAGTGGCTTCTGCGGTGCTAGATTATAGGTTTGCACACAGGACACATAACTGAGCTGACTTACTTTTTTTTTGCTCTGGACCTTGTCAAGATACAGAGCACAAACAGAGCTTGCCTTAGATAATCAACAGGTGTTTATGGGAGCTTGTTACAACATTTGTCTTGACTTAATAAATGCTGGACAGATTGATTAAATTTGTTGTGTTATCAGTTGACTGTGTTGTATGTATATGTCAGTATGTTGCCTGAAGCTGCAACCTATGTTAATATGCCGTATATGCCAATGCTGTGTAGCCTAACGCAGTGTTCATCACCTTAGATCAGCGTTGAATCTGGGCACCCAGTAGAATGGATGGAAGAGAAGAACTATTTGTTTCGTTTGTCCCAGTCCCAAGGGGACTTGCTGCACTGGTTGAAGTCTTCAGGTAAATAAAAGCTTTTCATTCCTTTTGCCAAAATGTGCTCTCATGCAGCCATTCCCCCCCATCCCCCCCACCCCTAATTTTTCAGAAGGTTTAGTGAAGCCTGCAAAGTTTCAAAAACTTCTTATGCACTGGATTGATGCTGGCCTTCAAGACCTATCTGTATCCAGACAGAGCACACGAGTTCACTGGGGCATTCGCGTGCCCGAGGACAGTTCACAAACAGTAAGTTAAGTTGCTTCTTGCTGTAGCACTGCTGTAATAAATAGAAAGAAGCCATTACATTTCATCAAAAGTATGTGTGTTATAGTAGTGTAGTTTCTGCCTCTCTTTTCCTCTGTGCATTGTAAGGCATTGTTACCCTCTTAAGCACTTGGATTGATGTCGAGATGGTGCTGTCGTTTGGATAATCAATATGCTGAGTGATAAGCTCCATGTTTGATATAAATCAGGTGCTTTCTCATATTTAACCTCATTTATATATTTTCTACTTGTTATAAAGCATTCTGTTTCTGTGACAGTATGCAGACGATCATTTCATGTTAGACTGTTCATGTTCGATACTGTTTTGAGCCATGTCTGTACATATCGGCAGCTTTCTCCAGTAAAATGACAACCTTGTGCTACCGAACATGATGTGTGCATGATAGAAGATGGTGTAATAGCACAGTGATATTTTTGTGTGTGGCCAATATGAGAGATGGCAAGTGTTGTAAGTTGTTCTTTTCCTACTTAAGTGGCCTTCTTTTGTAGTTTTGCATTAGCAGCCATGTAGTTCGTATAAAACTTAATTTGTGCCTCCAGTGGGTAAAGGTCTTGAAATTTGAAATGTCTATGTGACTTGTTCGTGTAGTCTAGAAGCGTGATTATGCCTTGGCAATTACACATATGCTTGAGCTTTAGTAAAACTTTGTGCAGTAGCACTCACATTCAGTTTTGTAAGTTTCTGCAAAGCAGCACCTGTGGTGCTCTTTGTCCCTATCCATAGCATATGCATTCCCTGCAGCAGGCAACAGGGAAATACCATTAAAAAAAAAAAATCATGGATAAGCTGGTTTCCCCCTTTTGAATATTGCTGTTTTTAGCACTCCACCACAAATGTTGCTGCTACATACAATTAATTGTAGGAGGTGCCTGTAGAGAGGCATTGCCACATAAATCTCCACCAACCACATTCTATGATTCATTATGTCAGGTCGCCCAGACTGCTCAAGTGAGCTGAGAATGTGGGAAATCACATAGTAAGAGGTTGCACAAACTGGCTTTCCTGAAATTTTGCCTTGCTGTAGCCATCTTTTAGCATTGCTGTAAACAGTCTAAACAGCACAAGAAAAACAAAAGGACAGAGACACAAAAAAGATGACACTGGCAATGAGTCTCAGTTGGGTTTAACTCACTGCAAACATGCATATGCCAGAATACATCTTACATATGTGTTTTGCATGGGGAAAAAAAGTAGAAAAAGTAGGAAGGACTTATCCGATGATCCACTGCGGCAACGAAGTGGCTGTGGTGTTTTGCTGCTACTCACGAAATTGTAGGTTTGATTCCCGGCTGCCACAGCCACATTTTTCTGGGAGCAGAAGGCAAAAATGCTCGTGAAGTAAGAGTCCGATGTGTACTGAATAACTACACTTCGTTAAATATAATACAGATCACTCCACTATGACATCACTCACCATCCCTCTGCTGATTTGCGATGTTCAATCCCATGAATGAATGAAACAATCATATTGAGTAGAATCTGCCTTCTGTTTGTTGCTGTAGTGAGTGTACAAAGAATTTGGAACCATTCATACTTGATGTAATATTTCTTTTGGCATTCTACAATTCAAGTTGAAATTTGATTATGCATTTGTGTACTGTCAGCCTTTACTGTTGTATGTTGTCATGGTGCTTGCAGAGGAGGACTATTACATTTTATACTCAATAACTGAAATTGAAATAAATGAAAATCTCATTTTATTTTCAGATTTACGTGTGGCTGGATGCGCTAGTCAACTACCTCACAATTAGTGGTTATCCGGACAAAAATCACATGTGGCCTCCAGACTGCCATGTTATAGGAAAAGATATTCTCAAGTATGCATGGCTGTTTTTTATGCTTTGTAGCTGTGATAAAAATCACAGACAATTTACTGTGTCTATGATGTTGTTCTTAAACATTTAACCTTCTCCTTGCTATAGAATTGTTAAAAAAGTCAATATCTGTTGGTGCAGGCACTAGTAATAAGTTCTGTTGTAGGGGTGTGCTAATATTCGAAAAGTTCTAATATTACAGCATATTATATTTTTATTCGTATTTGATTCATAAACTTACTATGTGAAAGCTTTCGTATGTTCGGTTGGATACGAATCTTAGAATCAAAGAGAGTGTGTTGCTGGCTGTGCGGGAGCAAACACAATTCTTATCATTTCTTTCTATCTAGTCTAAGAATATTGGGGCAATTTTGTGCCAAATTTTCCCCGCAGGGGCATCTGCGTCTACAGGCGCTCAGTGTGTTGCGCCACCACGTACCCAAGCACACGAGGGCTGGACTTTCCCACGTGTGCTTGTGCGTGGCTTAGCAGTGTCTGGGGAAAGTGGGATCCTAGGGGTTGAGCCAATGCTGGGTGTTTGGACCTTTCAAGCCCCCTGGCGGAGGCAACACACCTCTTCGGTCTCTGCTTCACATAGACGGCACCTGTAGATTGACCCGCCTGGCGAAAATTGGCCGTCGCCTTTTCCTGTCCTCGTCTTCAATCTTCGTCTTTATCTCAATTTTAATATTGCCTGTCCTCTCCACTTCCTCTCACTTCAAACTTTCCAGGCGGCAAGGGTTAACTTTGTGTAGGTAGCCAACCTTGGGTTTACTGCATTTAGTTATAGCAATGGCGTACAGCTGACGTTTGCAGGATCTGTCTTTCCAGGTCTTGCAGCATCCCCTCGTTGGGCTCCACAGTGGGTGGCTGCGGTTGCTGCCGAACAATTTGCCTTTACATATGGAAAGCTCATTCCTCCCACTCCCTGATTGCCCTCAGAGGCGAGGGTACACCGAAGAAGTTTTCAAGTTTTTTGGCTGAAACATTGACAGTTTTCCACGATTTCATGTAATACATTCAGAGAAAAAAGAAAAGGCAGCGAGAATGATCTCGCCTTTTCTGGTTTCAAAGCCACTTACTGAAGGTTTTGGTCCAGGTTATAAAGTCTCCAAGTTGGCAAGCAACGATCTCCTTTTAAAACTCCGCGAAAAGAAACACAAAAAACTCTATAATCTAGAGTCATTCGGGAATCTCCCAGTGACGGTCGCACTGCACCGCACAATGATTACCACCCACAGAGTCATTTCCAATGCTGATCTCATGGAGCTGACTGAAGCACCATGAGTTCAAAATGTGATCAATGTCAAGAGAATTAAGATGAGGCACAATGGCAAGGAGATCGAAACAAAGCATCAAGTATGCTAACCGAGACAATTGAGGCTGGGTACATGAAGATCTGGATCAGACTGTACAATCCCTAATCCCTTCTGATGCTTTAATTGCCAAAACAGTTGAACTGCTGAGGCTGCCAGACTTGTGCTAAATGTAGTGCCCAAGAACACCCACCTGACAATTGCGAGAATACTCCACACTGCGTGAATTGTGATGGAGAGCACGCCGCATACTTGTGGTCCCGCCAATCTTGGAAAAAGGTAAAAGAAACAGTAACTATCAAAGTCAAGGAAATCATATTGTTCAAAGAGGCACGCAGGCGGGTATCCTACCTGCCAAAGAATAGCTTTGTCGAAGTGGCGCATCAGGGGGCAGTGCCACAACGGCCTCCGGTGGCTGTCCGACCCACACATAGTGAGTCGGCAGTGATGCCATCCGCCGCCCCGGAAACTACGGCTAGTGCTGCTCCGCCGCCCCGGCAGAAGAGGCCATCTACCTCTGGAATGGTGGCCTCAAAAGTTTAGTCTACCGAGACGACACCTTCACTCAAATGCAGCACTCGCAAGAGTGTATGTCCAGTGCCTCACAAGAGGCGATGGACACAACAACCAGCCAGACTGCGCACCCAGCGCCTAAGGAGCGGCGAAATTCTTGCGATGGCTCCAAAAAAGAAAAACACCGCATCACGGCTCCCGGAAAGCGCTTTGTGAGCTAACTCGTCTTAAACACACAGCACCAAAACCATGTTCAACATGGATACACAAATAGTACACTGTAATGTCAGAGGTCTCCTCCACAATCTCAATGACATTAAAGAACTTCTACATAAGTGTAGTCCAAAGATGCTATGTGTTCAAGAAACACACCTTAAACATACATACGCAAATTTTCTCCGACAGTACACTATTTTTCGTAATGACCGCGAGGACACTGTCATGTCGTCTGGGGGTGGGGCCATCATAGTTGACAAAGGTGTTGCCTGCCGGGGATGAAAACTCCGTACGCCCCTAGAGGCAGTTGCCGTCTGAGCGGTGTGGTTTAACAAGCTAGTCACTATCAGCTCTATATATATTCCTCCGAATTTACCAACTTCAAAGAACCGAATTTCAAAATTATGTAGGTGAGCTTCCGGTGCCATACATAGTTGTCGGCGACTTAAATGCACATAACACTTTGTGGGGAGGCTCTCGTTGTGATGCAAGAGGTCGCCTAATTGAAAACTTTCTCTTTTCCTCAGGAGTATGTATACTTAATAAGAAAGAGCCAACGTACTACAGTGTGGCACATAACACATATTCATCCATATACTTAAAGTGTATATCGTGTACACTAATTCCATATCTGGAGTGCTCCGCTCTGAAGAACCCCTTCGGGAGCGACCACTTTCAAATTATGTTAAACCTAACAAAACAGGATGGGTGCTCGCCACATTTTCCTCAGTGGAATGTGGACACGGCCAACTGGAAACTGTTTCGAGAGTTGACGTATTTAGGCGGAGATGACATTGCTGGTTTTAATATAAAGGATGCTGTGGCATATCTGACAGGTTTTATTATTAATGCTGCAACTACATGTATCAAGCAAACTAACGGACTGGCAAATAAATGTCGCATCCCATGGTAAAATGATGGATGCTGGGAAGCACGAAAAAATCGAAATAATGCTTGGAGATTGCTTCGCAATTCTCCAACCGCCAAAAATCTTATTAATTTCACACAGGCCAAGTCACAAGGCAGGAGAACATGTTGGCGTGCAAAGAGAGAAAGTTGGGGTCAGTACATCTCCAATATAAATTTGTACACTGATGAAACAAGAGTATAGAATTGGGTAAATAAGTTAATAGGTTGAGAATCACATCCCCTACCCTTAGTAAGTATCCAAAATGATAGCCTGGAAAATCAGGCAGATTGTCTAGGCGAACACTTTCAATATGTCTGGAGTGCATTGTACTATACAGAAACATTTCTAAGACTCAAAGAACATGAAGAGCAGCATACCCTAAACCGCATAAGTTCATAGAGTGACGCTTAGAATTGCCCATTTACTTTGGCTGAACTTAAGGCGTCTCACGCTTGTTGCAACAACTCAGTGCCAGGTGGCGATCATACCATGTATGAAAGAATTAGGTACCTACACCCTGAAACACTGAAAACGCTCCTATCTCTTTTCAATGCCATGTGGGCGGAGGGGTATATTCCTTTGTCGTGCAAAGAAGCTATAGTCATCCCAGTACTTAAACAAGGGAAAGACCCTGCCTTAGCCAGCATCTACAGGCCAACAGCACTAACATGCTGTCTGCGCAAAGTTTTTGAAAAAATGGTAAACCGGCACTTAATCTGCTTCCTAGAAAGTAACAACAAACTATACCCCCTTCGGTGTGGTTTCAGAGAGGGGGGAAGGCCGACAATAGACCACCTTGTCTGCATTGAGGCAAACATCAGAGATGTGTTTATTCATAAGCAGTTTTTATTTTCAGTATTTATGGACCTAGGGAAAGCGTACAATACGACGTGGTGATTCAGGATCCTCCGCGATCTTTCCGCGATGGGAGTCCATGGGAACATGTTAAACACAATTGAAAGCTATCTGTCTAACCGCACTTTTCATGTAAAAGTATTCAGTGCTTTATCTAAACCATTTACCCAAGAAACTGCTTTCAAGGGGGCATGCTTACCTGGTTGCACACTCTTTATTGTAAAAATGAACAGCCTGCATACAGTCGTTCCACGTGTTATGTTTTGTTCTATGTATGTCAGTGATGTGCAAGTAAGTTTAAAATCATGCAATATTGCTATCTGCGAATGACAAGTGCAGCTTGGAATAAAGAAATTGTTTAAATGGGTGGATTAGAATGGCTTCAAAATAAACACCCAAAAAGTACCTGCATACCTTTCTCAAATAAGAGAGGGGTAGCACCACTGCCTAGTATTACGATCAAGGGAGACCAACTCTCTGTGAGCAACCAATGTAAATTCCTGGGAATCACTTTGGACTCTAATAAGTTCACATTTATTTCCAATATTCAAAATGTGAGAATGAAATGCCTGAACTTTCTAAAGCTTCTGGCATGTACAGTATGGGGTAGTGATCAAAAGTGCCTTGTGAACTTGTGTAACAGTCTTGTCCGCTCCCGCCTTGATTACGGAGCTATAATTTATAATTATGCAACACCAAGTGCATTAAAAATCCTAGACCCTGTTCACCATCTGAGTATCCGTCTCGCCACCGGTGCTTTCAGGACAAGTCCAATTGAGAGCCTCAACGTAGTCAAATCAGTGGTCACTTCATCTGCAGCGGTCATACAGTGGTTTTACATATTTTCTGAGAGTACAAGCCAACATTGAACATCCTTCTTATTGAACCATAAACGATATGGCCACTGCTATGCTCTTCCGTAACCGACCTTTAGTGAGGAAGCCGTTCACTTTGTTTGTGAGGAACCTCATTAAGAAAATGGGTGTTACAGTTCTTGAACATTGTCCTATGACTCAAGTGAAACTGTTACCGCCATGACAGTGGCAGCTGTGATACATCGTTTGTAGAGGTCATGAAACATGCACCAGAGGCATATATTAAAATGCATTTCATAGAACTCCACTTTAAGTACTCTTGCACTGAATTTTACACAGACGCTTACGAGTCACATGCAGGGATGCCTTATGCAGCCATCAGCCCATCGTTCTCAGAATCCGGCACACTGCACCCGTAAATAAATATATTTATGGCTGAGGCCCATGCACTATTGTCGGCAGTGAAGCATATAAGGAAATCAAAACTTCAAAAAACAGTTACATTTACAGACGCCCTAAGCGTCGTAAAAGCCATACTTATTGAGCTCTATTGCATTCTATGTAGAGTGTACATATCTAACCAGCATGTCACTATATGCTGGGTACCTGACCATAGAGGAATCGAGGGTAATGTGCTAGCAGGCCAAATGGCCACATCAATTGCATCCCAAGCTACTCCTACCGCTGCAGTCCCTGCCACAGATCTGAAGCCTTTCTTATGAAGGAAACTGCGAAACCACTGGCAACGCTTGTGGGACGTGGAAACAAATAATAAACTGCATGTGATAAAGCCACAGTTAGGTTTCTGGCCCTCGGCAACAAAGTCACGCCGAACAGATGTCCTATTCTGTCGTCTCAGAATAGGACACACATTTGGCACCCATAATTTTATACTAACTGGAAATCAACCTCCAACCTGTGGTAGATGCGTGGAGAGGCTGACCATCCTCCATGACCTCCTGGAGTGTCAGGAGGCCGAATCTGAGAGAAAAAGACATTTTTACCTAGCATACCAGCAGTGCATCCCTCTTCATCCTGTCCTGTAATGTTTCTCAGTCCAGAACCGTTTTTTGATACCAACACAGTCCTAGGTTTCCTGAAAGGCGTCTTGCATGCTATTAGTCCCATACATTCGTAGCGCTTCGTCTCTTCAGAGGATTCCGCTGCAATAGCAGTATTGTGTAGCACATGCCTCCAGGCCCTTGTGTTTCAAGGGCTCTGATGGCGCAGTAGTGCTGTGGCCAATGTTTACATCTGACATGTTTTGTATATCATATCATTTTTTTTGCAGTGCACTTTGAGGATCATAGTACATGTCATTAGTCATTGCCATAATATTACTACACGTAGATTTTACACACTTTACAGCGGCTATTTTTAGGCCCCTTTACAGTCATGTCACATCAGCTTCACGGAACTCATCACTCCACTGCGAAGTAACTAACAGTGGAATGGCAATTTTTGGCCATACCTAGCTCTTGCGCCACTAAAAACCAAACATTCATTCATTCATTGTGCTAAATTTTGCGATTTCGTGCTGCTAGCGAAACTTTGCCTGTAAAGCACACTTAGCCGCTAAAGGTCTAAATTTATGAGAAAGTCAGCCTCTCAATAGCAAGGGGCGTGGGTCTGCGGACAGAGAGGGTGCACTTTTTTTTTGCAGCAACACCCCAAATTCTGAGCTTGTTGCTTGACAGAAAGTGCGATGAGTGACGACTGGCACAGGGTCAAATGCCTCCGATTTTATGGGCATTTGATGCTGTGTAAATAAGGCACAAGCTGGCGAGGACAGCTAGTGGGAAACACAGACTAAATTTTTCAAGTTAACATACGCCTAATGCACAATGTTTTCGTATAATAGCTTTCTAGTCTAGTTCTTTAATATTGACAATGTAATTGCAGTATTCCAAAATAATAATTTAACCCAACTTATTAATAAATGCATGTGCTTATCATTATTCGATTTGATTTTCGAAGCTAAGTATTCGTACTTGATTCGTATTCGAAAATTTTGGTATTCGAACACCCCTACTGTTTAGTTATCACACAGTTCAGACAGCTTAATCCATTTATTTGATTCCAGCACCTTGAAATTCTCCTTAATTTTTCTGAAGTTTAAAAATACATTGACTTTCTTTGCAGATCTGTAACATTTGTGGATGTACCGCTTTGGTGGCAAGCTATTTCACTCATTCGCTCTCAATACGTTTGATGGCTCTAGATACTAAGGACTTTCTGTTTGGTTGATTTTCACTTGACAGAGTTCATGTCTGAATAGGGGCATGCATATTCTAGCAAGGAGCTGTGTAAAAGAAAAATGGGAAGTATAGTGAAGTGGCCTTTTACTATAACCATAACACTATAGGGATGGGGTAACAGCCGACAATGCTAAACATGTGTAATAGTAGGCCTCTCTGTCTGATTTTGCTGAAGATTCTGCTCCCATGTATTAAAAAAGAAAAAAAAATGAAATGGTTACGTGGCGACATGTAAGAGCTTTGGGCTCATGATTGTGAGGTCATGAGTTCAAATTGCATCTTTGGCAATTTTTGTTAGTTTGTTTGAGATGTTGCCGCATTATTGCTTTCACCGTTTGACTTCTGCAGTACTTGTTATTTTCTCCTATACTTCACCACCACACCTGTCAAGAAGGGCTCCTGCCAAGGCTTGTGAACCGACCCGTTACATAGGCCAGGAAGATGGGGGTGGGGGCCTATTTTCTTTGGCATATGCCGCTTTAGTGGCGGCAGACCAATGAATAATGATGCATTGTTACATTGTTACTGTGTGCCACAGTGAGACAGGCGAACCACTGAGTAGGGATACTGTGTGTGTGCACGTAACATACAATGGAATAAAAAGGGTCCCCCTCACTTTTTTAGCAACTACACAGTGCAGGGGGTCGTAATGGGGCCCCGTCACTGTAGTGAGTGCCAAGTAAATAACACTTTAGCTCTATGTGTAGCGTTGTGATTATTACTTGTTTGATGGAATACAACTCTGGATTTTTTTTTTTAAAGCTTTCCTCAAGCTTAACATTTACCTCTTGTAAACCAAAGTTGATGTGGTTGTATAGGTTGTGCTTACCACAAAGCAACAAGATTAACGGTAGCCTGTGATGTGCAGAAACTTAAAGCTGTTTTCACTAACAAAAGAAATCTGTTCTTTTCTTCCTTAAACACAGTCTTAAACATAAGCTTATTTAGTAAACTCCGACAGAAGTACTCGTACAACAGCTGTCTTGTTTTGACCAGGTTTCATGGCATTTACTGGCCTGCCTTTCTAATGGCAGCCGGGCTGGAGCCTCCCCGTAGCATTTTGTGTCATTCACACTGGACTGTGAATGATGAGAAGGTGAATATGTTGGTACTTCTCTCTCCCTTGTTTCTTTGTTCATGCGTGATTGGGCTTGTAGGTAAAATTGTGCGTATACTCTGTGCTTCTCAGATGTCAAAAAGCAAAGGGAACATTGTTTGTCCTTACAAGAAAGTCGACAAGTATACAGCCGATGGGATCCGCTACTTTTTGCTCAAGGAGGGCGTACCACATTCTGACGGCAGTAAGTTCACAATTAATTTTTGCTGGATCCTGAGAAATATAGTATAGTGTCTGCAAAGAACATAGTTTCCAAGGCCCTGTCAGTTTGTAAATGCACAAGCCCTACGGTGAAGCAGATTACAAGTACAGCTTATGATATACTGCTGGATTTTTTTTTTCTATTTTCACGTGTTATAGGAAGATTGAATCTTATGAGAATAGGAGAATGTATACTAGTTTTGGTACTTTTGGTATTATGTAACTAAAGCCAGTCTTGTGCATGGCTTTATACCTGGCGCAGGCACATGCAATAAAAACATGCCTTATTGCTCTGTAGTACATCCGGTTCTTTGTGGCCACTTTATGAATGGTAATAGTTCTGCACTAGCTTTACATGAGTGATTTTATCCTATCACAAAGCAAATCACTGCATAAAGTATTGTGCCTGCATTTGCATGATAATGAAATAGGCGTACTAAAACAGTGCAATACTTCTGCCTTGGCTATCTTGAAGCAATGTTTTGATGCACTTTTAAATTATTTGTTCTGTTTATTGAGATTGAGGTAGAGATTTGTAGGAATATAAGTTTGTTGAAACTTTATTAATTCCCTCTGCAGGATGTGTTTACAAAATTTCTGGTCTATAGCTTCCAACCGTAGGAAACAATTCCTTCATTGTGAGAAACACTTTCCTGCGCGTTTCTACTCCTACAATATAATGGGTTCAGTGTGAATGTGCAAGCAGTGAGTTTCACATTTCGCGAGTTAGAGGCTCGACTAGTGTGAGTCAGAGTTGAGTTGGATCACTTTTATTCTCAATTTTTGTATAGATTTTAACAACACGAAAGTACAGCGCCTGCTGAATGCTGAGCTGGCCGACACTTTAGGGAACCTCCTCAGCAGGTGTACAGCGCCCCTCGTGAACAAGCATCAGATATTTCCAGCATACGATGCGGAGTCCTTTGAAAGTTATGCTGAGGGGCAGAAAATCCTCAATCAGCTCCATGACCTTGCAGGTAACCTATTTGACTGCTTTAAATATAGTAGTTTAGTTTAGACCCTGGGCAAGGGTTTCCTTCACTGTTGCGAATGTTGCTGTCAACATGCATGCAGTAAGGGAGCAGGCTGTGTATATTTTGTGTTGTAGTTGTAGTTTATGGTGTTAAAGCTGTGGCTTGGGTGTGTGGTTACAGCTAGAAAAGAACTGCAGCAAGAGGGGGGATCCAATTTATGATGCCAAAGTGGGCACATTCTCTTGGTTCTATCCTGTACATGCATAAATACAGGTCACAGAAAGTCTAATCAAAGAAAGCGAAGAAACAGATACTAAAATGGAGTACTAGAACAACCGGTTTAGCACAATATTTTTCATGAATTGAAAAAAAATTTTGGCTAATGTATTTCTGCTCTTGCTAAAGGCTGACTAGTCCATTGGTCGCTCCATTTCATTCTTGATTGTTTTTTGGTTATTTACTTTTCTTTACTGCAGGCCTTCATTTTATGCCTTGGACAGGAGTGGGAACAGAAGTGCGTACATTGCAATGAGACAAGCATATTTTAAGCAAAACAGTAAACATACGAGTAGAAAACAGTTATTGCTTGTCTTTTTTTTTCATGACGAGGGTTCTTCGGAAATGTGCGAAGTGGAAAAGCTGATGTATTGGTGAAAGTAACACAACCCCTTATAAAAATAGTGCTAAAGAAGCACTTTTTTTTTTTATTGAGGGGGTTGTGCAGTTGAAAAAGAATTCATTGTATTCTAGGGACGGAAACTAGCATAAATACCTTTCTGGTGCACTCGTTCTGTCAAGTGAGTCAACCAGGAGGCTAGTAGGTGGTAGAGTGAGGACAAATTAATAGAAAACTCTGGGTACTGAAAGGAGGTGCTGCCAGTTTTGGTCTCAAACTGGACACATTTAGCTTTATGTGCAAAGTTTTCTTTCTGAGGAACTTGTATATAAGTTCCATTTCTGGTCACTTGGTCAATACTCTGGTCAATTGTATACAAGTTTCCGTTTTAGGTTTATGCTGCTTTCAGGTGGTTCTCAACTTTTCCTTCCATATATTCTTTTAAATACCTCCTACTGCCTCATTCGCAGCCCATTGGTCATTGTGTGTTTGTGCCATTTATCATAACTACGACAACAAATGATTTGTTAAAACAAAAGGCCATGTAAATGGTGAACCACGAGTTAGGAGTGTACGTGTCCATGTGAAAGAATGCTGGAGCTCGTCATATTACACTGAGTGAAGTGTATGTAGAAGGTACTTTGCTGTGCTCGTGACTCACTGACCAGGCACACGGGGAATGGAAAATACACGTATCCATTGCTCCACAAAAGCAAATGTACAGAACTGTTACCCAGAGAACCATGGAATGTCCTGCAAACTTGAAATTATGCCTTTTACACTCAAAATGATGTTTTAACTGGGAAACTCGCATCTGAGCACATATATATGATGCCTCTGCACCACACTGAAATCTAGTCGGAACTACAGCTGATCGCAGGTGTTGCAAGCGTGGCCGAAATCTGCCTTCCAACATAGAGGAACGCTCTCCCCAGGGTGTTAAATTATATCAATTACTTAAACCATAACATTTTTGTGTGATGAAACATAACGTATGTATCAGTGTACCACACTGTAAACTATAATTTGTGGAGAACTATAAAATGAATTCAGGGTTTACTGATATAATACTATAAGAGTGTTTGTGCCTTCATAACCGATACCTTGCCATGTTGTTCCATGTAGGTGCTTATGTAGGTGCAGTACTCATATTTTAGTTGTGATTGCTGTGGCTGTGTCTTCTTGTTTTGCTCTGTCTTCCCTGAGGTGGAGAAGTATAAGCCAGCTTGAATGTCATTTTGGTGCAACTTTTCTTGTTCATCCATTCTTGCCACGTGGTAGACAAGGTGAAGGACAAGTACCTGGAAGGCAATATATACCAGGGCATCGACGAGGTGATGGCTGTGCTGCGGCAGACCAATGCGCTCGTCCAGGACGCCAAACCCTGGGAGCTGGCTAAAACTGACTCTGGCGAGATGCGACTGAATGCTGTTCTGCACGTCGCACTTGAGGTGCTTCGTGTGTCAGCCATCGTGCTGCAGCCGGTAATCCCTGTGCTTGCGGCCAGGATCCTTGACAAGTTGCAGGTAGTACATCTCTTGCTTTGTAGTGCTGCACTGGCCACAGCATATCAAACACTGATGTGCATAGGTTGACATACTCACTCATCGGCATGGATATGGGATCTCAAAGAGGTGCGATGTAATGCTAACGCATTTCTGTTGCATTTACTGCTAAGTTGTCACTGTCTTTGTTTCTAATCTGTTTCTTATCTGGCAATAACTGCTGCGTGGCAGCGTCCGAGCTAGTCACAAAGGGCGGATAGGTTGGCTAATGCAGTGGGTCATTTAAAAATATGGCTCTAGAATAGCGCCCTGCAGTAACTTGTGTAACATCATTTTGCTTTACTGTGCTTCTAACAGTGCATGCGGTACTTGCAAACATGCCAAATCGATTCCGCTTTCCCGGCACTTTGTCTGCTTTCCTCCCATTCACGTGTCCTCACACCACTGCTTATCAATGTTCAGACTTGATCTGTGTGCTATGCACTTAAATACATTCCTATCATCAGGCTTTCCATGCAGGCTTGTTTGTTTTTGTGCAGGTGCCTGCCGGAGAGCGATTCTGGACAGATGCCCAGTCGCCAGCTCTCAACCCAAGGCCACTGACTACAGACCGTACTCACGTATTCTCGAGGCTAAAGGTGCAGTCAGCAACCGCTTAGCACGATCATCACTAGGTTCTTTTCTTCGTGCCTTCTAAGGTCTAACACAGGCTTCTCGGTAATATATGGCTTACAATGAAATAAATACTAAGCCTGTTTCCGTGTTACACCAGCACGACTTGGTATTAATGGAGCTGGTGTACGCCATGTAATTAGGTAATATGATATATGCTGTGCAATAAAATGCCACACTATACAGTCACTGCTGTGCAAAGAACAAAATACAATGAAACAACTTACGATGCGTGTGTTCAAGTGGGTGAAGAAGTCAGGGCAGTGCCCTTTTATTCTCTTCAGCTGCCTCTCACATTCTGTTTCTACGTGTGTGACATTGTCATTATTGATTGAGGCATATGGACAAAGAAGGCACATTTTCATTGATGGAACTGTCTCAGCCACAGGTGCTGTTGTTATCTCGGCCTTGCAGGTCACAATCAAGTTCAAAGTGCCCCACATAATGGGAATGATCTCTACGGCAACAGAACCTGTTGCCTTACGCCCTGCTGTTAATTACATTGTGTGCAAGCACGACCTCAAAAATGGGTCGTCTTTTTGTGACTCCAAGGCAGTCCTTCTGAGTCTGCTGTTAGCCTTATAATGCAAGGCCCATGAATAACTGGTGTTTCAGACTAGAGAAGATATTGTTGAAGCTTTCATGAAGGGACATGATGTCATTTTCCAATGGCTTCCGGGGCACTGTGGCATCATCGGTAACGACCTTGCTGATGATGCTGCCCAGTCAACCCATGCGAGAACGCAGACAGTTCCATTCCCTTGTCAAGAACAGATGCTGTGAGGGGTCTTCATTTACTTGCTCACCCTCATGGTACCTTTCACTTAGCGACCATGGCAATGCAGCAAAAGTTACGTCAAACACAGTCCAATTTTCACACTCCGCTATGTGCTAGACGAATGTGCGAACTACCAAACACGAATTTGAGACTGCAGTGCCCTCTGTGAGACGTGCTGAATTTTAAGTTCAACAGACGACAGTTTGATACAGAGGCTAGTTGTCACTTGCTTTGTTACACTGGCTGTGACTCGCAGCAACGTGAACGAGGTCAAGCATTTTATTGATGACAAATGTTTGGAATGCAAACTGACGAATGATTCTCGCCATGAGAAGGATTCTCGTGGTGCGGGGATGAGGCTGCGAACTTCACTGTCAGCAACTTGAATTTACTCCGACATAGCCTGAAGTCCTTTGAAACTGAAAAGAAAGGACGAAAACGAAAGTTGCAGTATCAAGCACAGAAGCTGATGCTGCAGCCTCATACCTCCTCATCATCGTAGGACGCCACGTTGGCGACGAGATTGTCCACCTTGGATGGCTACTCTCACCAGTATTACTGGATAGTGGCAATGATCAACTGTGTCATCTTCGATGGCCAAAGAACTGCTGGGTTCTAGCAGCAAAAGCAGCTTTGTGCAAGACACATAGAGACATGGCTTCCATTGTGACTGCCTGCTACAAAATGGCGACTGAATTGAACGACCAGCTCTCGTTGTCTGCTGGCACACCTTGCATGACGGGATCGTACTGTGATCCACCCTCAATCTCCATGGTGGCACGGTGGTGCATATTCATGTTGTGTTCGCACTAGCCGAACGTGTGCCGTGCACACGTGGCACCTAGGCAACTGTGTGGCACTGCATGAGTGTACTGAAACACCACGAGTGCCGTCAGCCAAAGGTACTGTTAGATGCAAATCTTGTGGTGCACTGATTGTTTCTGTCGTCTCCACAGGCTTGATCCTACCTCGAAGGTGTAGATTATATCGTACTTCTCCCGCTGTGATGCAACTTTACTGTGCCACCTCTGGTTAGGGTGGCTTTTACCAAAGCCTATTCATTCCTAATTGGAATGCCGGACCCACCTATCTTCAACTCATGCAGCTGTGAAAAGACGACAGAAGACGTGTTTTTGTAATCGTTATGACATCAAATGTGACATTCCTCAGAGTGTCTTAAACCAAATATATGGCAGATAATTTTCAGAGACAAAGATTCTTGAACCATGGCCCCACGCTTCGCCGGATTACAAAGTGGTGCAGGCATTGCTGTGGTTCATGAAACAAACTGGCTTCGTTGACCAATTGTAGGTGTGAACTGATGGGCAACCACCTGTGTTCGCATTAATAGTACCTTCTTCTCTCCCTCTCCATTTTCCTTTCATTCTTGAAACCCCTTCCCCCCATGTAGGGTACCAAACCAGACGTGCCTCTAGACCTCCCTACCTTCCATTCCTTCTTTTCCTCCTCCTCCTTCTCCTACACGTCTGAAATTAGAGAGCAATGCAGATGCTTAATGCCCTCTGAATGCAACGGTGCAAAACTGCCACCTGCAGCTGTCAAAGACTCTGTTCCAAGGTGCATTGACCAATACTGGAATTAGTGAAATACTGGGCCCACCTGCCTTGATTTTTTGTGCTTGATTACAATGCATAGTAATGTTTGTGGTGTTCTTTGATGCTCATAAACTTTTGTGATGCTTTAGATTGTGTTTTGACAGTCTATGGTTTCCTTCTGAGTGCATATTTGGCGCTAAAGTGGCGTCCGCTATTGCACAGCATTTCTTTTTCGTGTTACGTGTACCGTATTTTTATGGGTATAACCCGCAGCAACATTTGAAGAACTTACCAGTAAAGTGGGAATGTGGATTTTTGAATTATATGCAAATTTTGCCATAAAGTGTGGCTTCACTGCAGCGCGGCGCGCACTGCCGTGGAGCCACCCCTCAAGGCAGTGTTCTTTGTTGTTCAAGGAGGAACAAAGTTTCGTTATCTCCTAGGGAACCCCACATCCTCCCCACCCCTGCATGTTGAAGCTCCCTTCACCTCTCTTTTGCGGTCACCCATTCTCCTCTCCTTTACTGGTCGCCATTTTGTGTTTAGTAGTTAGCAAATAGCGCATGCGGCGCCGGCAAACTTGTACGTCACCAGTTCCCGCGGCGTTCCCTCAGTCTGCGTGAAGCGTTTCGCGATACAGCGGTGAGTCAAATCACCGTTGGGATTTTCGGCTCGGTCGCGTTTGCTCCGTCGCCAATGCGAGGGTTTCTCCGTTCGCACCGTCATCCACTGTCGAGCAAGTGATAGCTGCGAAGTGATCCGCTTCACGTCAGATATCATGTGACTGATTTGTCCGTGATAACGACCGGCATGTGAATCCAGCTTTGTCAGCACCGCCGAAGAATTGGGGAACAGAGCCGCTGGCCGAAGATATGACGTAGATGAGTCGTGCATCTGCGAAGATAGACTGTTTTTGCCAAGATTTGAACAGTGTTGTATGCAGTTATTTCTGCAGATTATACGCAGGGATATATTTTGAGGGGTGTGGATCGTGGTGGCAGGTTATACGCACAAAAATATGGGTAAGCGCTTTTCACGGTGATCCCATGAGCACCGCTATATTTGATCTTGTGGCAATGTGTCCGTTGCTTGCCTCAGCTGCCTTCATTAGCTCCATGTTTACAATGGATGTGCATGACACCCGATGTGGCTCAGCAAACCTCTGTTCCATCGGATATGATAGAAGCTGGCTGGGTGAACGACATGAAGCTTTGGCCACAGCTTCAGAGGACATGTAAGCGCTTTCAGAGTTCATTACACCTTGGCCAAACATGTAGCCATAATAAACAGTGCTTGTACTTGAAGTGGGGCTAGAAATGTGTTCCAAGCTGTCCAAGCTTTCTACTTTTGGATTAAATCATGATCAGTGTCTTTTGTTCTTTATTTGCCAATCACTTTGAAGCATTGGCTTAACATGGTTCTGACTGTAATGTTCCTCGGTACAGTAACTATCTGATTGTTTCTCTGCCTGATCACTTGCAGGTGCGCTCAGTTGCGGTAGATTAAAAAGAAAAGAAAGAAAGAAAGAACGAAAGAAAACACATTTTCATGGTGCACTCAAGTGACTGTGGTGCAATGGCATCGCTGTCACTCGCAGCCCATGAAATATGTAGGCTGTGATTTCATGGGCTTTCTTTCAAGCTTGGAAAAATTTTGTTTCTCGTATTGAGCAATAGAAAGCTGAACCAGCAATTTTCAGGTTGTTTCAGGAAATTTTCAGGACACTTTTGCTCTTATATAGTGCTTAAGCAATTGATTAATTATAGGAACGATGTAATTAGGTGAAATACCAACAGTAGTCTGACTTGCTCCAAGTGATGGCAGACCTTAGTTGGTTCTGTCTAGCTACGTGGCACTTGTTCATTTTAAAATTTTGGCGCAAGCTGCATGAGATGCTTAGTATAACACCAAGGTTATAGAATGCTCGGGCCTGTGCTAACATTCAAATTTTCTTAAAAATCGAAGTGGCTACGGTGCTAAGTAGTCTGCGGTGCAACTCATTGCGGGTAGCAATGCATAATCACAATTGAATAAAAATCGCAAACCCAAGTTGTATATCTTGTCCCGGCGTATAAGCCAACCTAAACTACAATACCAGACAGTGTCGACCTCAGTTTATGCCTCCCAGAAATGGCCAAAATAGGCTTAATGATTGGTCCATAAGTCTGGAAATTTCTTGTAATATTACTAATATATATGATAAGAAATTTGCCTTATTCATAAAGCAGACATTCTAGCCCAGTACATCAACTACTGATGCAGCACGTCAATGACAATCAGGTAAAGCTGTGTAGCTTTGCTGGCCGAAATATTTTTCTTCCATACCCACCATTAAAATTGACAACCGCACTATTTTCATAGTTAGATTTTCACTGGTTAACAGACTTGTATGTAACAAATTGCATGAGATTAATTACTTGTAATCAGTTACATATTTTGTAGCCTTGTAATATAGCGATTGCATTTTTTACTCACTAACACAATAATTCATTTACCTTTTTCGCAATGGCAATTACATGGACACTCCAGGCAAATTTCCGTCATCGTCGTGATGTTTCGTATAAAGTTGAAGCGTCATGCACGTGACCGCAAGTCGTGTGCTGTAGGTATGAGGGAAAGCTTGCTAGGGTGAGCCGAGAAGGACGGTAGCTTGACGGTAGCTTGATGCGGCGGCATCTTGCATGCACAAGGAAGAAAAGCGGTAGGGTGCGCGCTGTGGATGAACGGGGAGAGGTGTGCGTGCTGGTAGAGAAAGGGAGGGGGCAGATAAGTGGTTAATGTGCAATCCTCTTCTACTCCGGCTGCGGCGCCTGTGCGCCCTCAATCTTGGAGGTAATCTGCGGTGGGTTTGAAGGCTAGGCAGCCCGATATAAATGATGGCTTCGCGTGTGCTGTGTTCTCGTGCGCCTAGTTCGCATTGAAGCGAGAGGCAGCAGGAAGGGGAATTCACTCGCCGTGGCTGCCGCTCTTCATCACGCCGACGTTCTGACAGCGAGTGTCTGCGGTTGAGAGAGGTGTTCGTGTTCGCTCGTGCTCACGTGACAGCACACTTATTTAGGAAGCAATGTCTACACCAGTTTAGGCAGCTGATAAAACTACTGACTTCAAATAGCTGTCTAATGATTTGCTATCGCAATCAATGCTTTTCCTTTCTGACGAAACTCGTTTTTTTACCTGTAACCAATTAAATGTCGACATTTACGTTTTTGATGGAACAAGCTGTAATAGGCGACGTAGAAGAATAAGATTTGGCGGGAACTAGAGTAGAATGCCCGCGCGTGTGCCACTCGGCATCTTCGTAGATGCACGTTCATACAGGCAAATCTGAAGGCTCAGTCTATGGCTCAGTATTAATGCTGTTAGCAATCTTAGGGTATCGACGTACTTTCCAGTATCTATCTACAGTAAACCCTCATTAATTCAAACTCTGATATCTCAATATACCGGTCAAACCGATTTTCTTTTCTGACCGTGGTGTCAATCCATGTGGCTTTCAGCTCTTAACTCGAAATGCTTTGCACCTTACTTCGGATATCTAGAAATATCGACATTGAAAATACCAGGGAAAAGGAAACAGCAGCGTTGCTTGCACTCCCTTTCAACCTGGTAGCAGCTCGCTATCCAGATCAAACACCGCGCTCCCTTGCTTATATGTCCGCCTTTCTTTTTTGGTCTATCAGCGCTTGCGCATAACTGCTTAGCTGTTTGCTGCCACTTTTTTGTGGCCTCACGCAGCAGCAGTGAGCTGGGAGCACGAGCTCAGTTACGCCGAGGGCCACCGACGCTCAATCAAGGAACGGGCGCCTAGGAACTCCTCTCTAAAATAAAACAGCATGTAACAAAAATAGGCCGTCTAAAACAGACAAAACCTCACGGCAAAGTCCATGTCACGATGACTGTCAATGGTAATGTGTTTGCATTGAATCAGTATAGTGACACAACATATTGCCACCGTCGAAACGAGTTATGAGGCGTGTAGTGCAGTGGAACTGCTTTTTCGCGCTTCCCTAAGAATACTTGGCGCCATCTAGCGCAGCCACCACGAAGCCTGCGCGTGGCCTCTGAAATGCATGACATGCCAGTGCGTGCGAACGGTGAAAAATGCGTCTATCCATCCATTCACTCACCCACCCTACCCGACGCGACCCGACCCTGCTTTGCCCATTAAGTGTGTGATCGTGGTCATTCTATTGTCGCCATTCCAGCTTCGACATTCCAACTTCGACATCCTGACCTCTCGTCTTGGGTCGTCTTCAGGCCATCGTCGGCACACTGTAGTCTTCATACCAATGTCATCGTGCCCTCGTTGATCCATCGACGTCATTTTATCGTAATCATGGTGTCATTCAATCGTTCCTATGCCGTCCTTGTCATGCAGCCACTATCATGCATCCACTGTCATACTGTAATCGTCGCACCGTCGTGTTCATGCCAATGTCCTCATTCCAGCTTCGTCACCGGGTTGTCGTCATACTGTCGTAACGCCATCGTCTTCATACTCTCGTTATACCATCGTCATCATTTAAGAATCATCATCTCATTGTCTTCATGCTGTCGTCATGCCGCCTTTGTTGTTCAGTTGACGTCATTCCCTCTTCGCCATTCCATCATCAGTGCGTCGGCGTCATCATTCGTCGTCATGCATGTTCATGGGCGACCTCTGCCAGCTAGTGCCATAGCAAAGTGGGACGATACTGGAGTATGTCACATATAGCCGAAGCACTAAAGTCTCAGAATGACCGCTAGAGATGTTAAACCAAGGCGAATTCCAAAATATGCTCATTAAAGAGGTTTTTTTTCTATGTCTCTCTCCGAAATTCGGTTTCTCGCTACATTCTTAAATGCTGCTGAGAGACAGTTACTGCGCTGCACTTTACCCCAACCTTTCCTTCCCATCAACAAGAATCTCCTTCTCTCAAATGCTGATCGCATCGCCATCGACAGTCGCAGTGAAATGAGTTCTGTTGTAATTTTCTTGCTTTTTTGCTTACTTATTCATGTTTTTGCGAGAATCTGAAGCATGGTACGTTCCTTATGCTACAGAAATCGGGTTCCCGTCCAATTTCTACTTTGTTTATGAACTGTGATGTCATTTTTACGTTACTTTCCCACTTTGAACCCATTAAATGTGGTTGCGTGCTAAATTCTGGGGTGTGTTAGAATAGGGGCAAATACTGTCAAATGGAATCAGCTCTGTGTTTTGCTTTTTCTCCCGCATGTTTCATACTGCAGTGATAACACCATTCACGGTCCTTAAGGGTGCATATATCTATAACTAACTCTTACACCCGTAAGGATGTAACGGTGTGAGTTATTGACAGAAAACACCCTTAAGGTTGTAATAATTTTACAGTGTGTTTAGTTAAACATAGTTTCACATCAAGGAAAATTATAACTCATTTTGACATTTCTTTCTGGCAATGGAGAGTACATTTGCAAAAAAAAGCAAATGTTTTTCAGGTGTAACTTTACTGTACTAATTAATTTATAATTGGCTTGCTAGACTATCCACCACTGAAACATTACTCTAGCATATCAATAACACAACTATAAGCTTTGGATTAAATTTCCAGTGTTTCAATGAGCATCTTAAAGGCATCAAGCTCAGCGTAGCATATAGATACATTATGCGTTACAAGGTTAATTCGACCCGCCAGATGATTCGGCCAATTTTTTTGGTCCCGTCAACGTCGAATTGATAGAAATCTAAGGTGTGCGCATACATATATATATATATATATATATATATATATATATATATATATATATATATATATATATATATATATATGTAGTTACGTAGGCAGACGCAGACGAAAAGCTATATACAAGTATATTTACAAAGAAATACGCCGCACATGGCCAAGATGCAACAGCCCGCGCTAGCCTCTAATCGTCGTCGTCGTCTTCACCCTGCTCGCCTCTTTGTCATCGCAAACACTGTTCCGTAGCACTACCCCCGACGGTAAAAGCGCCGTCCCGGAGCTACTAAACGCCGGACTCGGAAGCAGTGTAGTAGGCTTTGAGCCTACTGACGTGCACAACATCACTAGATGCCATAGTAGAGGACGAGGTTGAACGCACAGGAGCAACTTCGTACGTCACAGGCGTCACCTGGCGCAGCACGCGGTAGAGCCCTGTGTATCGCGAGAGGAGCGTCTCTGAAAGTCCGAGGTGACGAGAGGGCGACCACAGGAGCACGAGCGCACCAGGCGAAAACTGTACGTCCTGGTGGCGGGCGTTGTACTGACGCTGCTGAGTGGTTTGCGAGGCCGTCAGTCGAGTACGGGCAAGCTGGCGTGCATGGTCGGCGAGGGCGATGGCGTCGCACGCATACTCGCTTGTTGAGATCGCATCAGGAGGAAATGCCGTGTCAAGGGACAATGTCGGTTCGCGACCGTACAGTAGATAAAATGGAGAAAGTCCGGCGGTGTCATACCGGGAAGAATTATATGCAAATGTGACGTAAGGAAGGGCAATGTCCCAATCGTGGTGGTCCTTGGAAACGTACTTGGACAGCATATCGGTAAGAGTATACGGCTTAACCGCTCTGTCAGGCCATTGGTTTGAGGATGGTATGAGGTAGTCAGCTTGTGTTGAATGGAGCAGGAACGCACAATGTCGGCGATAACTTTCGAGAGGAAGTTACCACCACGGTCAGTAAGCAGCTGTCGCGGGGCGCCATGAAGTAAGATAATGTCACGCAAGAGAAAGTCCGCGACGTCAGTGGCGCAACTGGTAGGGAGAGCCCGCGTGATAGCGTATCGGGTGGCGTAATAAGTTTCGACGTAAGTCCAGGCCAACAGAAGTCCAGGCCAACAGAAGCGGCGGCGGACGCGGTCGTACGTGCGGGTTACTCCAAGATGTCCTACAGTGGGTGCGTCATGCATCTCAAAGAGCACAGTCTGTCGTAGATTTTTTGGCACGACAAGAAGATCAGAACCGTCAGGGAGGAAGTTCCTTCGGTACAGAATGCCGCCCTGGAGGACATATCGGCGAACGGATGCGTCGGTAGGTGTAGAGCGCAGACGCTCGATGAGTGCTCGCAGCGATAGGTCTCGGTACTGCTCATCGACGATGTTGGCGAAGGCAGACACAGAGAAAATGCCGTTGGCGGTACTACTATCGGCGTCGTCAGGCTCGTCTACCGGGTAGCGAGACAGGCAGTCAGCGTCGTTGTGTAGTCGGCCAGATTTGTAGGTGACAGAATACGAATATCCTTAGAGGCGTAAAGCCCAGCGACCAAGTCTTCCTGTAGGATCTTTCAGTGAGCATAACCAGCAAAGCGCGTGATGGTCTGTGACAACGGAAAAGGGTCGGCCATATAAGTGTGGGTGGAACTTCGCAACCGCCCAAACTAGGGCCAGACACTCACGCTCAGTGATGGAATAGTTGCGCTCCGCGGGCGAGAGGAGCCTGCTGGCGTAAGCGATAACACGGTCGTTGCCGCGCTGCCGTTGTGCCAGTACTGCGCCAATTCCGTGACCGCTGGCATCAGTACGGACTTCGGTAGCCGCAGAAGGATCGAAATGGGCCTGAACGGGAGGCGTTGTGAGAAGGTCGGTTAGAAGCGAAAATGCAGAGGCCTCGTTATCGCCCCACTGGAAAGGTGCGTCTTTTTTCAAAAGCTCTGTTAGTGGTCGTGCTATGGCAGCGAAATTTTTCACGAAACGGCGGAAGTACGAACAAAGGCCGATGAAGCTGCGCACATCGTTGACCCACTTTGGAACAGGGAAGTGCGTAACAGCATGTATCTTGCCTGGGTCCGGTTGCACTCCGTTCGCGTCAACGAGATGTCCAAGGACGGTAATCTGGCGACGGCCGAATTGGCACTTCGATGCGTTGAGTTGTAGACCGGCTCGACGAAATATGTCCAGGACTGCTGAGAGGCGCTCGAGGTGCGTAGCGAACGTTGGGGAGAATACTATAACGTCGTCCAAGTAGCACAGGCACGTGGGCCATTTGAAGCCATGAAGAAGGGAGTCCATCACGCGTTCAAAAGTGGCAGGAGCGTTACATAGACCGAACGCCATCACTTTGAATCGATGAAGACCGTCGGGTGTTACAAAATCAGTCTTCTCGCGGTCGAGATCGTCCACGGCAATCTGCCAGGAGCCGGAGCGAAGGTCTATAGAGGAGAAATAGCGAGCACCGTAAAGGCACTCAAGGGCGTCATCAATCCGAGGTAGGGGATACACGTCCTTTTTGGTAACCCTGTTAAGGTGCCGATAATCCACGCAAAAGCGCCATGAGCCATCATTCTTTTTTACCAGTACAACAGGTGACGCCCATGGACTACATGACGGTTCAATAATGTTCTTGGCAAGCATTTTGCGAACTTCGGCGTGAATAACTTGACGCTCAGCCGTTGACACTCGATACGGGCGATGGATACGAGGGGGCATCGCCGGTATTAATGCGATGTTTAACAGCTGTAGTTTGGGCTAAAGGGCGATCGTTAAAGTAAAAAAAATGTGATAGGAAAACAGAACGCGGTAGAGCTCACGAGCGTGCTCGGACGGCATGTCGGGCGCAATCATTTTCTGTAAGTCGGCGATGGTACAAGTTGCCGACTCCGATGGTAGAGGAGGATCGGCTGAATTGTCGTCTACTGCAATAGATGCTACTGAGTGATCCTCGAATGAGCAAAGCTGGGCCAGACATCCCGCGTGGTAGCACTTGTGTCGTCAAGCCAAAATTGACCACTGGCAGGCAGACGCAATTCGCCGTAATTGATAAAACTGCATGAGGTACTGTGATCCCGTGTGTAAGGAAGACGTCTTGCATAAGAGCCGCGATGTAGTGACCGTCGGGGACTGGTGGGGACGACACGAAGTCAACGTAAATCAGTGCCGAAGGTGGCAAGCGAACGAAGTCGACGGAACTAAGGCGACTGTGGTGTGGTTCAGTGGGATCCAGAACAGGCAGGTCAAGGTGGAGAGTACTGGCGGAACAATCGATGAGAGCAGAATGTGCGGAGATGAAGTCTAAGCCGAGGATGATGTCGTAGGGACAGTGGGCGATGTCTGTAAATAGCACGATAGTGGAGCGATCGGCGAAGGAGGCGCGGGCGGCACACATTACAATTACGGGGGCTGTTCCGCCATCGGCGACACGGACAACAGGCGTCGTGGCGGGCGTGATTATTTTCCTCAGCCGGTTACGAAGGTCAGCGCTCATTACCGACAAATGCGCCCCAGTGTCTGTAAGAGCAGATACAGAAACACCGTCGACTTGCACGTCAAGAAGGTTCCGATGAGTGGGCAACGTCAGTAGAGGATTTGGCGGCGTAGGGAGCAATGCAGCGTCTAGTTTTCCGGCTGGGAGCGGCGGCCGAAGGGAGTCGGCAAATAGGAGCGACGGGGCTGGGGGGGAGCGAGATTGTCGTCGTTGGGGCGAAGGTGAACGAGAATAGGGGCGGTTCGGCGCAGGAGAATCTGTGGCGGCATTATCGGAGCGGGCGGCATAGGGACAAGAAGGGCCACCTCGGGGGCGAGAGTAGGCAGTATAAGTAGACCGGTTCGGGGAACTCCAGCGAAGAAATTTGCCCGATTCGATGGCAGTGAAAACAAATTGGCTTGTCGTCAGCAGTGCGCCATTCAGATGGGTTGCGGAAACGTGGTGGGTAAGAAGACGCTGGACGGGGCAGAATCGAAGAAGCCGGGTGGGTATCAGAGCGATGGCCCGAGCAGATGGTGTGGAGACCCATGTTTTCGATCTCCTGGCGGACAACTGCCTGGACCAGGGAAACCGTGACTGCAGATGCGTTGGAGGGGCTGGAGTCCAAGGCAGCCGGATAGGCGGCCTCGATCTCACGCTGGAAGATTCTGGCAACATCGCCAGTGTTGTTTGGACGAGGGGCGTCGGCACAGGAAGATGTTGCTGGGGTGTTGGGCAGACGGGCAAACTGCTGGTCGATACGTCGGCATTTAGCGAGTTCCAGGCGGCGGCACTCTTATAACTGTATCCACCGTCGCCACGTTGTTGAAAACGAGCAAGTTGAAGGCGCCATCGGCAGTGCCTTTGAGGATGTGGGAAACCTTGTCTGACTCAGTCATGTGTGTGTGTGTGTCAACTTTTGCGGCACAGAGCCATGACGTCCTGAATGTACGGGACGTAGGGCTCTGTTGACGTCTGCACACGGCCAGAAAGCGCCTTCTGCGCGGCAATTGAGTTGGTGACCGTAGGTTGCCGAACAAGTCTCGGAGCTTTTGCTTAAGCAAATCCCTACTGGTGAGCTCACCTTCATGCGTCCGAAACCAAACTCGAGGTGTGCCACCGAGATAAAAGACTACGTTGGCGAGCATGATAGTAGGGCCCCACCGGTTATTGCGGATGACGTGTTCGTACAGGCTGATCCAGTCCTCGACGTCTTCCCCATCTTTGCCCGAGAATACGCCAGGATCACGGGGAGCGGGGAGAGTGATGTAGTTCGTCGAAGTGGCAGCAGGTGTCGGAGCCGGCGGCGTCGAGTTGTCGCCGGGAGCCATGAAGGAAGGCTCAACGTACCGTCCACTGCGAAGCTCCGTGACGAGGTAAAGTGAACGCCCACCTCCACCAGATATGTTACGTAGGAAGACGCAGACGAAAAGCTATATACAAATATATTTACAAGGAAATACGCCACGCGCCGTGGTGTCTCAGTGGCTATGGTGTTAGGCTGCTGAGCACAAGGTCGCGGGATCGAATCCCGGCCACGGCGGCCGCATTTCGATGGGGGCGAAATGCGAAAACACCCGTATACTTAGATTTCGGTGCACGTTAAAGAACCGCAGGTGGTCGAAATTTCCGGAGTCTCCCACTACGGCGTGCCTCATGATCAGAAAGTGGTTTTGGCACGTAAAACCCCATAATTTAATTGTTTTAGGAAATACGCCGCACTTGGCCAAGAGGCAACAGCCCGCGCTAGCCTCTAATCATCGTCGTCGTCGTCTTCACCCTGCTCGTGTCTTTGTCATCGCAAATACTGTTCCGTAGCAAGTATATATATATATATATATATATATATATATATATATATATATATATATATATATATATATATATATATATATATATATATATGTATATATGGTTTCTTCAATGTTCAGCACGCAGGACACGACGTAACATATGCAGGAAAGAGACGACGAACCTTTTGGAATAGTTAACCCAGAAGAAAGGGTTCTTTCAAAAGGTCTTAATTTCTGTCTAGCCACCAGCATGGATGGATGGATGAAAAACTTTATTAGGGTCCTTTAGGGCGCGCCCTAGCGCGCAGCGGGCCGCTCCCACGTTGGGACAGAGAGGTCGAGCCTCTCCGCCGCGTCGCGGGCCCGTTGGACATCCCATAACTGTTCTTCGAGGTTGGGGCTGTGTAGGACAGCATCCCAGCGCGAAGAAGTGTTACTTTCATCGCCGCGTAACGCGGGACATCGCTAGAGCATGTGAGGTAAGTTCGCTAAGTCATTACATAGTGCACATGCATTTGTCGTCTGAATTTCGGGGTACATCTTGTGAAGAAGTAAGGGGTTTGGGTATGCCCCCGTCTGTAGATACCTTAGTGTCAAAGCCTGAGGTCTATTGAGTTTGCAATGTGGGAGGGGGTAGATCCTCCGAGCCAAGTAAAAGTGCTTAGTAATTTCGGTGTACGAGGAAGGAGACTCTCGATTGCAGTACGGGGGCTTCGACGATTTCAAATTAGTGAAAGACCTTGACACGACTTTACGGACACGATCACAGACTTTGCGGACACATTGACACAGACTTTGCTGACACAATCGTTATCGCTCAATGTTTGCTTTGCGCTTGTCAGCTCAAAATGGCCAGACCCTTGGTGAGGGGCCCTTTATTAAGTACGTTTTATCGGAACAGCGGCCTCGCATTTCAGCGAGTATATTTGATGACTTGCTGCTTGTGAGAGGACGCTCGGAGCCTTGACTCAAGCCGCTGAGCATGATCTCGTAGCTCATAATTCACTTATTGAGAAAATTTAGTACTATGTCTTTATTGTTACTTTGCATCGACATTTTTGTATGCAAACAAATACCGTTATGAACCGTTACGGATATTTTTTTTTCGTTCCGCAGCAGAACGGGAACGGAACTTAAGTTTGAAGTGGAACGAAACTAAAACCAGAACTAAAAACATTTCGATCCGACACCCTGCTTAGAAGTGTTCGAGCTATTAAATTGGGGAGGCTTATGGCGCGTTCACACTGAGGCATTCGGCGTCTGGAGCGGCGCCCAATTCGGCGGAACCCAGTTCGGAGGCGGCGAGATCCGCCGGACAGCCCCTTCCGCGCCGATCGCTCCCGGACCGATTTTTGCGGCAGCTGCCGCCGGATTGCCTCGTCGCGAACCAATCGGAGCGCGTCTCAGCAATTCAAAAGATGGCGGCGAAGCCCAATGCTCTCGTCATATCGCAGTCTTCGAACGCGTCGCGACATCGGAAATGCTCATCAAATTGGTGCGTAACCGCCCCATCCTTTTCGACAAGTACCACGCGAAGCACAAGGTATAAGCGACCTGACAAGGTGGCGTGACCAAGCTACGCGTGCCCTTGCAAAGCAGGACGAACCCAGCAACGCCGGTGGCGTCGTCTCTTCGGCGAATGCTTCTGCGCGTCACGCATCGCCAGAAAGGTGCTTGTCAACAGGCCTAGCAGTACTGCCTCTTCTTGCTCAGGGTTCATCATTGCCTTTTCAAGCAATGGTGGAGACGCGCAAAATTAACACACGAACTCGACGCGAACGGAGACAACTGCGCAATTTCGAGCTGCGCGAACATCCGGGATATACCGCGCTTGGTTGGAGGTTAGCACTTTATGGGGCAGATGGCGCTGTATCTCGTTCCGACGGCGCGGTGCGCAAGCAATGTGAACGACACGATTTTCGGCGGCTGGAGAATTCCATTCTCTGTAGAGGCCGGATTCCTCAGTGTGAACGGGCCATTAGGAGTGAGTACTGTTAAGAACGGCCCAGCTGAGGTGCAATGTTCCAGTCAGTTGCGGCGACGGCGGCGTCAACTTCCAAGGAACGCCACCGTTACGCTCTAGCCTCGTCGCCGTTGTGAATGAATGAGTTCGGCGGGCCAACTATTGTTACCGAACCCACCAACGCGGACCTGATCTGCTACGGGGGGGGGGGGGGTAGTTGCCGAGGGAACGTCGTCGGAGGCTCCTTCCCACGCGCCGACCAAGACGCAAGACAATGGCTACCCGGGCGCACTGCGAGGGTCCGCTCCGAGTTCTACGAAGTCCGTGTGATGTCGGTTTCGGACCGTGAACCTGTGTGCGTGTGTGAGTGTACACCGTCCCGCGGAGAGGCGGCGTGTTTACGATGATTGGACGAACGTTTCCGCTACCTTGGAATCGGGGGAGGACCGAGTGTTTATAAACGGCTGTTGTGCGGATGCTCAGTACGCTTTCTTAAGCAGTCATGTTAGACTGAGACACTCTCTCAAGCAGTCGTGTTAGACTGACGTACTTTCTCTCGCAGTCATGCTGCATGTAAATACTGTAAATAAACCCATATTCCTCGTTCTCGATGAGAAGCAGTCCTTCCCTTCATCAACGTCCTCAGCGTGGATAAGTTGGACGACGGCATGGGCCAGCTACCTTCTAATTCATGCCGGACTCCTATCTTGACAACGGGTTGCGAACGATGGGATTGAGCCCCCAATCCTAACAACTGGCTGACAGCGATGAGATGGACTTTGCGACGTGGTGCTGTGTCTGCGGTGAGTGCTTGGTTCTTGCTTTGACTCTGTAGGCTTCATTTTGTGGTTGTTCTGTTTAGAACAGTAGGGAAGCTAGATTGTTGAGTGTTAGCTAGGTTAGCTATACCGAGGGTGACGTAAGTGATTCATACTACGAACGAATTTCTCGGAAAGCTGGATAAAGGTGGACAACTAGATGTAATTTCTCTCGATTTACAAAAAGCCTTCAACCGCGTGTCCCATTCGAATTTAATGACAAAACATAGGAGCCTCTTAAACAATAACCAACTTGTAATGTGGCTTGCCTCTTTCTAACTGCCATCAAAACGTCCATATAGCAAACTCAGTCTCAAACAACACCAGTGATTTCCGGAGTACTTCAAGGCTCGGTCCTTGGGCCCCTTCGTTTTCTTATTTATCCGAATGACTTGGTCATCGATTATCCTGTACGCAGTCGTTCTTTCTTTTTTTTTTTTTGCCAGACGACTGCATTGTTTACCACAGCATTGAGACAATCGATGAACAAGCTGCGCTAAGCAACTACCTTAATGGCTATTACTAACTTATGTCATACGTGGGAGATTACTTGTAATTTCCCGAAATGCGCTCAGATGACAACGACACATAAAAGGAAAAAAACAAAAGCACTTCCATACGTATGCATACCCGCCGTGGTTGCTCAGTGGCTATGATGTTGAGCTGCTGAGCACGAGGTCGCGGGATCGAATCCCGGCCACGACGGCCGCATTTCGATGGGAGCGAAATGCGAAAACGCCCGTGTACTTAGATTTAGGTGCACGTTAAAGAACCCCTGGTGGTCGGAATTTCCAGAGTCCTCCACTACGGCGTACCTCGTAATAAGAAACTGGCTTTGGCCCGTAAAACTCCATAATTTAATTTTTTTACACTTGGAATGTATATGGAACATCACGGCGACGACGTAAATGCGCCTGGAATATGCATATAACTGGCAATAAAAAAAGGTATGATTTTGTTGGTCGCGGGGTGTCTGCAATGTCTATCATTCTTCCTACTATTTCAGAACTATGTAGACTGTTACGTCTCAAAACGGCAATGGGCATTCTTTGGGTGCTTCCCACGAAGCGACTCTCTCACTGGAGCCTGCCTAGACGACGACGGAGTCCGGTGTTGATTACTGATAGGTCGACAAAGGAGCTCCCTTCGAGGTGACAGCAACCGCCGCATTCCAGCGAAGTGGTGCGACCATGGGCGGAGCGCTGTGAACAGCGCGACCCCTTTGATCGGCCGAGACACGGTGATCCAATCCGCGCCGACCTGGGGAAAACAACTGTTCGGAAAGCGGACGTCTTTGGTGCAGCGGAGTGTGCTGACGTGTGTGCTCAAACATGTAGTGAGATAAGACATGTAAAGTGCGCTGACATGCATGAGTTTGCTCTTATAGCCATGGAGCATTGGGACTTCTAAATATGTTATATAAAGCAATTCCTTTTCTTCAAATAGGACGTCCCTGCATAGCGCAGGCCAGCTACGATGTTTTAAGCGCTCCGGCGGCGTAGGCAAGCAACCACCTGTTTTACGCCTGAGGTCGAATCACGAACCCCAGAACCGGAACACAACAAGACCAGTTACTACGAACAGGTTATGTGGAATCTTCGAGATTCTTCAAAGGAAAAAACCCACTTAAGAAGGGAATTATGTCAAAGTTCGTCTTAAGGGGTCTTTGAAGGACGTCGCAGAAAAATTACTGCAGTAACCCATAGTGGGACTTGTCAGACAGTGTGTGAGCATTCATTCTAGTCGCCCGATCATCTCGCACACATAGTCTCTGACGTATCCGAACGTCTCTGGTCGTAGGGCGACGATTGCTCTATCTTTATTCAATCATTACTAATAATATTACTTAATAAATAATAGACAATGAAATAATAAAACAAATACTTAACTAAGTAATAAAACATGTGTCCAATTAATTTTAATTAGCTTTTGGTCATCATAATTACTCTTCATTAATGCCGATTATGTCAAATAAATTTAACTTAATTCTTGATTAGATAAGTTGCCTTACCCTAAATGAATTGTACTTGTCACTTATATTCATAATTACCCTCAATTAGTCGTCACCACGCTTAAGTAATTTCAACATAATTAATCTCCAATGCGCTTTTTTACCCATCACTGGTCTTACGGAGTCTTAATTGTTTTCATATGCTTAATTTTTTCATTGTAGTTAGTCTTATCAGAGTTCTACTAACTTGATGTACTAATAATAGTCATAACCATAATAATCATAATATAATATTAATATAATGTAATAGTAATATAGTCACAACCATAAATTTCAGCAGTCATGTGTAGTCATAAAGCATTCTCATATATTCCCCCATAGGACAGTATACCTATGGAGCGCATCGTGTCATGCGTTAGACGGACGGACGGATATATTTTTGGCAGAAGTAGCCGTAGTATGCTTGCGCATTAAAATATATCACCCTGTAGTCTATGAAGCAGTTTTCTATCATAGTTTTTTCACGCAAACATAAACTGCCATTTGTTGACCCTGACGCATGCTTCTCGCCTACAACCATCTCCTTCGTGTGGTTTAAAAAACGGCCGTGGCTTAGCTTGGTTAAGCCTGGTGATTGCGAAGCAATAGTGTGTTATTCTCGGATCAGCTGGTAGTATGGCTGGTGGTAGTCTTGGGTTATGCTAGTGTTACTGCTTACAGTGAATCATCTAAGAGGAAGTCATCCGTCGAATCCGTGTATGCCGACAAACATTTCCCTCACCAGCGTGCCCATTACAAAATCTTCCAGTATCGATTGGCCGACGGTGCGGTAACAGTCCATTTTCTCCGCGTCGCAAGATATGCCCACTCTGACTGTAGCGCCCCTGGTGAGAGGAGCGGGAGTTAGGCCGCCGTTGGCACGGCCGGACTCGAGCGGCAGCGGCGCGCGTTCTTGAACGCGCGCCGCTGCCGCTCGAGTCCGGCCGTGCCGTTGGTGGCTACCGCCTTGCCTCGCGACGGCGTGATATGGGGCCCCGTTTTTACACAGCTGGTGTGACGTCACACCGACCGTAGCGCCCCTGGTGAGAGGAGCGGGAGTTAGGCCGCCGTTGGTGGCTACCGCCTCGCCTCGCGACGGCGTGAGATGGGGCCCCGTTTTTACACAGCTGGTATGACGTCACTCTAGGTCACGCAGCGAGGTCACGCTAAAGGTCAATGGTGCCTACCACCGCCTCGCCACGGAACGGGCTGAAGTGCGACCTAAAGTAGTATTGCTTCGCAATAAAAAATGAATTAACGGTGCCACAAACCTACGCATTCGTGGCACAGTTGACACCAGGCAGCGCCACGAATGCACTGGATATGTCCCTCTCTTCTATGAGGCCTCTTTCCCGCTCACTTGGGTCACTGGGAATGTGCCACTGGGTATGTAACGATCTTGCTGACTCACAACTTCGACGAAAGCAAAGTGTGCTGCGTGGCACACGTTTGGCATGCTCGGAAGGAGCGTGCATGATGTCCGCCCACTGACGTTAACTGGGTATTATTGCGACTCGGGGTCGAGAGACGGACTCTTGGAGCAGACGAAAAGCTTTATACGATATGTACAGATATCGCAGGCAGTAGCATACAAGTAGCGGTGCCGAAGAGTGCACCAGACCGACGGGACTTGTGGCGACTCTCTCTTAACAATCGGCCGGTTCCGCCTTAAATCCCTTCGTCAGCAGGACGTCACCGGGTGCTGACGTCACCCACGTCGCGTTTCGCTTTCGTGGAACTTTGGAGGTTCTTACACATGGTTGGGCAAGTTGGTCTGATGTCAAGGTTGTCAGTGGGTGTCTGAAGCTCAGCACAAGCACTTCAGAAGAACAAGGGAGGAAAATGCAGTGCCCGTTGACTCGACTATATTCAAGCAGTGTAGCACAACAACATGTGACACTCGGTCTGTGCTGCTCTCCAGTGAACCTCTTTGATGTCAACTTGGGTCAGTGGGTATGTGCCTGTCGGTGTGTGCCGCTCTTCAATGAACGTCTTTGGCACTATCCTAGGTAACAATGTGTGTGCTACTGGTAATGTGTAGCTCTACAATGACGATACAATGCTGAGCGGGATCGAACCCACGTCACGAGGGTTCCTCAAGGACAGCAGCCCGTTGCTTTAATAGGCTGCGCTACGTATGCACTGGGATTGTGCTGCTTTTCAATGAATGTCTTTCACGCCAACGCTTAATCGAGCTGCGTCATGAATGCATTGGGTACGTGCCGCTCTTTGATGAACCTCTCGCCAATTTGGGACACTGAGTATACGTGCCACTGAGCGTGCGGCAAGCGAGGGAAACAATTCTCAAAAGTTCCCAGGCATCGGCACGCCACGTATCTCGTCTCGTAGGCCACGCGCTGGCTTCTCGGAAGCGCCAGTAGATGGCGTGGCGTGTCAAAAAAAAAAAAAAAAAACGCGAGAGGAGCTCGGTTGCCGCATGACGTGTTTCTCAGCAATCGCACGCACCGGCGCGACATGTATTTCTTAGGCCTCGTGCAGGCTTCGCGGCGGAGGCGCTAGATAACGCCGAGTGTTCTTAGGAAAGCACGAAAAAGAAATCTCGCTGCAGTTCACGCCTCTTACACGACTAGTTTCGGGGGTGGCAATACGTTGTGTCTCTACATAGATTCAATACTAAACGCGTTACCGTCGACAGTTATCGTGAGATAGGTTCCGCCAAATGTTTCGTTTATGTGCAGTGATGTGGCATGGGGTCGCTGTCGTCAAATAGGGTGCCTGAATGCGCACATCCTCCACGGAGTGGTGGGCAAGGAGGATATCGAGGCAGCCTAACGTCAAGTTAGATGCGTGTCTCCACCTCGTAACGGCGAACGACAAGTGCGAGGTTCGAGGGTCTGACCTCGTGGCAATGGTTGGCAGCTATGGGATGTACCGCGCTTGACCCTTTCTTCGGCTGCAGTCTCTGCATGGTAAATTCGGAAAGAACTTCGCGGAATTCTCGGCCGCATATGATGACTGCATGGTTTTTCTTCACTAGGCTTTGGGCATATACTCTGAGTCACTAACCTGGTCGAGTTCATCACGTCTTCCATATTAGAAATTAAATTATGGGGTTTTACGTGCCAAAACCACTTTCTGATTATGAGGCACGCCGTAGTGGGGGACTCCGGAAATTTCGACCACCTGGGGTTCTTTAACGCTACGTCTTCCATATCAACATACACTATAATTAAGGCAGAAATATTAGCGAATATTGTGGCTCTTTGAGAACTTCCCTTAAATTTTTGGCAGCTGTTATAGGGAGAAATTCTGTCAGTTTGTATACGACTGCCTTCATCTTCTGAAACCACAGCATTGAATGGATTTGAATCTTTGATTTCTTTGAACTTACGTCTGTTGTGATATATGTAGGTGCAAGCAAGGGCATCGCGATATATCTTTAATGAAATGGTCGACACATTTGCGCGTATATTTTTTGACGGTGCTGCAGTCATGTCTGTTCTGTCAATCTCGGATTTCGCGGCTAAGTCCAGAAATTCTCTAATTTTCAAGATTCTCCAAACTGACAATTCCAACAACGGGCTTTGAGCGTTTGTTTTTCTCATGGGACAATGGATGGTATACCACGCGTAAATATAAAAATTGGCCTCACAGAACTATTGTTTCGTATTCCACCATCAAACTTTTTATCTACACAGGTTGGACCTGGCGCCGTCTCCTCTGTGCTCTCTCTCTCTGCTGCCACCATCTGTGAATTCTCAGAATATTTTCTCCTTCCGAGCCACTGCACTGGGCGTTAGCCACAGGAAGGTCTGCATGTTCATGTTTGCGAGTACCTCTGTGACACGAGGAGAACATACGACAGAAAAATCGTCAACTTGGCAAGTTGGTATCGTGCCCTACCTTGTTCTTGTTGCTCAGCGAAATGGCGCACATCTCTCCTTCTTTATGTCTTTGTCCCTTTCGAGATATTTTCCCCCACTATTACAAGGAGAGTACCGGGGTAATTTCCTGAGCTAATGCTTCACAAGATTGCCGATCGTATTAGAAATAATTTCAATAAATCCGAATTGGAAGTCTTTTGGTAAATTATATATTTTGCAAAAAAAATACAAAAAACGATATTATTTTCTACAATTATTTTATTTCAGTGGTTTTTGTACTATTTCTTCCTGCCTTACTTCTTTATTAATGTTTTACCTCTCCTCCTCCTTGGCCAATTCCACGTAGTGGGTAAGTGTCATGGTTTAAGGGGCAAGCAGCACGAGCGAGCGAGCCAGCCCGCGGGACAACGCAGAAGAAGAACAGCTCGAGACTGCGAGGCCACGTACTGGCACAGCCGAGAGGTCAGCTTCAGCATCGAGAGGACGCCTACAGAACGACCGACATCAGAGAAAGCAGCGCAGGAGATAAAGGTGAGCATCCGTCTAAATTTACCTGTGGTATAGTTGCTGCTGTGCAGAATTAGCTATAGGAGGCGAAGTAACGCTAGTGTGACTAGCTGCGATAAAAATTCGGCGGAACCCATCTCACAATGATTGTTGACGGAAATGTGTTTAGCATTGAATCAATATAGCGGCGCGACGTACTGTAAGCGTCGAAACAAGTTATCCAAGATGCGTCTACTGCAGCAGGATTACCATTTCGCGCTTCCCTAAGAACACTCGGCGCCATCTAGCGCCGCTGCCGCGACGCCTGCGCTTGGCCTCCGAAATGCATGGCATGCCGGTGCGTGCGAACGCTGACAAACACGTCCGCGTATAGCCTCCGAGACAAGCGTGGCGCGCCGGTAAATGCGAAATGCTGAGAATTGTTTCTTCATTTGCCGCACACTCAGCGGCACATTCTCAATGACCCAAGTTTGCGAGAGGTTCATTGAAGACTGACGCATACCGAGTGTATTCGTGACGCATCTCGCTAAGGCATTAGGGTGAACGACATTCCTGGAAAAGCGCACATACCCAATGCATTTGTGGCGTAGCCTTATAAAGCGTCGAGTTGCTGTCCGTAAAGAACCCTTGTGACGTAGGTTCGATTCCATTCAGCATAGGAAAAATGTGACACTTTTTGTCATTGCAAAGCGGAAGATTCCCAGTAGCACATACCTAGTTACTCAAGTTGACGTCAAAGACGTTCATTGAAGACAAGTACATGCCGATAGGCACATACGTACCCAGAGATTCAAGTCGGCGTCAGAGAGTTTATTTGAACAGCAGTACCTACCCAGTCCCGCATCTGCAATGACCGATGTCGGCGTCAAACGTCCGTAGAAGAGCGGCAACATGTATACATTGGCAAAGATTCAGTGACCCAAGTTAGTCTGATGGTTTGCTTTGAACTCTGTTCCCTCACTATTGCTGCCCGGTGCGCTACCTATTCGACCAAGGACAACTCAGATATTCGGTAGGCGGGAAAACGGTTAAATAGAAACCTACATAGATAAGTAGGTGCGAAGTGCCCTTTAACGCATTAAAATTCCTGTGTGCCTGTGCGCGGCGTAACATGCATGGTCGACCTGAGCAGGGGCTGTACGCGACAATGTCGTGAAACGTGTACATGGAGGTAAAAGGCATGGACAACGAAGGCGGAAGGAGAGCTTGCCACCTGCGCGCAGTGTGTTATTGTCGTAGACACGACAGCTTTCTTGTCCGTTGAGTAAAGGGCAGGTTTGAGTCGTTCGGGTCGTGTTGGCGATGCGTTGAGAGATGTCCCGTGCAGGCAGCCACGTAGGTGGCGCCAAGATTTTTTTCAAAGCGCCGGTGACTGTGGGCATTGCAGATTGTCTTAGTGAGCATTGTTGGTACAACAGCATAGCATTCGCCGCAGGGCTAAGCCAAGAAGCCGGTGTCGAAGGACCATTAGGGAGCCTTGATGCAAGTCTTTCTAGGCCCCACCGGACCACTTGATACAGTAGTGTGAGTGATCTTTGGGCGGCCACATCGTGCGGTCGTTTTCGTAAGTGCAGGCGGCGAAGATGTCAGTGAAAAATATTTATGTATGCCGAATCCAGAAGGCGATAAACATCACAGAGTCATATGCCCTGGGTCCTTGGAGGTCTTTCCTAGGTTTAGCGCTGCCAGAAAGAACATGTTTTCATAGGAAGGTGCAGCCACAACGCGGAAACCAGTTGAGGCATGTTGTTTAGGGTTGGTGGAGTATGCCGAATAACCTAATAGTGGTGAAGGCAGCAGCGGTAAATTGCGTATATAGTAACACCGAGCCAGTGACACTGTGAGAGCACGACGGCAGCGGCGGCTCGATCGTGGGCAGGCTATAGGCTACAGGTCAAACTCTGGTAAAGTTATTGGCTGCACTTGAGGAGAGCCCTCGATCGTGCTCCGACATTGAAGGCCTTAGGTCAAGGCGTGTGGTGGGAAGAGCTGGCATCGATCGGTGAATTAGACGGCGTTAAGGGGTCGGTCAACTCGACAGTAGTTTGTGGGGGCATGGCCATGCGTTGTCGTAAAATTTGGACAACCTGAGGACGA
Organism: Dermacentor andersoni; assembly: GCF_023375885.2. Classification (NCBI taxonomy): domain Eukaryota; kingdom Metazoa; phylum Arthropoda; class Arachnida; order Ixodida; family Ixodidae; genus Dermacentor; species Dermacentor andersoni. Next base: position 135,936,754 of record NC_092815.1, read on the forward strand.
CAACTGCGAAACTCTTGGTAGTTTAAGCTGGCGCAACCATCAGCTATTGGTATAGTCAGCCCGTATAATCTTAATGGGTTCATACCTAGTTGCTGCAACGCAGCCGTCATAGGTCGTCGTATACAGGGTGTGCTTGGACTCGTGATCGAAATCGGGAGCTATTGAAAAAGCACGTGAAGGAAGGTGTCATGAGTGCAGTTTTGGTCAGTGATTACGCGTCACTTTTAAAAAAAGACCCACTGATGACTCATTGTAGAAAGATTGTCTGGCAAAATCTTCATGCCCCCAAATAACTATAGGAATTCTAGGGGAGGCGGTGTTGCTGTCCTTATTAAACACCATATAGAAGCTGTTCTACTGGAAGAAGATAAAAGTCTCGAATGCTTACGCATAAAAATCACGTGTTGGGATCACAAATTCCGTTTGTACGCAATTGACAGACCTCCCGATGCATCACCTGAATATCTAGTCAAGCTACAAGAAAGCATGTCCCAATTCCAGTCAAACAAATTGTTACTTGTAGGTGACCTGAACTTACCTGACATCATTTGGGAGCGTTTGCAAGCACTTTCACGGAACAATAAACATTTAAACAGCATGCTTAACATAATGCTAATGCATTACCTAATTCAAGTCGTTCAGGAGACAACACGTGTGCAAGGACCTTGCCAATCTTTGCTTGATCTGGTATTTTTGACCAGAATGTTAACTGAATATACCGTTGCAGTTGTAGAAGGTATATCTGATCACCTACTTGTCAGTACCGATATATCCATAGTCTCTTCCACCCCATCTGAAAAACCTGTGAAGCGTTCCTTCAAGGACTACTCACGCGCAAATGATGCAGCCATAATAGAACATATGGAAACATGTCTCACCGACTTTAACGACAGTGATGTGACAGCCCTCTGGCACCGTTTTAAAAACATGTGTAAGTTCTGTATTGATAAATTTGTGCCTGGTAAATACAATCTAGTCCGCAAACAAACACCGTGGATGACACGTGATATTATCCACATGACCCGCAAGATAAAAAGGTTAAAGAAAACACGATTATAACCTGATTCAGTTAAAGAAATGAAAGAAAACCTTGCGCGTGCAGTACGCACCTCGAAGGAACACTATTTCAATATAGTACTACGAAACTTTATTGTTGAACAGCCCGAAAAGTTCTGGAATTACTTGAGCGAAAAAAAGAAGCCAGTAGCACAAATCTGCATCGATGGTTCAATCATTACCGATCACAGGGAAATTGCGAGTCACTTCAATTATTATTTCCATAGTGTATTTTCTAATTCTGGCATTAGTTCATCTAAAGAGAAAACATTTCACCCATCCGAAGCTAATTTTATTTCATAACTGGCTTAGTTTCGATGCTAGTTAACTTAAAAACTAAATCTTCTTGCGGTCCTGACAACCTTCCGAACATTCTTTTGAAACGTTATGCTGAAACTATTGCAAGGTTCCTTCTTATTATATTTCATGCTTCGTTGCTTGCTGGAAAATTACCGGATGACTGGAGGGTAGCCAGAGTTGTACCCGTATTCAAGAAGGGCGACTGTTCATTGTTAGAAAATTACCGGCCAATATCATTGACATCCTCATGTGTCAAACTAATTGAACATTGTTGCCAATCAGATTAACGAATTTCTATATAAACATTCAATACTGTCTAATTTTCAACACAGATTTAGAAAAGGCTATTCAACAGTTACACAGCTTGTCACCGTAATTCATTCACTCGCCTCATGCCTCGATAAAAACGGTCAAATTGATGCTGTATTTCTTGATTTTAGCAAAGCCTTTGATACAGTTCTACATGACAAATTAATACTAAAACTTAGACATCTTGAGCTTCCTGAAATATTAATCGCATGGATAACAAACTACCTAACAAATCGCCGCCAGTTCGTGGAAATTAATAAGCAACAGTCTGGCTGTCTTCCGGTCACCTCGGGAGTTCTTCAAGGAAGTGTCCTAAGGCCACGGCTCTTTTTACTCTATATAAATGATATTACTACTTCAATCCATCCCAGCGTGCAAATTAGGTTGTTTGCGGACGACTGTGTGCTTTTTAGAGAAATCACTTCAACCAATGATCAAACTGATTTAAATGCTTCTCTAGCTGGCATTATTGATTGGTGAAAAACGTGGGGAATGCGGCTTAACGCTGAAAAGACGGTCTTTCTTCGCTTCACTCGTCAGAAAACTCCACTAACCTTTAGTTACACGTTAGGTTCGTTGCCTTTGCAGGAAGAAACAAAATATCAGTATTTGGGCGTCACAATTACTAACAACTTATCATGGAATTTACACATTGATGATATCTGTTCTTCAGCCTTGCGTAAATTATATTTTTTGTGACATAAACTTAGAAATTCCCCACCTAACGTAAAACTGCTTCCTTATTATTCATTAATTAGACCTAAACTTGAATATGCATGTATTGTTTGGGACCCGTTTACTAAACAAAATATTAAATGTCTCGAAAGGGTACATAAAAAATCCGTACGATTCATATATTCAAAATTCTCTCGCTATGATTCCCCCTCACAAATAATGCGTGATATTGGCATCGAAGTCCTTGAGCAGCGAAGGCAACACTGAAGAATTCGATTTCTTTCCATGCTTATTAATGGAGACTTATCAATTAATCCTGCATCGTATCTGTCCAGTACAACGCCTAGGCTTACTCGACACCATCATCCGAATTCACTAACACCTTATTTTGCACGGACGGATGTATTCAAGTATTCTTTTTTTCCCCGAACTATAACAGACTGGAATAACTCGTTGTTGCCTGTTTCAATTGATTGACTCATTGTACTACTGTTGTGTCTTACCACCCTACTTGATTGAATAATGCATGTAATATTGTTGTTTAACCACCCTGCTTGGACCTGTTCTAGGTCTGCAGTATGAAATAAATAAATAACACACACACACACACACACACACACACACACACACACACACACACACACACACACACACACACACACACACACGTTTTTAATTCTAGCATTTTTGTGTACAGCTCCTTAACCTTTTTTTCCCTAAAACTTCTCTATCTACCGTATACCGCTACCTATGCCGATACATGATCCGGTCGTATCAGTGTCTTCCTTGTTTTTTTTCCCACCATTACTCTAAACTTGCTTATCTCGACTGATGACCGGTTGATGCTTCCGTCAACTTTAAATCCAAGCGCTTCTGGAAGGTGTGCGTTTGCGTACTGGTCCCGCTGGGTGAATCCCTTTGCGTTCCATTAGGATGTGCTCAGTGGCCTCCGGATTTTTTTTCTGCGGCATACACATGCCTCAAGTAATTGCGAATATTTGCTGCAGTATGTTATTGTCCTTAGGCAACCAGCTCGAACCTCAAATAGCAAGGCACTTCCCGTCGTGTTATCGTGCAAGTTTTCCTTTCTAATTTCATTTTTCTCATTCTTGTAAATCTCCATCGTCTTTTTCGTTTCCATTCTTTGCATCCAATACGCTGTCTCTGTTTCTCTCGCTTTCTTTCTGATTCTTTCTGATTGTCTATCTGCGCTTTCAATTATCCTGCACTTGGTCGCCAACTTTCTTGACCGCTTCCTGCATTCTGTGTCATGCTTTTTAGGTGCAGGTACTTGTGGACTTTAGCCGCCCATTTCTTTTGCTCCATGTTCCCGAGTCCCTCAGAAGTAATTTTGCTCTGCGCTTCTCCGGCTTCGAACTAGGCCCATTGCATGTCCCCTTGCGTTGCCTCATTTGTGGTTTTGCCGTGGGCTCCCGGAGCCAACCGGCCTATCTATCTTTGGTTAATTTCCAAACCCAACAATATATCCGATTTTAGGCACAGAATGGCATTTTCGAACGCTAGCGCTGGCACCATGACTCCTTTCGAGATCTTACGCACCACTTCATATTCGTTGTGGGCCCGAAGTGCGCTATGTTTCATTATTGGTGCACTCCGCTTTCATTTTATTCTCATCTTATATTGGTCGGTGCTCAAGCGTTTCCTTCGTTTATGTATACACCGAGGTGTTTATATTGCTTCACTATGGGTATGACTTGCTGTGGAACCGACAGCACGTAGTTACTCGTCTCTCCGTTAAAGATCTTAATTCCAGATTTGTCTGCCCTAAATTTAAGGCCTACATTTGTCGTTGCGTTGCCACACATATAGGCCAGTGTCTGTAGTGTCAAAGAGCTCAAAAATGAGCTAAATATAGAGCGCGATGCACGGAAGCAAGTGGAAAAAGACTTCAAGCAGCCGAGGAAAAGCTGAGCTGCGCCGCCATCATGAACGAGAATGGTCGTGACAATGGAACGCCATCCCCCTACGTGAGGGGACAGAAAATATCAACAAAGCACGTTGGATGGAGGTAGTTGGACAGAGCTTCACTTACCATGAAGCGGCCACAAAGGAAAATCAGGAACGCAGGGGCCAATGCCCCTTGTCGAGTCCCAACCACGCGGAAAAGGATTACCAAAGGAACCAGGGAAAGACCTTGTCAGTAGGAGAGAGTGAAAGGGTGATTATCGCCGGTGACTCAAACCTGGCTAGGTGCTCAGAGGCAATTTTGGAGAAAGTGAAAAGTGACAAAAAAGTGGCGGTAGGGACACCTTCCAGGTAGGACTTTGGGTTCTGTCAAGGAGCGAGCAAAAAAAAAAAAGCTACCGGAAAATGCCCACAGACGCAACCTTATCATAATAGCAGGTGGTATAAATGACATGCTATAGAGAAAAGGGGCAGGACTAGCCCAGTGTTTGGCGAAGCGGGTAGACGGTAGAGATGTCCCCTCAGGTGCAGATCGTGGTGCGCACGGTGCCGGGAGGTGCGTGTACGTGACGGTCACGTACAAAGAGCCGTTGTGGCTGCTTATGAGGCTATATGGCCAATGAGCTGAGGAAAAGGTTACCAGATTGTAGAAGTAAGCAGGGAAGCCAAAAGGTATGGTGGTTTTTAACGAGACGGAATCCACTTCAATCCCAGGCTTGAACGACAAGTAGGCTGGCGACTTGCTGGTCGCGCAGTTGCTTTCTTGGGGGGCCTGCGGGTGATCAGGAGGCCAGGGTAGGTAATGAAGAAGTTCTCCTAGGGGAACCTCAGAACAGCGTCGCCGTCAATAACAGAAAAAGGAGGAAAACAAGAAAGAGAGCTCGCATTGAATAGGCTACATAAACACGCAGGGCGGCAGAAGAAAGGAAAAGTGGGTAGATCGAGGCTGAGGAGCAATTAAAAAGAGAACAAATGTGGTGTATGCGGCTGCAGAAACGCACCTTAAAGACAAGGAAGAGCCGCCAGTGAGTGAGAATTGTTTGGGAAGGGGACAACGGAACTAAATCGGAAAGGAGGGGGAGTCGGAATGCACATCCATCAGGGAGCCAAATGAAAAAGCGTAAATGCAAAATGTCAAGAGCATCTGTGGTTATTATGCAGAATTAATGAAAAGTAGGTTGGGTAAAATGTATTTGTGGACGGGAAATAATTGCAGAGAGAACAATCAAGAGTTAGCGGATTGCCTAAGTGCTGATATTAAGCACTTTCGGGAATGCTGTCAAAATTATTCCATCAAGTGACATGAATGCTCACATACAGGATTTAGATGGCTGTATTGACAACCGAGGGAAGTCAATGCTATATCTTTGTGAGCAACATAACCTTGTTATTGTCAATACAGGGCCTAAGTGTGATGGGCAGACCACGTGGGAAGTGGAAAACTGGCAATAGACTATTAATTACTGTCTGATGACAGAAGAAATTTATAAGTTCAGAGAAATGGTAATTGACGAAGAAGGGTATAACAGCATAGGAAGTGACTATAAACGCGTCATTTTGAAAATGGGATATGTAGTTGGGAACGACAGCAAGGACCGAAGAATGGCTAGTCCAAATTTAACGGCTGAACGAATAACAAATATAGTAAAAATAGTCGAGGAAGAACTTCGCAAATGGCCAAGCAATGAGCGGGAATATAGTTAGCTTCTAAGGATAATTATGACAGCAATACAGCAAGAGACTCGACATGCTCATTGGAAAGGAAAAAGAAAAACCCAAAAGCTGGTGGAACAGGGAGATACGAGAAGCGATCGCCGAATGACAGAAATCATCAAGAAAGCACGGGCAGGCAAAGAAAGGGCAGTTGCAGCATAATGAAGTGGACAGAAAATGGGAGATATACTTGGGAAAAAACATCGTTGGTTCAAATACTGGGTCAAGCAAAGATAAAATGTAAAAAATGAACGTTGGTTGTCAGAAATACGTGCGAAAGAGAAGGCAGCACCTGGAATATACATATCCTAGAAGAAGATGGAAACAAACTCAAAGAGGACTCGGCATTACATTGCATCCGAAAAATAACAGCCGAATCTTTGCAAGGCGTTGACGAGGTTGCATTTGAAGAAAAAAAGAGCATGAAAGAGAACCAGATAGAAAAGGAGCTAGTGCGGACAAATTTCAACTGGAAGAAAGTCGAAGAGAAAATTCCTAAGCGCACAGCCACAGGGCTAGACGAGGTTCCCGTTAGGCTGGTTAATGAACTAGGACCAAAAAGTACGGAAGCTCTGGTGAAAGCAGTGGAAAGAACTTTAAAACATAGGATACCAGACAGTTGGCGACAAAGTAGAATGAATATAATTTATAATGGTAAGGGGGAGAAAGATACAAATCGCCCGTATAGACCGTTGACCATTACCTCGGTAATATACAGGCTAGCAATGCAGGCGATTACAGCTGCAAGCATGGGCAGAGAATATTGGCATATTGGGATAACTTCAGAATCGCTTAAGAATCGGTAGTCGTCTGGATGATAAACGTTTTTGTCCTTACTCAGTGTATTGAAATATCCAGAGTAGAAAGGAGACCGTTGTATGTGGCTTTTTTACACATTACAAGAGCGTATGACAACGTAGACCGCAACATTTTGTGGGATATTATGGAAGGGGAAGGCTTAGACAAAAACTGTATACAGCCTTTGAGATAGATTTACCTGGAAAATACCGTTTGCGTTTAATGAAAAGGGATGAGGAGTGAGGAGAAAGTTGATAACAAGAGACTGAGGCAGGGGTGCCCTTTATCCCCACTTACTGCTGTTTGTAATGTACACGGTAAGGATGGAAAGGGCGCTAGAGTAAAGTCATATCGGGCTTAATCTCTCACACAAACAGGCGGGTACAGTAGTAGAGCAGCAGCTTCCAAGTTTGTTTTATAAGGACGACATTGTGCTGATAGCTAACAAGCAAAATGATATGCAATGTCTGGCTAATATCTGTGGAGAGGAAGGTGAGAATTTAGGTCTGAAATTTAGCGTTAAAAATCAGGTGTTATGGTACTCAATGAAAACAGTGAACAGACAGTGCCAATACAGGGCCAGTAAATACCTCAGAAAAGAGGAAGAGAAATGCGGCCATAATGAAACACAGCGCTATGGGGATGTCACAGGTATGAGGTGCTCCGGGTTATGTGGAAAGGTGTAATGGTTCCAGGGCTTACATTTTGAAATGCAGTCGTTTGCTTGAGGTCAGAGGTACAATAAGGACTCGATGGCAACCAAAGGTCAGTGGGACGCCTCGCATTGGGCGCTCACGGAAGATTACAAATGAAGCTGTGCTGGGTAATATGGGCTGGACAAGTTTAGAAGTGAGGGGAGTTCAGAGTAAAATTAATTATGAAGTACGACTGATGAATATGGAAGAAAGCGAATGGCATGGGAGAGTATTCAGATACTTGAACAGGAAAAACATTGATTCACGGTGGAATAACAGAACTAGGAAGCTTACCAGCAGTTATACGACCGGTACGGTGTGCAACATGGTAACAAGGAACGTGAAGCGGAAAGTCAGAAAGGCTGAAATAATCTCATGGGTGGCGGCAATGGAAAATAAATCTGCTATCAATAACTACTTAAGAGGAAAAAAACAAAACCAGGAAAGAAAAAAATCGATAATTCGAAGGGAAGCACATTACTTTTCGGAGAGAGATCGGGATGCCTTAGAACACTGTTATAAAGCTAGATACGACAAGGAAGAAGCATGTGCTTGCTGCTGTAAAGCTAGGAAAACGATGGAGCACGTTTAATTAGAATGTGAAGATTTAGGCCGGTTTAGGCACCTCTAGCCTCCTTGAAGCCCTTGGGTTCAGCAATAGCAGGGAGAAAGTAAACATGTACGCAATAGCTAGTAGTAAGATGTAATTGGAAGATTGGTGGAAGAAAAGTAGGGAAACGACAAACAAATGAGGCATACAAAAACAAAGTTCCGAATAGGCATTCGGAAAGTTTGGTGATAGGAATTCTTGGTGTTCTTTTTTTTTTCTTTCTTTAACAACATAGGTAGGACGTTGGGCAATATGATAACAAGAGCTTGGAGGCGCAACCGTTCCAAAGGGGACGCTTATAGTATCGGTCCATCCACCCATGCTCGCGAGCGCTGCTGCGTTTCTTGCAACACTACCAGATGGCGTTCGCCTCCGCGCATCCCGCACATCCAATAGATACAGTAAGAGGAAATTGCGAGATTGATGGAAGAAAAGGAGGGAAACAACAAACAACGAGGCGTTCAAAAACAAAGTTCACAATAGGGGTTCAGAAACTTTGGTTATGGGAATTCATCGTGGGTTTCCGCCCACCTCCCCCCGTTTTTTTTTCCTTTTTAACATAGGTAGGACATTAGGCAATAAAATAACAAGAGCTTGGTGGCTCAATCCACCGCCGCATTCCAAAGGGGACGCTCATAACATCCATCCATGCATCCCAGCCGGCACCGCCGCGGCAGCGTTGCACAGTGTGTGCATATGGCACGTGCTGTGCTTGCTTTGTTATGCGACAAAAATGCTGGTGCTGGGCTGTGGAGGTAGCGTACTGGGCTGTGATAGTGCAAATATTATAATCACCCGTAGCCTGAAGAGAGCGCTTGGAGGTGGCGCCTCTACAGAGGGTTGGCCACGCATGCAGGAGAAGCACGTAAACACACGCTAGGAAAATGACTGCGAGGCGCGCGCTCAGCGTCGAGGACAACCCGGCCCGAAAGAAACGTCGCGCGGAACAGGAGCGTCTTCGCTACACAGCGGAACGTTGTGCGGACCGCCAATGTATGTATACAATATAGTTATAATAATTGCATCACGTACAGCCCCATAATTCAATTAAAGCTTAGCACTTCTGCCACGATGCGATGTGCCATGTGAGGCAAAGATAATGCTCAACCCTCTCAGACATCATGTACAATGACGCACAACAATGCCTCAAGCAAACATGTCTCCCTGTGTGTTCTCGGGACTATGCAGACAAACAGCAAGGGTGCACGCAAGGTAACGTGCAACATCAACTGATCACTCTCGTATTGGACTAAGCGCCGAAGAAATTACACATTCGCCGCCAACGTCACCGCTAATTATCGTCAATCAAAGCAAACAGCATACAAAGCTTCGCTTACATCGATTCCTATAGTGGGATACGCCGTTTTTTTTTCTTTCATTTAGCAAACGCCTGATTCGTCGTAAAAACGAGTTTATCAGGCAGATCGTCATAGTGTTATTCTTTGGAGTTACTTATCGCTTAAAATACGGCAGTCTTGGCTTGAAAGGTAGAGTATAAGCAGAGTCCTTGTATAATTCTTCATAAGCAATGATTTCATAAAATGCTACGCACTATGTGACATTTCGCCAGACGTTAGTTTCTGCCCCATTTTTTTTCTTTCTTGTAATGACTGCCGCCAATAGTTAACTAGTACATCTGCTTTAACCTTGTGGTTGAATACTTTTGAGCACCGTCCGTGGTTGCGTAGCGCCTTTAGTGTACGTTGCGCTGCTAACTAGAAGGCGCGGGAGCAAATTGCGGCCGCGGCGGCCGCATTTCTGTGGAGTCGAAATGCAGCAACGCCCGTGTGCTGTGCAGTAGGTGCACAAGGAAGCCCAGCTGGTCAGAAATGATCTGGAGGCGTGCCTCATACACAAATGGTGATTCTGGCAGTTCAAGGATAAGAATTTTCTTTAAAATTCCTTTTGTGAAGTTCTTGTGTGTCTAATAACTGCACTGTAAGTGAATGTTTAATCACTCTGTAATATAAAGACACTGTAATATGTGTAATATGCACAAATCCATCAGCTAATCCATCTGGGCTCTCTTCTATTATAGTCTGCAGCATCTCGGGAAAATAACTATGTAATTTTGACAGATTTATCTACAGCGCACCATAATCCGTAATTGAAGGTGATAATGGGCGCATACGTTGCGTGAGTGTGCCGAGAGGAACCAGAGCTTTAAAGACACACGTACGAGTACGAGCTGCTTGCTGATAATACAAAACATACAGAGGTGATACTATCAGTTCATCTCTACAGTGTTCGAACTGCAACATGTATGTCGAAGGAGAGAACTTCAGGAGTTCTTTATCTGAAACATTTTGCGTCTCTTTCTTCTAGGTCTAAAGCTCTGGCAACCAGTGACACGGGCCAAAAAGCCAAGGCCTTGCGAGAGCTGGAGTCTTGAGCAGCAAGCGCATATTCCGTCGAGTATGGGCACGAAGTCCAACCCATCCGGCCTTCCTGTAACTTCCAGCCAAGGATCACTGCAAGGCAGAACGTCTGGCGAAGCCGGAAAGAGTGGAAGTGCGGCGCCAGTCCGCTCGGTGTCAGCGGTGCCTCTTCCGCTTTCGCCGTCCGCAAAGAAGAATGCGATGTCGTCAGTGGCCCCGAACCCGCCTCGACCTTCGGTCAAACCGGACACCGCATTTCGGTCGTCTGGAAGGCCACAAGATGCAGCAGCTGGGCACAAGTCACCGATAGGGCCCAGAGTGCAACCAAATGATCTCGTCGACACTGTCGCCCTTACTGCAGCGGCGGCAAGCCAAGGTCCAGCTCAGCGACACCGGCGACACCCCTCGCAAAAGTCGCAAAGCCGAGGTCCGCACCACCAGGTCGACAAGGCAGCAAACCAGGGGAAGCATCGCGGGAAACGGCACAAACCTAAAGTAGCGGGCGTGGCTGGATGTCACAGCGACGACGAGCGGGCGCTCAGCCACGAGCTGCTGTCTTCTTCGGCCGTTGACAACGGACAGCCGAAGGCACGACCAGAGGAAGTCACCCTCGAAACGGTAGAGACTAAGGTTACCGATGTCCTGAGTCACGCGGAAACAAATTCGCGCCAGCGGAGAAGCGAGATCGCCGACCAAAGAACTCGCGTTGCTTCTCCAGGCTCGGCGGCCGCATCAGAGAACGCGCGCTGCGGCGACGGTAGCAAGGGCAAGGACGATCGCGGCCGAAGTCGAACCGCTGCGAGCCACGACGTAGACGGCAGGACGCCTGGCGGGGCCATCCCGAATTTTAAAGCGGGCCTAAATGCAGGACAGTGGATTGGCAGAGTTCCCGAGAGCCGAGAGTTAGACGGCAAGACGTTCGTCAGTACCACCGCCAAGAGTGGAGCCGTGGAAATTGCAGGACGGAATGCTGTCCAGAGCCCTGGAGGCGGAACAGAAGGCGGCGCTGTCGGTGGAGTAGAGCGCAAGGAACCTAGCCGAGCGAACGTCATCTCACCACCTCTACAAGCGGGGTGTGTCAGGCCGACGGCGCATGAAAGTGGTGCAGCGGTGACATCTATTGCCATGAATAACACCAAAAGAACGTCAATCACTGGTCCTAATCGCATGCGAAAGTCGATCGACCAACGTTCTTTGTGTACGCTCTCAACGCTTAAGGACTTGGCAAGTATGATTACACTAAATGGTTATTTCCAGTGCGGCCTTTCTTTGGTGTGAATAGGAAAAAAAGGAAGTCGACCATACTGCTAGTAATAGAGAGGTCACTCAGTCGTACAGCGAAGGCGCTGCTACACTAGTTCGTCCTGCTATCGGTCTATCGGTTAGGCAATGTCGTGTCAGCGTGACTCCGAATTTTTTGCTGTACTGGACCTTGTGCTCCGCATTCGGTAAATGGTTGGCAATTGGACGAGCTGTATGGATCCATGAGTGAAGCCAAAGGGTACCACACTAAAGCTCAGGAGCCACATGCGAGTTTTCACAATTTGACACTTTTGATTCGAAGCCGGTTCTTCAGTAAGGCAGTCACTGTATAGAATATGTGTCGGTAAACATACGCAGTAAAGTATTGCGCTGTATATTTTACTGAACCAGCAGTATGGCTACTGTCTCTTAACGGTGAAGACAAGCAGTCAAATTAAAATTAGTGGCGTGAAGGCCAAGGTCACATACTCCAATATTTTGCTGCGGTTCTTGAGAACTTTATTAAGCTCTTTTTCGAGTCCTTGAAGATGCCTGCCTGGCCGATCCTGAAAACCTATTGTGACCAGCATGTTCACAAGAAAGAAAAGGACATCACAAGGCGCCCCAATATTTGACTATAGCGCAAAGCTACTTCCTTTCGATCTTAAAGGTCTTGTTGCTTCTCGATAAAAGGGAGAACTCTGCATACCGAGGGTGACGCAAGTGATTCATACTACGAACGAATTTTTCGGAACGCTGGATAAAGGTGGACAACTAGACGTAATTTCTCTCGATTTACAAAAAGCCTTCCACCGTGTGTCCCATTCGAAATTAATGACAGAACATAGGAGCCTCTTAAACAATAACCAACTTGTAGTGTGGTTTGCCTCTTTCTAACTGCCATCAATCCGTCCAAATAGCAAACTCAGTCTCAAACAACACCAGTGATTTCCGGAGTACTTCAAGGCACGGTCCTTGGGCCCCTTCGTTTTCTTATTTATCCGAATGACTTGGTCATCGATTCTCCTGTACGCAGTCGTTCTTTTTTTTTTTTTTTGCCAGACGACTGCATTGTTTACCACAGTATTGAGACAATCGATGAACAAGCTGCGCTAAGCAACTACCTAATGGCTATTACTAACTTATGTCATACGTGGGAGATTACTTGTAATTTCCCGAAATGCGCTCAGATGACGACACATAAAAGGAAAAAAAAAAAAAAACACTTCCATACGTATGCATACCCGCCGTGGTTGCTCAGTGGCTATGGTGTTGAGCTGCTGAGCACGAGGTCGCGGGATCGAATCCCAGCCACGATGGCCGCATTTCGATGGGGCGAAATGCGAAAACACCCGTGTACTTAGATTTAGGTGCACGTTAAAGAACCCCAGATGGTCAAAATTTCCGGAGTCCTCCACTACGGCGTGCCTCATAATCAGAAACTGGTTTTGGCACGTAAAATCCCATAATTTAATTTTTTTCCCACGCATACAGTGCTAAGAATAACCTAATCACCCCTGTTGAGAAGTTTAAATACTTCGGTATAATTATTGATACTGCATTAAGCTGGAACTCACATATTACAGATACTGTCTCTACAGCTTGAAAACGGCTCTAGTTGCTTAGAGATCGCTTGAAACACCTTAAAAACAAAACGAAATTAGTTGCATACACGTCCCTTGACGACCGTTACTTGAGTACGTAGATGTAGGATCCGTACACGAAAACAAACTAACCGCATATAACGTAGAAAGAATGCGCTTCGTTTTGTCTACAGTGATTATGATAGGCATGTGTCAGCATCAGGTCGTTGTATATTATAAGCTGTTCGGTACTTGCACACTCGAATCACGGCGGAAGTTGCACCACCTCAAAATGAGGTTCAAAATCGTTAACAGTCAGATAAAACTAGATTTCCAGGCATACATGCAATTTAACACGACACGACCTACCCGGACAAAACACAAGCCGATTTTAGTACCCCAAGGTAGAACAAATGCGTACACGGGTTCCTTTTTCCCGAGGAAAATTGTTGAGTGGAACGGGCTGCCGAATGAGAAACCTATCAACGACTGAATCTTTTTTAAGCTAGCGGCCATTGTTCCCTTCCGATTGCTGGGCGTGCTTTGTTACTGAGAAAGCGTTGATTGTTCATTGTATTACTCTTGTTGGTGTTGGTGTATTTCGCGGTTCCTTTGCTTTGTCGTCTTAACATGACGATGGTTTGTAACAAACGTAACCTATAATGTACTCTAACCACTCCTGCCTTGGCGGCCATAGGGTCGCAGGTAGTATTGACTAAATAAAGGTTCAAGTGCTGCGCTAAGTCATGGAGCCTGCAAATGGCAGTCACAATAGGGGCTGTGGTCAGCCCCGATGTTATGCCGACTTCCATGTTGCGAAGCCATAGAGCCCTTGACGTCACGACTCACAATCACCGTACTTAAAGCTGCCGCCGCTTCTCCAGGCTCTCGCGTCGCCAAATGTGATTCGTCGCGTGAACTTGAGCCTGCTGGCATTCGCACCTCGTCAGCTTCCTGGAGGATGGCGTAGAAATGCCACAAACTCTTGCATCGTTGTGTGCTCCTCAGCCGTTCGAGCTCCGTCACGTGTAGCTGACTGCGACCGCGCGTTGCAGGCGACCACGCTCAGGAGCGATACGCAGGCGCCAGGAACGTCCCACCATTCGCTGAGCGTGGACGGCCTGCAGTGCTTCGTCGTGTCGATGGTGAGCATCGCTGTCCTGTTCACGATCGTGGTGTCGCTGCTACTGTGGATCATCGGTAGCATGGGCGTGTCTGGAGCTTCTAGCCTCTGCTCCACGTCCGCCTGTGGGCAACTCGCGGCTGCTTTTGAAGACGTGCTCAACTACAGCGTCGACCCCTGCGAAGACATGCACGCTTTCGTCTGCTCGAAGGTGGTCCGACGCAACTCCCGCACTGGCCGCGGTTCGCTGAGCATGGTTGCGAACGTCATCAAGCAGTACGAGCTGAAGATGGTGAAGATGTTCGTCGAGGGCCAGACCACATTCACGGTGTCTGCGTACGTCACCATTTTGGGTTATGGAAAGAGTACTGACCCATACTTTATATAGAAGCGGTATATACGGTATCGTATTCGCTTGTTAAACGTAATTGATAAAATCCACGAAGCCAGTACAATTTTTTTTCTTAGTCTCCCCTCGTATATGGTTCGCGGGCAGATGGGCTACCGAAGGATGACAAAGATGACGTTAGGTCTAATGAATACATGGTTGCGCTTAACAGAAATATAAAGACTTAGGAGGAGAAGTAGGAAACTATAGGCTCTTCCTCAGCCTTTTTTTCCTGTTAGCGCAACAATCTATCCATTAGACCTCAACCGACTCGCCCGGTAACGAGTTGCGCTTAACGTTGGTACGCCTCGGAAATTAACTGTGGCCCGTCGCATTAGCGCAAAGGCTGTGACGTTGCGCTGCTGAGATCGCTGTCCCGGTGCAATCCCGTACGCGGCCGCCGCATTTCTATGGAGGCGAAATCCAAAAACGCTCGTGTACTTAGATTTAGGTGCACATTAAAGAACCCCGGTCGATCAAACCTATTCCCGAGTCCCTTTACTACGGCGTGCTTGATAATGAGATCACTGATGATGCATGCTGAGTGCCGGTATTGGGTGTCAAAAAGTTGCGGTCACTCTGGCCTCCACCGGCGCTCTTTTGTGCAGCATTGTAACCGATTTTCTCCGGAAATGCGCGGGGGCGTTCGAGACACCGCCGTCCGTCGACATCTTCATCCACTTTTTCGGCTTCGTGGCTGTCCCGTGGCCCTTCGGTGTCCCGTACGACAGCGAGCAGCATCCCTTGCAGTCCGTCTTGACGCTCACTCTCACCTATGGCATCAACACCTGGTTCCGCGCCTACGTCCGCACGGCCAGGCGGCGAGACTACGCTTCCAACTCGAGTGTCAAGCCGACGTTGTTCATTCAGGCGAGTGCGGGGCGAGTTATGAGCCTCAAAATGGCGCATGTGAAGACCAAAGTGAGCGTTGGGATTCCTCTATTGAAGCGACCATTTCTTGGCGAGCCCTCCTGAACCTAGGTGACTGTGGCTGTTGACGCTGCTGGGTGATGCTGCTGCTGCTGTCTTGGCAAATGGCTCATACGCAGAAAAAGAAATCGGGCAGGCTCTATAAAGGACGCAGCCGCAGTGGTGTGCGTGAAACGTCTTGTGCATGCTGCAGACAGTGTATGGACGCAGGTGTACAAACACGGACGTAACCGAACACGCAGGCTTGATCGTCCAACTTACCTTACAGTGTTGTGGGCATGCTCGCCTCCGTTTCGTATAGTAAGCCGGTTTGTTTTGCAGAGGGCGTTTGGGCACCAGTGTAAAGAAAATGACCACCCTACTGGTGGCACCCAAGACTACCCTGCATGCGCTGGTAAAGCCCGCCGCAATCGTAGATAATTGGGGATCTAGCCCGTTCCTCTCCTGCGCATGCGCTTCCATGGAGACGGACACGTTCCGCCGTGGCCAAAGGGGTCGGATATCCCCTTTGTTTTGCTGCTCGAGTCTCTTCGCGCCAGTTCGGGACCCTACGTGTCGAACGCAGGAGATGCATATAGCCGAGCAAGCGTGATACTTCTGCAACAAATTGTACACAATTGCGGGACTTGATAACTCCTGATGAGCACCAATATGGATTTGATTAGTCATGCCAACTATGAAATAGTGAGTTCTTTCAAACGCGACTATTCGTGCTCGGATTAACAAACGTACTGCCGAGGCTGAAAGTCGGGCGATTTGGCCTAGGTTCATGACGAAAAGCAACACAAATTGAACACGGACGGGCAGACAAGAAAGCGCTCGTCCGTGTGTTTCTTCTGTCTGTCCCTGTTCAACTCGCGCTGTTTTTCGCCGTGAACATAAGCCAATTCGCTCGACTTTCAGCCTTCTTACAGTTAATTTCTAGTACAGCGGGCTCTTTTGCGTGCTCTAACTTCTCAGCGCAAATCCGCGCGTGTCTTCTATCCGTCCGTCCGTACCCCTCTCTGAACGCCGCCCGCGCCTGTCGCGAGAACGGCGCCAACTGTGCTCGCGAGACGTGCTTGATCGAGCAATGGCTGCTGCATTCTACGCAATGATACCATAGTAAAGCACGTTGGTAACACTGTTGCAAAGATGTAGGCGTTAAGAGGAAGCTTTAGCTCGGGTGCTCCTATCTAAAACCATGTAAAAGGAGAATTCGTTTTTCTCGGCAACCACTGCATCAAATTTGACGAAGTTTGTTGCCATTAAAAGAAAAACTTAAGATCTACTGACTGTTCGTTTCGAATTTTTTATTTAGGTCCTTAATTTTTTTTAAATTAAAATTGGCAAAAATCGAAATTTTTCAAAAGGGAAACGATCAACTTTACAACTATTTAACTCAGAAACGAAAAATGATAATACAATTCTCCGAATTGCATCTAATAGTACATCTAAAGCGAACAAAATTGATACGCTATACATGAATCGCAAAAAAATTTGTAATATGGAAATACAGCTTTTGCAGAACTTTTGTAAACAACGTAACAAATTCACGTAAGATATAAAATGACATATCAAATTTGTCCGCTTTCAGTGTTCTAATGGATGCCGTTTACAGAACTGCGATATCTGTTTTTGATGCTGAATTATGAATTCGTAAACTTCGTTCTTCTATTTTTTTCGAACTTCTGAAAT
This sequence comes from Dermacentor andersoni, assembly GCF_023375885.2. NCBI lineage: Eukaryota > Metazoa > Arthropoda > Arachnida > Ixodida > Ixodidae > Dermacentor > Dermacentor andersoni. The sequence goes on from NC_092815.1 coordinate 135,954,157, forward strand.
TTTGAAAATTCTTTTAACAAAATCCAGGAGATAAATCGAAATTCCGCGTCCAACAGTCACTATAATTTAACTTTCTCTCTCAAGTGCAACAAATTTCATTAAAATCGGTCCAGGGGTTATCTCAGAAAAAGGTTTTTGCGTTTTACATGTATTTGAATAGGCCGCGTCGGAGTTGGGCCCGAGCTAAAGCTTCCTCTTTAGAAGCTTTAGCTCGGGGCCACCTGTATGGGAATGCATGGGAAAGGAGAAATAGCTTTCCTCGGCAACCACTGCACAAAATTTGGTGAAGTTTGTTACATTTAAAAGAAAAAGGTAAAATCTAGAGTCTGCTGAATGCGAATTTTTTATTTAGGTCGCCAATTTTTTAAATAACAATTGACGAAAATCGCAAATTTTCAGAAAACGAGACTATCAAGTTTGCAACTCGGCAATGAAAAACGATATCACAGTTGTGTAAATTGTACCTAATAGTACCTTTAAACCGGACAGAATTAATATAATATACATGGCTTTCAAGTAGACCGCTCATTTTTCAGTAGAACTTTTGAAAAAACCTTGTAGACAATGTAACGAATCCACGTAAGATGTAAATTGACATATCAAATTTGTCCACTTTTCCTATTTTTCTATATATATATATATATATATATATATATATATATATATATATATAGACCATAGAAGGTCGCTTGCTAAACCGCATAACGAAACGAAAGCAGGTTAACAAAAACACGTTACAGCATTAAGAGGAAGCTTTAGCTCGGGCCCAACTCCGATGCCGCCTACTCAAATACATGTAAAACGTGTGTGTGTGTATATATATATATATATATATATATATATATACATATATTCCCTCTATCTTACCAAAAATCGAAATTCTGCTTCCAACGGTCACTAGAATTTAACTTTCTCTCTCAAATGCAATAAACTTCACTAAAATCATACCAGATGGTTATCTCAGAGAAAGCATTTCTACGTTTTCCATCTGTTTGAATAGGCGGCATCGGAGTTGGGCCCGAGCTTAAAGCTTCCTCTTAATGCTGTAACGTGTTTTTGTTAACGTGTTTTCGTTTCGTTATGCGGTTTAACAAGCGACCTTCTATGGTCTATTTTAGAGACGTTAGTGAAGTTTGTTGCATTTGAGAGAGAAAGTTAAATTCTAGTGACTGTTGGAAGCGAAATTTAGATTTAGTGCCTGAATTCTTTTCAATGGCATTTTCAAAAATTGGTAAGCTTGAAAAAAGAGAAGCACTATGCTTACAAATTCGTAGCTCTATATACACCTAGAACAGATATCGCAGTTCTGTAAACTCCATCCATTAAAGCATCCAAAGCGGACAAAATTTGATATGTCAATTTACATCTTACTTGCTCGCGTCACAAGCAGAAAAATGTATACTAAACGGTGTGATCGACCATCGCTCTCCCAACACAGCAGCTCAATGTTTTGACCCCCCCCCCCCCCCCATTATGTCAAATCTTTATTGCGATAGCAATTATATGGACACTCCAAGTGAATTTCTGCCGTCGTTGTCGTCGTGAAGCTCTGCATACATATTTTTTTGCATATATGATCCATGTTTATCCATGCCGTATATGCGAGTTATATTCCTGCGCTAATCAATCACTAAAGTTGCTCATACAAAGTTTAAGGTTCATGACCTAATTATTCCTCATAATTTTGATAATGGCAGCCCGGAAACAGATTTAATGAGACATAACATTCACGGCGCATGCCTTCTTTCTTAAATATTGTCGCACAAACTATTCAGTATTAGAAGTACAATGCAATATCAGTGCTCAAACCTGAAAGTGATGCAGTTAATTTACTTGCGCGGCACTTTATACAGGCAGCGTAGCGGCGCCCATGCGATGTCATTACAGGCTGTACAGGGCGTGTTAAAGCTGTTAAGGGGGCCAGAAATTTTGGCGCAACCGCGTATGTCGCGTCCGCGCTAATCGGACCCGTGTATATATAGGTGGAACACCGTCCGAGAAAGTCAAGCGTAAGGCTAAGCTTTGGTATCGCAGTCAGTGCTTTGTAGCCTTTTTTTTTTCGTTAATTGTGTTGGGCCACAATCGCCCGCATACTTCTCCCTTGTCACTGCCAAGTAGTTCCTTGAGATAACTGGCGCGCGCGTCATGTCGCGTTGCATGTGCGCATGAGATCACGGCCGCTGGAGAGCATGTGCACGCACGTGCTTATTATACGTGGGGGCTTAATTTAGTCTCGTTGTAGACGTACGTAACGGGCGAGAAGAGGGGGGGGGTAGGGCTATGTAGTGGTTAATGTCTTCAAGATAGCAGCGCCCAGACTAGCGCGATTTATTGCGGTACGCGGTATTCGATAGTTAGAAATATACTGCAGTTCTTGCTTCAAACTACTGCTTTTTATTGTCCTAGGGCGAATTCATATGTATACGCACGTGTGTACTCAAAAAAGAAAAAAAGAAACGTACAGGGGAACAAGGGAACATGACATGAACCATATTAACAAAAAATAAGATCAGAAGTATATTATTTTTAGTCGTATAGAATTACTCAGGCTACTTTTGAAACTGCGATTAGTTACCTGGTTAGCAAGTTTTGTAACGCAACTTTTTGAATAGTCGTTTTAAGGTATACGCTTGTTGTCAAAGTTGTAGGCAGTTTTTAAAAAACATTCGATGAAGTGGTTTCGATGGTGCCATCTTTTATGCAGTTCTTCTCTCTGGGCTCTGAAGAAAGCCTGCAATATTTGAAACAAGAAAGAAAGAAAGAAAGAAAGAGAGAAAGAAAGAAAGAAAGATTGCGGCAGAACCCGTCTCACGATGACTGTCGACGGTGATGACTTGACGTTGAATCAATGCGCGAGTTATGCGCGAGGCGTGGGCTGCAGCGGGACTCCTCTTTCACGCTTCGCTAAGAACACTCGGCGCCATCTGGCGCCGCCGCCGCGAAGCCTGCGCGTGGCCTCCGAAGTGCATAGCGCGCGCTCCGGAGCGTGCGAACGCTGAGAAACGCGCCATAAGGCCGCCACCAGGCTCCTATGTCGCACTTTTTTGCTGAACACTACGCGCCATCTAGTGGCATTGCCAAAAAGTCTACGTGCAACCTCTGATATTAGAAGTGTGGCGCGCCGGTGCGTGTGAACGCATAGAACTGTTCCCTCGCTTGTCGTACACTCAGTGGCAGATACTCAACGACCAAAGTTAGCTAGATGTACATTGAAGAGCTACACATACCAAGCGCATCCAAGGTGCGCAGCTCGCTAAAGCGTTGGCGTGAAAGGCGTTCATTGAAAATCGGCACATGCCCTGTGCATGTCGTTGAGGAGACTTTGTGACGTGGGTTAGATTCCATTCAGCATTGGAGAAATTTAACGGATCTTTTTCGCCATTGTAGAGCGGCTGATTCCCCGTGGCCCATGCCTTGTTATCCAAGTTGGCGTCAAAGACGTTCATTGAAGAGTGGCACGCAAGTAGTGACACAAACACAGTGACCCCAGTTGGTCTCAAAGAGGCTCGTGAAGGCCAGCCCAAACTGAGTAGTACCAGTACTTCAAGTGGACATCAAACAGTTTCTTCGAACAGCGGTACCTGCCCAGTCCCCCGTTTACCCATGTCGGCGTGAAAGAGCTTCGTTGAAGAGCGCCACATATGTACACATTGCCACATAACTAAGTGACCCAAGTTGGTACGATGGTTGGTTTCGAACCCTGTTAGCTTGCAACAGCTGAGCGATGATCACGATGAACAGAACAACTCCCAGACTATGAAAAGTAACTTATGGATAATAAGTTCCACAGGCTACATATGAAATTTATTTATAGGCTTTATGACAACCTTGCGAAAGAAAAAAGCCAGAACTCGGCACTTAAGTATGCGCACTCTGATTTATCAAAGTAACGTGTCTCTTCCTCGTATATCATACAAGCTTATTATTTCGTGTACACTGTGACGCGCTTGCGTACGCTTAGCTCACCGCCTATAATGCTATAAAAATTTCTGACCAATGGTGCGATTGAACATCTGCCGTCCAGCACAGCAGCCCAATGCTCTAACCATTAGGCCGTAATCGCACGTATCCTTCCGCCGTCTAGAAGTCGTTCTCTGAAACGTCTGGCGCGCGCGTCCCGTGCCAGTTTCTCTCACTGTACGTTCCCTCTGAAAGCTAGGGCTTCGAGTCGCGGCATTAGATTGCACGGCCTTCAGGATCGGCGCACATTTTTATTTTAGGTTGCACTGCCTTCGCGAACAGAGCGCGGTATTGGGCTAGCCGTTGATACGAAGTCTGCTCATAATGACGTGGCATAAAAATCTCGGCTATTTCATTACTCCATCCTCCTGACAACTCCTCACAGGCCGATGCATCAGCTTCGTTCTGGCTCGACTTCGTGCGGACTGTCGAAGCAGTGGGCGGCCGAGAGAAGTACCACGAGCTGTTCCTCGCGCGTTACAATGCCTCGTTGCCCGAACACGAAAGCGTCGCGAAACGCCTGGCCCTCGAAAAGGATATCCTCACCATCCTGGATGAGGCGAGTTTTCCCAGAGCCCGCCTGCAACCCGTGGTAGCGAGCCTGGCCAAGATAGCTGCCGGTATCCCAAACACGGATTTGGACATCTGGCAAGACCCGGTCGAAAGTACGCCCGGAGGCTTTGGCGCGGACGGGACGACGCTTGTGGTCGTGCGTGATGTGCACATCCTGCGCGCCGTCGAACGGCTACTCACCGCTTTCACCCTGGGCGATCTAATGCAGCACTTGTCCTGGTGGCTGGTGCAGATCCTCACCGTGATCGGCTGGCCCGAGGGCTACGTCGTCATCGCCGGTAGCCAGGAGGTGAGCCGTCTCTGTTTCCACGGATGATGCTCCCTTTCATACTTAGGAAGAGTGTGTTCCAATTCTGGCCATTGTTGAAGACACGTTTACGTTGAGAGCTAAGAAAACGCCTTCGAACTCAACTAATGGACTGCATCTGGATGACGTGTCTGCAAGTTGACGCCACCTCGCTTCGACAAGAAAAAGCTAATGAAAGCACATATTATGACTTTTCTTTTTATCTTGTTTCTTGTGTGAACCTATAAGAAACGTCACAGTTTTGTCCTAAAAGCGAATAATTCATTGCAATGGCAAATCGCTAGACATTTACACGAAAAAAGGGCCGCAGTATTATCGGCCGTATGTATTGCAGTAAACATTCGCTTAGTAATAAGTTAACAAACATGATCTCACTCCCGCACAGGCAGAATTGAACATCTCTCGCTCGATGACAGCGAACACTCGGTAGTCACAACGCTGGCAGAATGAAGAGTGACCCTTGTGGCGAGCGACCGCTTTGTGCTGCCTCTAACTTTAACGCGTATCGTAAACTTGAGATTACGTGGCTATCGAACACTAGACGTTCAAGAACACCCCGTACATGAAGCCACCAGCCATCTCGGCTCGCCTAACGTTTGCATCCGTGTCAGATTACATTAAACATAGGGCTGTGGAGACATTTAACCTGTATCTTGTATGTACCATGTGCTTGTTACGTCGTTGTGTTAATGTGAAAACGTTGCGTGACAAGTCCTGGTGCTTGCGTGAAAAGGTTGTTTGATATGTAATCGCTAACCCTGTATGTTGTAAGATAGAACCATTCAAGAGCTAAGGAGTAGCCGGCGCCTTAAATTCTGCGTCAACATCTTATATTGTAATGGTTGGGGTCGGGCATGAAATAGATGATAGCTGGCCCATGCCGTCGTCCAACTTATCCACGCTGAGGACGTTGTTGAAGGGAGAGACTTGTTCTCATCGAGAACGAGGAATATGGAATTTATTTACAGTACTTACTTGAGAACGTTACAATTCATCAGCCTAGCATGACTGACAGAGGAATGCACGCTGAGGAGCCGCCAACGGCTCCTTAAATACACTCTGTCCTCCCTAGATCGTTAGGTGAGGGAAAACGGCCGTTCCACCTTGGAACGTCCAAAGTCATCGTCGTCGACCCGCTTTCGAGGGGGAGGGTTTACACACTCACTTCCGCACAGGTTTCACTGAATACACCGAGGTGAGTGGGTTTCTTGCAGATGGGGGTCTTGACCCGAGCAGGCGCCTCTTGATCCAAGAACTGACCCCGTAGTCAGTGGCCGCCGCGTCTGTTTATTGACCGACGACTTCTGGTGCCCGTGAGACCGCAGCTGCAAAGCATCTCTTTCCAGGAATTCCCCCGCTCCAAGCAACCCGTGGCGGCCACGGCGAATGCACTAACAATACTTGGTCCGCCGACCGCGTTTAGTCATAGCGGAGCCGAGAGGGTGTTGATGCGGTACATCGTCGTCCCTACAAAACGAGTCGCCCCAGCAGATGGGGAAGGGTTCCAAGGTCGCTTCTGGGAAGCTCGCCACCTCCGCAGCTGCGGCTAGCTGCGAAAATTTTGTTGGTCGGTACCCTTGCAGGCCTATCGTAACAATATGAATAAAAAAAAGGGCAAAAGAAGCCGCGTGCGGCGGCGGCGCTCAGCCGGGCCATGCGCAGAAACAGCCTGGCTAGAAACGTGCATGCACTCACCTGACCCCCTCCCCCTCTTTCTTAGCATGCGCTTGAGCCCATTGCCGCGTGCTCACCTTGAGCCACCTGGCTCACCCCCCTCCCTCCTTGCATGCACAACACCGTGGAAGGCGCGCATCAGGTCAGCATTCTTGTCGGCTGATAGCCTTGCAGGCTTTCACCCGGACGTACAGCACTCGGTGAGCGCGGCGCTTAGAATGTATCACAGTTGGTCTTTACACGGAACTTTATGGAGGCTACGACGACGATGGCGGTAATTCGGTTCCAGTGTCCATACAATTATGTCGTAATAAAACACGACGTATATTATACATTAACTGCAGTGCACAAGCAAGCGGGACTACATTTTATTGCAATGGCAATTATGTGGACACACCAGGCGCATTTACGCTGTGGCGTAGTCGGCGTCGTGATCTTCCACATAAAGTCCAAGGGCGATAATGTCGTCGCCGCGCGCCGTATTCTGCATATGCGAGTGAAAGCGTGAGAGGGTGAGCCGACGATGGTTGCTCAATCCCGCGCGCGCAATGGAGGAAAGCAGGGAGAAAGCGCGCCGTCTTCCGTCGCGCGCAAGGCACCAGGGTGAGGGGAGGGAGGTAGGGGGGCGTTGTACTCCTGCGTATGGCGCGGCCGCGCAGGCCCTATATTGAAGGCGATTTGCGATGGGGACACAATTGTTTTTTTATGCGGAACCTCACGGAGACTACGACGACGATGGCGGTAATTCGGCTTCAGCGTACATATAATTGTCGTAATAAAACATAACGTATAGCGTGCATGAACTGCGGTGCATAAGAAAGCGTAACACCGATTTTGTGCTCCCAGACTCTTTCCCATTGGGTTTTCCAAGGTTATATATGTACAATCAACAGCAAAAGTTTACGGGATGCGGTTTCCCCTTCAAATGTAAATTCCTGCACTGTTAAGGCATGACACTTCATATTTCATGAATCACTGCGTAGGTGGCGAAGGCTACTACATGCTGGAACATTTAATTCGAGGCTGTGTGACCACGCTTCGCGAGAATTCAGCTTCTTGGCAGATCCTGCGTCCCGTAAACTTTTGCGGTTGACTGTACATACCAACCATTCTGCGCAGCTCCTTGTTTGGATGGAAAAGTATATAGCGTGCATCCTTTTTGTCTTCGATGCTAAGTCAAGTTTTTTGACGGGCTTCATCAGTAATTAAACGAGGCCTAAAATGACCGTTGTCTTAGGTGTCTATTTTAGCCGCCCGCTGCGAGTATTGGGACACACGCTGCAGAAACTACTCAAGCAGTACGGCCATACAAGTCTTACTGCGCATTCTTCACAGCGCAGCTCCTTTTGATCTGCGACGTGTTATGTGGGATAACTACTACATATCTTGCAACTACAACTTGTTGACGTGTATTATGAGGTTGCGTCAAGTCGCACATTTGTGCCTATTCTTGCTCGCAGTGTGCGACGTATTATGTTTTCATATATAGCGAGCGCCAACAGCGCTGTATGGTCATGGTGTGCCGCTCCACTTGTTCGGTGTTAAATAGATTCAGATATGGGAAGCCTTCCATGTAATAATTACGTTAGTTCTTGCGCATTTCGTATAGTTAAAGAAAGTCCGTAAAACGCGAAGAGCGTCCGCGCGACGCCGCCTCTCGCAGGCTTTTTTGAGGCTTGGAAAAAAGTGTTTTATTTAGCGCGTATAGAGCAACAGAAAGCTGGACCGGTAATTTTTCAGGATGGCATAAACATTTATCCCATTGGCATTTCTGCTCTCAATATAATATTCAATGTATTTAATGAAGCTGATTACCTAATCACTAACTTTATAAATATGCGAAATACAAAAAAGTCCCATTTGCTGCAAGCGATGACAAACAATATTGTCTTGAATCTGTCTAACTCCGTGGCACTCGCACATTTCTCAATTTTGGCGTGAGCTACGTGGGACCCTGTATATATTCAAACAATACTCTCATAGTGTCACGCGGGGACTTCGCGACGGCGACGCTAGATGGCGCCGTGTGTCCAGAGGCAAGTGCGAGAGAAGAGCCGGGCTGCAGCACACACCCGATACATGACGCATTTCCGCTGTGGCAACACGGTGTTTTTAGCTACATTGCTTCAATGCTAATCGCATTAGCCGCGACAGTCATCATGAGATGGGTTCTCTGGGATTTTTTTCCCCTCTAGATATGAACCGTATTAATACTCGCGCCTGCTCTCTAAGTCGTACCGGTGCCTTCTTATCCCTCTAGATATAGGTGCACGTTAAAGAACCCCATGTGGTCGAAATTTCCGGAGTCCTCCACTACGGCGTGCCTCATAATCAGAAAGTGGTTTTGGCACGTAAAACCCCATAATTCTTTTTTTCTTATCTCTCGCACTAAGAAGAAACATTAGGTCAAGCTGTATAGATAAATCCAAGTTTATGGGACAGCAAGCTGAGCCACTCTTATCGTGACATATGGATTGGTACAAAGCCGGGAAATGAGGGGAGGGGACGCAAGGACGAACGGCCGACGGTGATTGAAGTTCCCGCGCAAGCTCTCTGTGAGCTGGACTGGCAGCGCCTACTCGGGTTCGCCTAATTGCTCAACTGGTAAGCGAGGACTGCGTTCCATTCCAAAGGAAGAAAAGGTTCAACGTAGCAAAGCTTCGAGAACTTTTCCAGTACCAAGGCTCCTCACATATGACAACCTACAGTGAAATTCGTCACATTACGCTGACGCACAGGGCCAGAGTTTACGGCACCAAATGAAATTAAAACGAAATAAGGATTAAGGGGGTGAAATTCGCAATTTGTAATCATCTCCTGTAATAATGAAAACGGCTCCCGCCAGACGAATGAAAATAGAGTTAGAAATTTGGCCTCCAATACACGCTGCGAGGGTGGTTGGACAGCGAAGCTGTAAACGACAACTAGAACGATTACCCATTCCGGGGTAGCTTGAAATTATTCACGTTACTACATTCTTATGCACTTTAGCTAATTATTAGCCTGAGACGTTTCAATGGCCTGCAACTTGGCTTACGCCGCTGCTTCGTGCACTTACAAAGAGTGCACCAGAGAGAAGAGAAATGCACTTAACCACACTTTCGCCGCGCCTCGTATGCACGCTACTTTTGAGGAGTTCTCACTATACGTGGCCTTCCTGTAGCACTGTCACAACACAAACCAGTTTCTAGGCGGGTCCTTATTTTAGATAAGAAAGTGTAGTTACGCCACTCCCTACTTCGTATCCTTCAGTTTCCGCCTCCGGGCAACTGCAGCTTATGCCACCGTAATCTTAACCGGGAAACGCTTGCGGCGAACGCTATGCGCTAAGGCGAGCTGTCTGGTTCTTTTGTTTTCTCTGCCGCGCACGGCCGGCGCCGCCGCGGAGGCGAGCGCCATCTGCTGGTGCTGCAAGGAACCCAGCGGCGCGCGCCTCCCGAGGGTCTGTCGCCTACGAAGACGACAGACCCATTGGGAAGCAGAGCTATACGGCTTCGCTGTTAAAAACAATTTACCATTCTAGAATGATTACATAATCTTGCTCTTTGGTATCTTCTTCATTTCGTTGGGGCTGCTCTCGCTTCACGCAGACCACACGCACGCTCATGCGCACCCTCGCACAGGAAACATAAACACCAATTAATAAAAGAGCAACAAAATCCGTCTTCACACGCAGGTCGCTCGCAGTGAGGTGAAGGTGGAGTGCTACCGAATGATGGCCAGCAGGTTCGCCCTGCTGCTCGCCTCCGAGAGCTCCACGATGCTATTCACGCACGATTCGCGGCTCGAGGTGGATCAGTTCTTCTTGGGCCTGGTGGACTTCGTGCATGACGTCGTCAGCCGGGTTCCTTGGCTCAGCGACAAGGACAAGGCCACGTTCGCTAAGACGCTGGGGGACCTCGAGGTAGGCACGGTGCGAGCGAAGCGGTAGTTCTGTTCACTTTGATAGAAGCGAAGTTGAATGCACCGAAGAGTGGAACCTAACACCACAAAGCCCAACGTATCATTTTTCATACTCCGAGTTTGCTTCCTCAAAATTCAGATTTATTTATTTAGTTAGTTAATTAGTTAGTTAGTCACAAATACTGCCGTTTGATTGCGAGTCAATACAGAGGCAAAAAAGCGCAAAGTCCGTAGTCCTAAAATGCAACCGTTAACTTCATCGTGAGAGCTAACTTCGCAGTGACCCCACGTACGAATCAACCAAGCCACACCGCGGCGTCTGTTCAATGAGAAGATTCAGTGTCAATTAGGAAATTGTAAAGCGACAAACAACTCCCGATACAGCTTTCCGTTGCTCAATACGTGCTACATAAGTCTTTTTCCGAGCGTGAAAGCAGCCCGCAAATATACACGCAAAGTGCCTCGAGCGGCCAGTCGCGCGGCAATTTGCGTGCATTTGAGGGCTTCTTGCACGCTCGGAAAAACTTTTATGTAGGACATATTGAGCAACAGGAAGCTGTATCGGGAGTTGTTTATGTCGCTTTACAATTTTCCCATTGACACTTTCATTCGAAGTATAATATCTGAGGACTTCATTAATTAAATAAAACTAATTACCTGATTAGGCGGAGTGAAAATAATATTTTGAGTATCTCCAAGCGACGGCAAACAACATTACCTTAGTCCTGTCCAGATGCGTAGCATTCGTATATTTTTAAACTCTGGAAAAACTTAGCTGGGACACCCTTTATATTTGTGTATTGCGGAATACAGTATATATTTAGGCCGTAATGCTATGTAGGTACCATACTATTCAACCGCCATAGTTGCTCAAACCGGGTCTTATGTTGACTGAATTATTCCTCGGAATATTTTTTACAATTGCAGCGCGCAAATAACGGTAACAAAGCATTTTAATGGCAGCGTGCGCGTTTTATCTCACATTTTCTCGGACAGGCAGAAAAGTGCAAAGCAGTATTAGTGCTCGCAACGTAAAAGTGACGTAATTTCACGGGCACGGCTCTTTATGGGCGGCGCAGTGACGCCTGTGCGACGGCAATACAGGCCCTACACAGCGTGTTGAAGTTTATTAGGTGCCAAATATCTTGGCGAACTCGCGTATGTCGCACCCGCGTATCGTTCGAAGTGCGTCTAAGGAGTTGGAGAGCAGCGCTAAACTTTGCTATCACTGGCAATGCTTCGCCCTTCGGGCGAACCTGCCACGTTTTTTTTTTTTCATTCCCTTGGCGAAATTACTTTTTAGTCAGATTAACGTCTAAAGCTCTTAAAGTTTTCTTAGTGCATTGTATATAAAACAAGAGTACTTTCACATAAAGATCAAACAGAAATGATTGTGCTCATATAGACTAAACAAGCGTTCGCGTTCCCTAACATGTTTTTTTTTTCGTGCGGTAGCAAGCGTTGCCCAGCTTGAGAAGCTCATCTACGAAGCTGACGTGGTTTTTACTTTCTTTCTTTTACGTTTAAAGGCGTCGCAGTGGACACGCGAAGAAAGCAGATGAAGAACGTCGTCCGCGTGTGGCACTGTTTAGCATGCAAATTTAAGAGCGCAGTAACCCCCGTATTCAGAAATGCATCTTAACTTGATGCCCATGCTTGACTCGATATAAATGACGCCTGGTGTGGGCGCGCCCAAGACACTCATTGCGTTTCTTTTGGTGCGTTCACGACAGGCGTCATTTAGCTCAGGTCAAGCGTGAGCTTCAATTTAAGATACATTTCTGAATACGGAAATTAGGCTGCCGTGTCTGCGGCAAGCGTCGGCGTCGTCCCTTGGCGTCCTCGTGATCGAGCGAGCGAGCACGGCGAGGGATGAAAGAGCGAACGCGAAACGCGGATGAAAGACGGCGATAGCGAAGAGAGCGCGAGGAGGAAAGCGGAGGAGGAGGGCGCAGCGGAACCATGAGGCGGAAAGCGGAGGTGGAGGGTATGGCGAAAGCGTGAGAAAAACGTAGTGCCGCGCAAGAACGGACTTTGCGGCGACGATGGCTACGAGGTGGCGCCAGAGTAGCGCGCCTCATCTGTTCATCGATGACGCCACCGATTCCACATATCAAAACAAAGCGCGCTGCATGAGGGGAGGTCTGTCTGCGGCGGCTACGGTAAATCGCTCCCACGCGTCACTCACGCGCTCCCTCTCACGATCTCCCGATTAGCAAGCCAACCGCACCACACTTCACTTCGTTTGCAACGTGCTGCACGCGAGAGATTGTCCGCGCGAACCAATACACCGTGAAATGAAAAGACGTATACTTCCGTATTCAAATTTCGCATTAGGGAGTGTCGTAATCGTCGGTAAATTTTTTTTATTCGCTTATTTTGTTAAGCCTATCCTAGCAGAAAACAAGCCTAGCTTGTTCCCGGCGTTGCCACGAACCCCTTGCTTCGCATATAGCAGCGAACAGCAGTGAGAGGACACCACGGAACAAGGGGGAAAGCAGCAGCTTTGCGTGTAGCAATGCTGTTGAAAGAGCAGTTATGTTTTACCGCGCCTTCGGCAAGATGGCGTATGCCCTTCCTGGCGCTTGACAGCTAGATGGCACTTTAGAGTGTGAATATTCCCTATAAGGGGCACGAGCATCGAGTGACACTCTTGTTTCTTGTGCAGCACTCCTGAGATGCCCGGGGAGGAAATTCAAAATAAATGAGAAACAATAGTGCTGTAAAAAATTCATGGATTTCATTATAGATATGATATCAGACCATAAGTTTAGTTACAAATTGAGTTCCTGAAGTGTCTGAATTAATTAGAATTAATTAGAAATCACTCATTACCGCACACCAAAGCACATAATCGTAGACTTTAGACACCCGCCACGTGAGCACGACTTTGGCGAAATTCCTGGAAACCCGGAAGTAGAAAGCAGAAGTAATAACGCCAGTAATGACGTCACGCAAGAAGGTGGCATGATATTTGACCGGCTAATCAAAGGAAAACAGTTGCCTCTGAGTTCGGTTCATGCGTTGCGTTCGCCTAAAGTTTACCTAAAGAACACCAACGCCGAGGTGCGAGTGGCACCCTGCCGTGTTTTTTTTTTTACTTATTGCATGCGGGAGAACACGAGTTTTCGAGAGGGCCCTACTGAAGAACCTGACAGAAACAGCCTTTCTTTTTTAATCGTAAATATTTCATTGCTTTTTTATGTACAAATGTACTCTCGATTGCTAGAAATAAAGATAAAAACTGGTATTTCTTGCGTTACATCAACTGCAACTACATTTTAGACCACTCAAGGAAAGTTAGTTTCAGATAGTGTGCATGACTGTACGTTTTAGAGTACGAGTGAATGCTTGTCGAAAATGTCACTAATTTAGACGTTTTCGATAACCGAGAGTGATCTTCGACTTTCTCCACATACGCACGAGAACACGTACGGGAAACTGGAATCTCTGGAACAGAGAAGACTTAGAAGCCGTGAAAGTGCGGCGGCAATATTCTCACAAATAATTAGCAACCTACCGTATCTCACGACGACTCTCTTTCCATATTACTCTCAGCGCCCGCTGTGGGAAATGACGGAGGATGCCCGGACCGCTGCTTGAGTGATACGCGCTGCGCTGCGCGTGAGGTCGCACAAAAGTGAAATTAACCCCTAATATATGATCGCCTGAGAACGCTGTCCCAGGAGACACAAGGTCATCCCGCGTAGGATCCGACGTGTTGACTAATCGAATCCACTTCACCCACTAAGTCGCCAACAGGTTCCCGCAAGTTCCACATCTTGGAGCTGCCGTCTTTCTGACGTGCCACGCAAGTCGCATCTTACCACGTCGCCTTCGTTTGCTGGTTATTTCGACTTCCGATTGAAGGCGAGAATTGACATCCTTCAGCTACGAAACGTTCAGAATTTTTTAGGAAGCATATTAGGCTCATCAGTCTTTTAGGAGAGTTGTCAGTCTATAGCTTCGCAAAATATCGCGTTGGTCGGGTAGATGTGGCGTTCTGCCACAAGGTACGCGGTTCGGTTCCTGGCTGCCGCAGCCACATTTGTATGGAGCGTAATGCGAAAACGCTTGTGTGCTTATATTGGCACGTTAAATAGTCTCGAAATGCAACTGGACCCCCCCCCCCCCCCCCGTACTGCGGCGTCTTCAATGCTCCAAATTGTATTGCTTCCGGGCATTGAACCCCATAATTTATCTACAGCTTAGCAATACCTGCATCGAGTATTTTTACGACTCTCCCGTGTGGAAGGTCATCGTGTGGCCACCGGACGTGGAGACCTCCAACGAGACGCTGTGGAACACGTACGAGAGTTTGTGCGCCTCCTGCTGGCACCGCAACGAGTCCGATGCCGCGCCGCATGTGGGTCTCGTCGAGTTCTGGTTGCGCGCCAACGCCCTCCTGTGGACGGTGTCCGCCAAGCAGATCGAGCGCATGCAGCTGCTCTGGCAGTGGGACCAGCTCGAGCTGCTGCACTACGATTCGTGGTACAACCAGCTGCGGGTCTCTCACGCGGCTCTGGGTAGCCCGATATACCAACCGAGCAGCCCGGAGTTGCGCAAGGCCAACTTCGGCGCCCTCGGAACATCCTTTTTCCGCAACGTGCTTCAGGTGTTCGAGGTGCCGGTGAGTGCGTGCGCAGATCACCGGTCTCGAAACTCTGTTACTTTGGTCAGGCAGAAACTTGGTAAAGCAGATATAGCTTATATAACGTTATGGCGAGACTTCTGTCTGTTGCGGAAAAAAAAAAATCCAGCGACGACTCGGCACGTTGTACTGGAATGCGAAGATGCCCGCCCAGTCAGGGCTGTATATGGAACGTCCGTGTTCCAGAAGTGCTGGTGTTCAATGCTGGTGGAAGCGTTAACAGGTCAGCAGGTCAGTAGTCGAGATCAGCAAGAACACGCTTAGAATATTGACGAATCAAAAAATCTAGGACGAGATAGAGTTGATATCGTCAGAGACTTAGCCTACTACGTTATGAAATAGAGATAGCTTAAATGATTAACTATGGCATATAGCGTAAAAAAAATTCAACGGCGATTACGATACTCCCTAATGCGAAATTTGAGCGCAGCTCTGTACGTGTTTTCATTTCGCGATATATTGACTGGCAAGGACAATCTGTCTCGTGCGGCACGTTGCAAATGGAGCTAAGCGCTAAAAAAATTAAATTGTGGGGTTTTACGTGCCAAAACCACTTTCTGATTATGAGGCACACCGTAGTGGAGGACTCCGGAAATTTCGACCACCTGGGGTTCTTTAACGTGCACCTAAATCTAAGCACACGGGTGTTTTCGCATTTCGCCCTCATAGAAATGCGGCCGCCGTGGCCGGGATTCGATCCCGCGACCTCGTGCTCAGCAGCCCAACACCATAGCCACTGAGCAACCACGGCGGGTAAGAGCTAAGCGCGACGCGACTGCCTCGCTACGATCAGGAGGTCGCGATAGGCAGCGTGTGGGTGACGCGCGGGCGCGATCCACAGCAGCCGCCGCCGACGAATCTCACAGACGACGCGCACTACTCTGGGGCACTCGTAGCACTGTCGCCGCACTACGTTTTTCTTACGTCGCTCGGTTACGCCGAGGTACGACGCCGAGGCACGCCGATGCTCGTCGCAGGAGCGGGCGCCTCAATCACGATGCAGGCTTGACGAGTGTCTACGCCGCGTTTCAAAGAAAGATGTCACTAAAATTCGTCCTCATCATCATCAGTCCATATTTGGAGTTTTTTTTTTTCCTATTGTGCAAGCCTGTATATGTTGCATAAACTTCCTTGTACTTGCCTCCTCTGTCATTATGGGAGCGGCTGTCCGTCAACCTGCTCATGACAGATATGGATGATTGTAAGAAAAGATGCTAATTTCTGCATCCCAAATGGGAGCACGGCACAGGGTCGTGGGAGAAGGGAGAGTGGAGGTTAAAGATGGTGGGGAGAGGTTTGTAGGGAAGTATGTCCGCTCGTGGGTAGACCGCAGGTACGGCACGGACCGGCAAGGGCAGGTGTGCTCAGTTGTAAGCCGCTATCCCTGTCACCTCCACAAACACCAACAGGCTAAGTATTGCAGAAAGGTGGGGGCGGGGTGTGAATGGCGAAACACCCGAGCGCTCGCGCCGCGCCAACTGTGCCTTGAAAGTGCGAGCAGGTCGGAAACACGTCACTTGGACGGAAACCATAGCAGGCACGAACGCGTAGAGCGCGCTCCGTGATGGGTAAAAGAAAAAAAAAAATTGAGGAGGCACCCTGGCGTCAGTCGTTGCGAAGCCTTCTTGACGCCGGAGGTTGGATTTTACTCTGCCATCTCATCGGAGAAGATTATCCTGTCTTATGTACATTTCTCGCCTCTGGCGTGCAACCACGTGCAACCCCACAGGGCTGCGCGCGAGGCGCGCGTGCCTGCGCAATCCGATTGACGCATACCTATATATATGCGTGTACCATCGCAATGCAGTTGCCTAAGTCATGTCGTCCGAGCATTGCGCTCTAGCGTTGAAAGAAGTTCGTAGTTGACTCCGCAAATTAGACCACGAGGCCGGTCCCCCCATTACTTTTGCCGGCTTTCGTAAAAAATAAATCTGCGCTTTCTCAAGGTGTACAGTGCAAAAGTGTGATGACCGGCATCACACTTTACGTGCATCACGACGCATCTACTTATGGCCAGCCTATATGCAGTTTACGAGAACAAACGCGTATGCCGGTCGTGACTTGAGGCATCGTTTTGCTTTAAATTGAACAAGTTTCGGCGCAAAGCGCAGGTTTGTAACGAGCCAGAGCGCGCGCACGAGGAGGTCAGCAGAACCAAACACATTTAATTACTTGACTGCGCCTTGAGGTGTATTCTTCTCATGGTGAGTGAAGCTTCATGGAAACAAAGTTCTTCGGCAGTCTCCGCGCGGGTGCCGAACACTACGCACGTATGCGTTCGGCTAGCCCGTTCACAGGGCCCGAGGGGGCGACCATCCGCCGTTTGATGCTGAAATAATCTCATGGGTGTCGGCAATGGAAAAGAAACCTGCCTTGAGTAACTACTTATGAGAAAAAACCAAAATCAGGAAAGAAACAGTTTGTGATAACTCAAAGGGAAACTCGTTACTTTTCGATGCGAGATCGGGATGCCTTAGAACACGCACCTATAAGCCGATATATAAGAAGGAACAAGAAGCATGTGCTTGCTGCGGTAAAGCTAGGTCACCTATAGCTCACCGTCACCTAGCTTACATGCGATGGAGCATGTTTTATTAGAATGTGAAGACGTCTGCCCAGCGGTCCATTTAGGCACCACTGGCGTCCTTGAAGCCCTTGGGTTCAGCGAGAGCAGGGGAAAAGTAAACATGCCCGCAACAGAGATTAGTAAGAGGCGATTGGAATATTGGTGGAAGTAGGGAAACGACAAAATACGGAGACATACAAAAGCAAAGTTCGCAATAGGGGATCAGAAAATTTGGTTGCGGGAGTTCATAGGGTTTCTTTTTCTTATTTAACCTTTTCTTATTTAACGTAGGTAGGACATTAGGCAGTATAAAGCAATAGCTTGGTGGCGCAACCCACCGCCCTGTTCCAAAGGCGACGCTCATGACATCCATCCATCCATCCATCCATCCATCCATCCATTGCGCGCAGGCGTACGTTCTTCTGTCGAGCCTTGTTCACTCTCGCAACGCATCCACCAACCGTCACTTCCCCACGCCCCTCCGGCGCACGAATAAGATGTCTGCGATAAGCAGGGTTCGTTCCTTTATTACTCACAGTCGCAGCTTCTTTCCGATCCTCCCGCATGGCTGTTTTGCGTGGCACAAATGCATCGTCCGCTGTGAAAAGCAGGAACAGTGCTCAACTGTTACTGACTTCTAAGGCGTTTATTGTACAGATTCTGTAGCGCAGAGTTTGTCTGTGATTGCACGTTAGCATGAATGCACCGAAGAGGGCAACGTTAGTCCCAGATTGTCCCTCGTCCGCGGCGCGGTATATACGTGGTCTACAGCGTTGTATGAGCGCTCGTTTCACACTTTTCACTTCTTCGAGCCCCACTTGGTGACAGCAGCAGCCGGGACAGTACGGTCTAGCTAACACGGCGGCACAAAACGCAAACCCGCACACACGACGCGCGTTTACCGCAGTACGAGACCTACGGAGCTGCACACAGATTGAGCATACGCCATCATATTACAAAACTGCCATTGTGTCCCAACAACATCGTCTCTACAGCGAAAAAATACCACGTGACTCCTTCCACAGTTGGCTACCTAGCGCACGGACTAGGTAAGGACCTCTCTTCAGTTTTTAAGCCGAAAGCCTTATGTGCCCCATGAAGCGGAAAATCCGGCGAGCGACCGGCGTTAACATAGGATAGCAATAAAATCCTCGAAATCAAGTGATGACGTCGCGTTCCCGGCGCTGTACCTGCTGCGGCTCGCACTATGAAATCTCGCGCTGAAAAGCCACGGTGTCGGACGCACGCCGTGGACCGCGTCCGAAAAGTCGACTTTGCCCAATTGGAAAATTGAGTTGACCCACGTTCAAAACCGACCTGACCCACTCCCAAAATTGATCTGGCATACCCGCGAAATTTGGCTGGCTCACCGTCAAAATAAACCTTGCACAATTCGAGCACGTGACCAAGTGAAAAGTATCGCGCGGGAGAGTCATACTGCTTTCGCAATGTGCGTAAGGAGACTTGCCTCTAACTTTTTGTCTTTCCTCCGTGGCGCACCTTTTATCGCGCACCGGAAGTCGCTTTCGGTCGTTAAGTTAACTTGGAGTGCACTCGAGCTCCTTAAGTTAACGCGTCCATTATTGCCTGCATCTACGATTGGCGCCATGTTCCCCGCATGTCGCCGTAACAGTGTATTAATGTGCCTCGATTCCATGGGGTGAAGCAACGCACCACGCCGAGGATTACGGGTCGAATTTAGCAGTCGACTTTGGATATTTCTACGGTGCCTTACGAGATGCGCATGGGATTGACTTTAGTATTATAGCAGTAGTACTAGTGAAGAAATTGGGGATAGATGGTTATTCATGATCCTCAAGTACTGTTGTGCTGTGTATGTCCCCTATACGTCCATCTTCTGTTTTTTACGCGCTGGTATTTGGCGACCGATCACAGTGACAGTAGCAACAGGAGTAGGAGTATAGCATCAGCTGCAGATGTAACAGCGACGCTACATTATTTTAGAGTGCAGTATTTTCGGTATCGGCCCACGAAAATGGTGAAGCAAGATACATTCGCGAAAAGTGGCTGAATCACTGAAGAACGGTTCGTATTAAGATTGTGCTAAAGCTAATCTACGATGACAGTCAAGATAATGCAAATAGCGTTATTTCGAGGTGAAAATGAATGTGTCGGAGCTCGTCAGTCGATACGCGCTTCGATGTTGTTAAGAACGGCCCGCTGAGGTGCAAGTTTTGCCAGCCAGTTGCGACAGCGGCGTCAACTTTTCCTGGAACGCCGCCGCAAACCTCCAGTCACGGCGTCACTAAGTCGACTGTGTGTGGAGAACAATACGCGCGCCCTCGACTCTCCGTCGCTGGAGCCAAGATGAGCTCAACGAAGCAGGATTTGTGCCTGAACCCGCCACCGCCGATCTGGTCTGCTGTGAACAAGGGAGTCCCCGAGGGAACGTAGTTCGAGGCCCCTTCCCACGCGCCGTTCAAGACGCAAGACAATGGGCAACCGGCGGCCACGCTGCGGGGGTCACCTCGGGGAATAAAAGGCGCCTTTCGTGACGTAAGCCCCGAGTTCTACGAAGTCCGTCTGACGTCGGTTGAGGACCGTGAACCTGTGCGGAAGTGTGTGTGTGTCCCTCGCGCAGAGAGGCGACTCGTTTACGATGACTGGTTGAACGTTTCCCTCACCTTGGGATCGAGGGACGCCCGAGTTTTTATAAACCGCTGTTTTGCGGCTGCTCAGTGTACTTTCTCTCGCAGTCACGCTAGACTGATGAACTGGAACTTCCTTATGTAGATATTGTAAATAAACCCATAGTCCTCGTTCTGGATGAGAAGCAGTCCTTCCCTTCAACAACGTCTTTAGCGTGGATAAGCAGGACGACGGCATGGGCCAGCTACCTTCTAATTCATGCCCGACTCCAATCTTGACAACTGGTTACGAACGGTGGGATTGAGCCCCCAATCTTTACAACTGGCTGACAGCGGTGGGATGGACTTTGCGACGTGGTGCTGTGTCTGCGGTGAGTGCTTGGTTCTTGCTTTGACTCTCTAGGCTTCATTTTGTGGTTGTTCTGTTTAGAACTGTAGGGAAGCTGGATTGTTGATAGTTAGCTAGGTTGTGTTTTCCTAGATAGATTTAGCGAGCAGGACCAAGGCAGTAAAGCAGCAATCATGAAGTTAAGGACACTGCTGAGAGACGAATTGTTGATTGTTGGTGAGGAACTGGGCCTAGATGTACGCAAGGAAATGCTAAAATCAGAATTACTGAAGCAAATTTCCGAGCAGGCCAGTGAGGAAGAAATTGAAATGGAGTTGGAACTTCTGAAAAAAAGAGAAGTACGGGACAGAGAAGAACGGGACAGAGAGAGAGAGAGGAACGCGAGTTAAGAAAAATGCAACTGGAACTTGAAAGCAAACGTTTGGAGTTGTCTCAAAGAAGTGAAGGGGCTCTGGGACGATCAAGTGAGGCAGAATCATACTGCATGGACTGGCTATTAAAGCCATTTGAGGTCGGGACCGACATAGGCTTGTTCCTAAGCAATATTGAAAGGACTTGCGAGAAGATGAACTTCGGTCAGGGTACATGGCCACATCGGTTGCTGTCTATGTGTGTGTCTATGCTGTCTCTAAGCGGCGGAAGTAATCGCCAGACTCTGTGCACAGGATGCATATGATTATGCGAAAGTTAAGGCTAGTCTCCTGAAGAAATACCGCCTTTCAGCTGAAGCTTTTCGGCAAAGGTTTAGGAGCACAGGCAGGAAAGATAGCGAGGGGTATCAGGAGTTTGCATACGGCTTAAAGGCCAACCTAGTCGAGTGGCTGAAAAGCGCGGAAGCGTACGACAGCAGAGACATGATCATTGAATGCATGTGTCTAGAGCAGTTTTACAAAAGCACCCCCCAAGCTGTGAAACTGTGGGTGCAAGAGAGAGGGAATGTAAACACTGTGGAAAGGGCGGCTGAATTAGCCGAAGAGTACGCAACGCGTAGAAAGTTGAACGCCGAGGACGGAAATTGGGACGGTCGAAGTGGACCGCGGAAACCATTTCCATTCAAAAATGGTTCGCAGACTAGACGACCGGAGCCTGTAGACGTGGAGGAAAAGCCCTCAGAAAAGAGCGAGGAGAAATCAAACGGGGAAACGCTACCAAAAGAGCAGAAAAGAAAATTCGAATCTTTCAGACCAATCCGCTGCTCTAAATGCCACAAACTGGGACATATACCTATAAACTGCGGGAAGCCTAGCGTAGTTTTCTCCTACGTGGAGGAAAAAGGCGAGAATATGGAACTTTTAAGCCCATATCTTCACGACCTGCAAGTTAATGGCAAACCATGCCTGGTGCTAAGAGACAGTGCCGCCACGATGGACATTGTCCATCCGTCTGAAAGTGCTCAATCTGAAAGTGCTCAATCCCTCTGAAAGTGCTCATCTCCAGTAGTAGAGGCGCTTTTGACAGTATTTGCACGAGTTGGGTTTGGAGCCGAAATTCAGGTGGATCAAGGATAAGTATTCACCAGCGCACTTCCACATTCTTGCAAAAGTGCGGGGTAAAGTTAATACATAGTTCCGTCTATCACCCTCAGTCAAACAGTGCAGAGAGGTGGCATTCAGTGCTTAAGCGAGTTTTGCGTGCGCTCTGTTACTAGCACAAGGAGGACTGGCAGAACTGTCTGTTGGCAACTTTGTTTGCTTTGCGAACGGTTCCACATGAAGCGACAGGGTTCTTGCCAGCAGAACTGGTGAATGGCAGGACACTCCGTTTTCCTCAGAGAATGTTAAGAGAGATGTGGGAGGAAAACGGGGAGAGTCCAACAGTGGTTAAATACGTGCTAAATCTGCTGGCACGGCAAAGCGCAACCCAAGAGCTAGTCGAAAAGAACATGGGTGTGGCGCAAAAGAACGCCAAATTCTATTACGACAAGAATGCGAGGCTTCGTACGTTTAACGCCGGAGAACAGGTAATGATCCTCAAACCTTCAAGAAAGAACAAGCTTGAAGTTCACTGGGACGGGCCCGTTAAAGTGTTGCACAAGCTTTCAGATACTAACTATGCTCTGAAAATGCCCGGTCGCAGGAAGGAGGGGAGGATATATCACTACGATTTGATGAAGCAGTGTGTAGAGCGGAGCGGAGTTGTTAACTATACCATCAAAGTGCAGGATGACACTAGTACCAAGTTTAAGGAGTATAAGGCGACCTCCAACTCTGAAATCGGCCTAGAAGAAGTAGTAAAACATTCGGTAAGCTCGCACGCTCTTAGACCCGAGCAGCTAGATGAGCTAAAAAGGGTGTTAAGGGAATATATCGACAGATTCAGCGATCGGCCAGGTAGAACCGAACTAATAACGCATGAAATAGAGCTGACATCAACCGAACCCGTAAGATCAAAGCCTTACAGGGTGTCTCCAAGACAGAGAATGACTATGGAGGCAGAGATACAGCGCATGCTAGAGTTGGGAGTTATTGAGCACGCTGAGAGTGACTACACGTCACCGCTAATACTGGTAGAAACCCCTAACAAGGACCCTCGTCCGTGTGTTGACTACAGGAAGTTAAATGCCATCACTAAGGATCAGCTGTACCAGATACGCAACATTGAGGAACGAATTGAAAGAGTTAGCGCTGCTAAATACATTTCAACTATAGATCTCGTGCGGGGTATGGCAAGTTCCCCTTTCAGAAAGTACCAGCCGCTATGCCGCATTCATCTCACCTGTAGGCACTTTTCGCCCTCTCGCACTCAGCTTCGGGTTGAAGAACGCGCCGTTTAGCCTCTCTAAGTTAATGGATATTGTCCTAAAAGACTTGCAGGAGTTCGCCTTGCCATATCTTGATGATGTAGCAATTTTTTCAGACAGCTGGGAACAACACGTACCGCACCTCAAACAGGTGTTCTCACGGTTGAGGGAAGCCGGCTTAACGATGAAAGCGGTAAAGTGTAGATATGGTTGTTCGCAGGTTACTTATCTGGGCCATGTTGTCGGCCAGGGCACGAGACGGCCGGCCGAGCTGAAAATAGCTACGATTGGAGAATTTTCCCAGCCGCGAACGAAACCAGACCTTCGTTCATTTTTGGGACTTGTGGGGTACTATCAACGGTACATTTCGAATTACTCGCAAATGGCAAGTCCATTAACGGACGCCCTCCAAAAGGGAGCACCGCGTGGCGTACACTGGGATAAGGACAAAGAGAACGCTTTCCAAAGTTTGAGAACGCTATTGGTTTCTCGTCCTGTGCTTCGCGCGCTAGACTACACGAAGGAATTCATAGTTCAATGCGACGCAAGCGACGGAGGTATGGGCGTGGTACTTAGTCAGGTCGGCGACGAAACGAGGAGCATCCTATCCTCTATGCCAGCCGTAAACTAAATGTAAGAGAGGAAGCCTACAGCGCTTCAGAGAAGGAATGCGCTTCTTTAGTTAGGGCCGCCCAGAAGTTGTCGTGTTACTTGTACGGAGCGAAGTTCATCTTCGAGACCGACCACTGTCCTCTGACGTGGCTCAATCAAATGTCACGCAAAAATGGCCGCTTGCTCCGATGGAGTCTCGCTCTCCAAAAGTATAACTTCTCCGTTAGTTATAAGAAAGGAAAGTTGCATAGCAATGCGGATGGTTTGAGCAGGTTAATTTGAATTCTGCGTTTAAGGGTCCCGCCTAAATTTTAGGGTTACTATTGTAATTTTGTTAAGCCAAGAATATCTCCTCTCATTTAGCAGGATTCCCTCCATGATTGCTGAATTTGTCAGCACGAAATTGCTTCAAAAATTGACATAGCGAAATGCAGCATTTCTTGTTTCTGCACTTATGTTTTCTTTGAAGCCTAGCGGGTCTAAACTAAGATCCAAGGTACGTCATCTCGGCTCAAAGCCGTGTTGTGGGGTTCGTTTTACAGTTGCCTGTCCTTGTTGGATGTTTTGGGGCGGTGGCATCATTACACAAGTGGTCGGTTCGAGCCAAGGCATCACCCCCTGGCCACCAGCCGTTCTCTTCCTGCCCAGCGGTTGTCAGCGCTGGACAGTCGAGATTTTCCGGGCCATGGAGGCGCTGTTAAGAACGGCCCGCTGAGGTGCAAGTTTTGCCAGCCAGTTGCAACAGCGGTGTCAACTTTTCCTGGAACACCAGCGCAAACCTCCAGCGACGGCGTCACTAAATCGACTGTGTGTGGAGAACAATACGCGCGCCCTCGACTCTCCGTTGCTGGAGCCAACATGAGTTCGACGAAGCATGCTTTATGCCTCAACCCGCCACCGCCGATCTGGTCTGCTGTGAACAAGGGAGTTCCCGAGGGAACGTAGTTCGAGGCCCCTTCTTACGCGCCGTTCAAGGCGCAAGGCAATGGGCAACCCGCGGCCGCGCTGCGGGGGTCAGCTCAGGGAATAAAAGACGCCTTTCCTGACGTAATCCCCGAGTTCTACGAAGGCCGTCTGACGTCGGTTGAGGACCGTGAACCTGTGCGGAAGTGCGTTTGTGTCCCTCGCTCAGAGAGGCGACTCGTTTACGATGACTGATGGAACGTTTTCCTCACCTTGGGATCCAGGGACGACCAAGTGTTTATAAACCGCTGTTGTGCGGCTGCTCAGTGTACTTTCTCTCGCAGTCATGCTAGACTGATGAACTGCAACGTCCTTATGTAGATACTGTAAATATACCCATATTCCTCGTTCTGGATGAGAAGCAGTCCTTCCCGTCAGCAACGTCCTCAGCGTGGATAAGTTGGACGACGGCATGGGCCAGCTACCTTCTAATTCATGCCCGACTCCAATCTTGACAACTGGTTACGAACGGTGGGATTGAGCCCCCAATCCTCACAACGTGCGTCTTTATGCTAAATAAAAGACCCGTTTTATAAATGAATAAACATTTTGCAGAACTGAAAAATGTGAGCGCGTAGTGTTACTGAACGTCGGCGCTTTTGTCAGTTCTGGATGCTTCGCGAAAATGATTAGACGCAAGAAAAAATCAACTGGTCTTACAATGTCAAGAACGCTGCTTGCATTAAAAGTAACGTGCCACGAACAGCCTCTAATGGCTGCTTGGTTAACTCGATTAACTCGGTCAATGAAACGAACGACTGCGTGCTCAGGCGATCTTCCCGTGTCCTATATTCTAGGACCGAGATGAATTGAACTTCATTTGTAGCAGTATGCTACAGATTTGTCTGTATATATTAACGTCCACCTATCAATAAATTCAACTCGTCATAGCAGACTTGCACCGAATTTATTACGGTAATCATTGCTCTTTCCGTGGCACAAGGTCCGCGGCCTCGTGACGAGTCGCTGCCGTAGCTCTGGAGCGCTTCCGCTCGCGGACGCAGGCGGACGACTTCAAGAGCGACGTCGACACGCCCTCGTGGGCGCAACTCGGCGACGTCGCGCGCCTTGCGAACGAGCTCAACTGCAGCGCGGAATTTCTGCCCAACGTGCGCGAGATCATTGCCTTGGGTCTCGCCTGGCACTCGCTGAATGCCTCGGCCGGGCTCTCCAGCCACAACGACCACCGACGTCGCCGTGCCTCCCTGGTCCCTCTCCTGGCCATCAGGGACGAGCGTGGCGAGGAGCACCTGTACAACGCGGACCAGCTGTTCTTCCTCACGTACTGTCGGACCAGGTGCGCTCGCAGCGCGGATAGCCTTAGATTTCGGCGAACAGCCGCTTTCGGTTCGTAGCCTGCGGTCGCAACTACTCACGTTTGCCTTGGTATGGAGTCGCGGCATAGCATTGAATGTTTCTACTAACGACGCCAAGAGAAAAGAACGATGATGACTGTAACCCTTCTACACAACGAAAAAAAAAAAAAGTCATGAGTCATTTTAGCACAGAGGGGAATTCACAACATATGAGAAGCGAGAGGCGTACCACCAGGTTATTGGACGAGAAGTTTAATCACTTGCTGTGCTTCGTTGCTCTTAACTTGTGTTCTTTATCGCATTAGAAAGCACTTAGCGAAATAATAACTGGCGCATGTACTTCTGACAAATATTTCAGTTATTTTAATGGTATAGTTATTTTAATGGTATAGCGCATGACCTGTCGATGGTAAATAACCGTAACCTGTCAATGTTTCTAATAAAACTGGCCTGAAGCAACGCTGCTACGGTGCCTTGATGTCTTCCTCGGCTGCTGCTCCGTACAGAGTGGACACAACCATGACATCTACTACAGCATTGGCCACGCGAATCGCGGTCGCCGTATAGTAGACGCCTTTGGCGGGCGCCGTATAGGGACGCGTTGCCGGCGCTCGTGTGTCTTGAAAGCGGTCTGCGACGTGGCTAAAGTGCGCGCCCGCGCGGGCATCTTCAAAGCGATCTGCGATGTTTGCAGAGTACGCGTATAGTGCCGGCAGCTTCGTATACGCTGTGCTTTCGACGTTTCGTACGCGTTGAAGAGACACATGCACGGAGGTCGATTGGCTCGCGGCTGCTGCCGCGATTTGTAACTCCAGCGTTTTCACAGACAGTTTCCGTTGTCATCGAGCGACGTGTGTTCATGTTTACCTGCGCGCGTGACACCGTGCTGGTTATAATGAAGTTAAAACACGTTGACGGGCTAGTTGCTTTGAATCCATGATAGAATGTGTAAGCGCGACTGAACGAGGACGTAGAAAGAAGCAGGCACATAAAGACAGCGCTGTCTCCCTGTGTCTGCTTCTTTTTACGTCCTCGTTGAGTCACGCTTACATATTGTATCATGGTTAATTAAGTTAGTAAGCGAATGTTTAGAAGTTAACACGGCCGATAAAACAACTATCATTACTTCGTACAGCTATCTACTAACTTGCTATTGCAATCGGTGCTTCGCCTTTCGGGCGGAACTGCGATTTTTTTAGTAGATTGTTGCTATGTGATGCGCCTAGCACGCCATATGCGTCTCAAGCACCAGCTTGCACGAGTTTATTACACGTTTTTCAGGCGTGCATCCGTGGTCTAAGATGTGTGACATTCATGCACGATATTCTTTTTCTTCGACAAGAAGTGTCGAGATTTCATTTTCTTTGAGGGCAGAGAAATGACTTTCTCAATACACTCATTCAGATTACGCTAGAAAATTATCTTCGTAATTTTGTTCCTTTATCGACTGGTGGCATATCTGTACACTCTAAAAATTTTCACACTCTTATGGGTGTAATGCGGGTGTATTAATCTTTTCACCCTTGTAAACACCCTTGAAACACCCTTTTTTAGCGGAAAAGGGTGTTCAACAAGAAAACACCCTTGGAACCCTATTGAAAAAATATGTATGAGAATTGTACGAGAACTTCTCTACGCTATTATTGCTCCGTAGACTCTACGATGTCGTATGTCACATGTGTACGAGAGGACATCGTTACTGAACGAGATCGTTCTCGTATGGGTACATTAAACGAGATTATTCTCGCATAGCTATGCTTGACGAGATAGTTCTCGCACGTCTATGCTCAACGATATCGTTCTCGTTTGTGTATGCTACATGAAAATATTCTCGTTCAGCTATGCAAAATGACACTATTCTTGTTTAGCTGCATTCTACAAGTGTTCTCATTTGTGTTGAATGAGTTTTGTTCATGCAATATTTTTGGTGAAGTTCCACACAGTAACATCTACTGCCAACATTACAGCGAGTTAATTTCTATCATGTGAGTCGGCCGATGTGCCAGCTCGGAGACAAAGAGGACACTTTTTAGGGCCCACAATTAACACAAACCATCTTTATTTTGCATCCCGAAGCATGGTGGCCAGGTGCTTGTTCAGGTCCTTCAGCCTCCTTGCCTCTGTATCCACGGTGCTTGGCGTTTTTGAAACAAAGTGCTCGTATGCCTCTGCAAAAAAATGTAAACAAAGCAGCCGGCACTGTTAGATTCTAACAAGCCATTGGAACTGACATGCACAATAGGTGGCTCCACTGCATAACTGAATGGGCTGGTTCTTGCATGATATTGAGTAAAGCGTGAAAATCTCACAGAGAAACAGGAAATAGAAAACACGGAGGCTTATGAGTTTTTTACCTATGTAAATTGATATTTCAACATTAACCACAGCAGTTGAAAGCAAGTGCTCGTCCTCGCATTGTCTTGTTCCTGTCTCTGTTAAATGTTCGTGTTTTACAAACAATATAAATGGCTGCAGAATTGCAATACCAGACCACAGAAATAGTCTAATACTTTTCCACAAGTATTTTACATTAAATGAACAAGTATAACAAGCTCATGCAAGTGAATACACAGATAGCACAGCTCTTTGCTACCGCACTGCGGAATATGCAGACGGAAAACACTGCATAGATGCCAGTGCAGAATTGTTTATAGGAACGATTAATGCACCTTAAATACCACTATAGAAACTAAATGATAGTTTTTGTTAGCGAGCTAGAGCACAGCACTTAATATACGCATACAGCTATGCATGCCCCTGATGTGTAGATGTGAACTGTGTCGGCCCATATGAGAGATCACCTCAATACAACCCGATCTTACCCAGGCAAACGTGCTGTCCGTTTTGGCTTGGTTTACCCACATCCACTTACTAGCACAAATAAATAACCCATTTCGATTGTGAACCTACGAAAGATGAAAATTGCAAGAGATTAGTTACTCATATACAAAAATAGCATATGTGCTCTCAGAAAAAGTATCTTTTCCCTAAATAATGGATAAAAAAGGTAACAGTTATTGAGGGAAACTAGGTTGCCAGACACAGTGATGGCACTCAAGGATAAAACTAAGATATATGCAAAAGGTTCAAAGTTTACATCCTGGCTGTAGGAAAGCCCTAGTCAATGAAGCTTCACTGATAATGGGCCAGGGACAATTCTAGCTCAGAGGATTCACCACATTTAATCCCACAGTCAGCGACAAGCACCTTTTGTACGGGATATACTAGATTTTCTTTACATTTGAGAAGAAGTTTAGGGAAGCAGATGGGAACAGTAGAAAACCACAGTAAAACTTCTTGCATCCTTAAGGAGCTGCTTTGTCCGAGCTAGAAATTTTACCCTTGAGGCTGAAAAAAGTTCTTGCAGTAACCCAGTGAGCTCAAATTACACATGCGGTGAAAGAAGGGGTGTATACAGTAAAAGCTCATTCATTGAAATTTCCCAGGACTGGAACAAAATTCTGAATTAACGGAATGTTGAATTATTAAGGGTATGAAAATAAGAAACAAACGTTCACACAAACACACTTTTATACTGAATTAATCCAGAAATCCTGTTTCTATTTCACACATAAGCAGTATGGGAGCTGCAAATGTCAATTCACGACTGATTATACTGCTTGTAGTGGCAAGCGTGTTGAGGAAGTACTCCTTTGCAGTGCAGTCATAGCACAAGACTTGGTCACATCTTTATCAGAAACGTGCTATTCACTACCACGGGTCCATCCCGATAATTTTTTCACCATTGAGCTGGCTGTAACAGATTGTTCTACAAACTCAATGTAACTGGCTGATTGGATGCCAGCGTGCAGGCCACAGTACAATTATTGTCCTCGATAGCCATCATGTTTGTGAGACTGCGTGCATTGCACCAAGTCACAATGAAAGTGCTACTTGCCACAGTTGACCGCTGCAAACGAAACCGTGGTCATGATCATCACGACTACAGAGTGTGACTATGCAGTTCTGAAAGGCGCCAGCCGCGGGGCGCGGCTGGCGACGTAGGCGCGGAGTAGGTCAATCGCGCGCGCCGGTAACCGAACGAACACGCCGAACAACCACCTCCGATCGCACCCCAGCATTCGTAGTAGCCATGCCACGTGTCGCATTCGCAGTTGTGCGAGCAACATGCGTTGCCTATTAATCTGTTCTTGCCCCTTCGCTTCTCACTTGATATTGCTGGGAAAGCAGTCAAACTGGATAGTTGTTAGACACTGGCGGTCATCTCCTTACCTTCCTTTTTTCTTGGTGAAAGAGTTCTAGTTTAAGGCCTAAACAAGCTCCATGGCAGTTTGCATTTAAGGAGTGTAAGCATCCTCTGAAAACATGTACATGAGGAACACTGCCGAAAGAGCACTTTAAAAAAAGAACACGAGTGTATTTATCACCAAGGCCAACCCTTGTGTCTTCTTAAATATTTATCAAAAGTCAAACTCAAAACTGATACTAAGGTGCAAGGTGTCCATATCATATTACCTTGTGAAAGCACCGTGGTGCCTGGATATTGTGGGACCAACTCGGACGTGGAGATCAGCACTGATCAGCAACACTGCAGTCTGCTTACAGCTTTTCTGCAGGCCCAGCCACACCTGCATTAAAACAAGTGAGCTTGGTGTCACAAGAGTACTGTATTTACCCGCATAATGATCAGACTTTTTTGTAAAAAAAATGATCACAAATTCAGATGTGTGATCATTACGCCGGTTAAATTTCCCGCAAAAAGAATTTTTTTATCCCGCGTTTGCTGCGGGATGGCAACAGGTCAACAAATAGGTGGCTGCCACTGAGTGTAGTGCGGAACACGAAAACAAAAATGGCGGCCGGCGCAGCAAGCTGAACACACCAAATGCGCCGAATGCGATTTTTTTTTTCTCGTGAGTACGTTACATGCATTGAAACAGTTTCTTCCGTATCCGGAATGAATAATATCATTAATATCAGTAAGTCTATGGCAATAACGTAGCCGTGTCCACTATGAGGGGGCAGAAACAGATGGGTGCGCTTAGCTGCCAGTGACAGACACGGCGGGCATGCTGCGGAAACTGCGGCATTTGTCTTCACTACTATATTAATACAGCACGTTTCCGCTAAGGGTGGGCGAATATCTTAGCTGTATTACAAGTGTTACAAGATTTGTTGCGTGCCCACGAGTGCAGATGAGAAGAATCGAAAGGTGCCTTTTTTGTTGTTCTTGACCACAACCATTACAAAGCCTACACATAATAAAGGCAATTTTGGTTGTAGCTTTTTTGTCATGGAAGTGCGGAAAGTGATGAAAGGAATGAAATCGGGCATCTGCTTAAGAATGTTTGGTGCGTGCAGACTGCTTGGTTTGTCTTGAAGAGTTGTTCGCGTAGCATTCGACAGATGGTAAGCGCGATCATTAATAGCTAGACTTGGCACATGACAGATCGCTGCGGCAAGTTCGGAGTGTGATCAACACAGGAAATTAAAAAAAATCGAATTTGGACGACAAAATTCAGGGCTGTGATCATTACGTGAGTGCGATCATTATGCGAGTAAATACGGTAAATATAGAAAGTAACACTGTGAACAAAGCAATACTTTTTAGGTAAAAATAAGGATGAAATGCTGATATTCGCCCATAGAAAGCTTTAAGTAACAAAGCTTGCAAGATAAGAAAAATGCAATGTATGGGCCATCTGTACAAGAACATTAATCGAAGGTCCCTTCATTTTTTTAGTCCCTTCTCCTCATGCATAGATGGCAGTCGGGTTAAGTAAACTGGGCCAGATTACCACATAGTGTAAGCAAAGGTGGTCACTTTGTGGGCCAATTATGATACCATAGCACGACACGCATCCCTACAGTCGTTTTAATGTGTTCTGTAATGCTAGCCATCTTGTAGGCCCTACAGTGTCAAAGCATCCATAACCCGAACAGCGTTACCCAGTAGGGATAACCAATAAGTGTGCACAGCAGCACAACTCAGCATATCTATCAGGAGGCTTTCGTTACACTTTTACAACTCTCCTCCTATGGCTTCATCCCAATTTTTGTCAATACAAGCTTGAAGCATCTGCACAAGCTGAATGCACCAGGGCACCATAAGAAATACCACATCTTTCTAACCAATTCCATGTTTAATATAAGACTGGCAAGTTCACTATCATGGGTAGAACAAACCAAATTGTTCTGGAATCAAGTAATCTTCCACTACCTGTGAAAAAAAAGCACGCAAGAAAGAGTACGTAGAGCACAGGGGTGTTGATGGATATTAAATATCACTGTCGTGCAGTAGACACTACGTCGGCAAAACAGGCCAATGTATAAATGACTGGATTTGCAACCATGTTAACTGAATGCTCAGGTCATTTCGTGGTCACTTGGTAGTGCAAAGCTCACTTACATTATTTTGTTTGAAAACTGTGCAACCGTGGCAATGTATAAGGACCATAGCGCTGGCGAAATTCGTTAAGATTTCCTGATATGTGTGACAGGGAATCTGCAAGTTGGCTCCACCTCCAGTGGACTATCATACAGCAAGACTGCTTATTTATCATTGTAAAACAAGCGTCATAGTAGCCATGCCATGTGTCCTTTTCGCGGTTGTGTGAGCAACATGCATTTTCGATTTATCTGTTCTTGCCCTTTCACCTCTCGCTTTATAGTGCTGTGCAAGCAGTAAAACTGGATGGTTGTTAGACTTATGTCCTGTCACTTCCTCACCTTTCTTATGAATTGTGCATTAAATAAGGCTTTTCTTTTGGTGAAAGAGTGC
This sequence comes from Dermacentor andersoni, assembly GCF_023375885.2. Taxonomy (NCBI): domain Eukaryota; kingdom Metazoa; phylum Arthropoda; class Arachnida; order Ixodida; family Ixodidae; genus Dermacentor; species Dermacentor andersoni. Next base: position 135,987,122 of record NC_092815.1, read on the forward strand.
TACATTAAGGCATAAACAAGTTCCATGGCGGTTTGCATTTAAGCATCTTCTGAAAACATGTACATGAGGAACACTGCAAGAAGAACGCTTTAAAAAAGAACACGAGTGTATTTATCACCAAGGCCAACCCTTGTGTCTTAGCATATTTCTCAATACTGATACTGACGTGCAAGGTGTCTATATCATATTACCTTGTCAATGAAGCAAAGCACAGTGGCGCCCGGACGTTGTGAGGCCAACTCAGACGTAGAGATCAGCACCAGCACTGATCAGCAACACAGTAGTGTGCTTACACTCTTTCTGCAGGCCCAGCCACATCTGCATTAAAACAAGTGAGCTTATTCTCACAAGAGTATAATATAAAAAGTGACACTATGAACAAAGTAATTCTTATTACGTATAAATAGGAATGAAATGCTGATATACGCCCATAGAAAGCTTTGAGTTAACAAAGCCTGCAAGATACGAAAAGCGCAATGTATGAGCCATCTGTGCAAAAACATTAATCGAAGGTCCCTTTTTTTCGCTTCTGTCCTCCTCGTGCATAGATGGCAGACAGGTTAAGTAAACTGGACCAGACTGCCCTGTAGGGTAAGCAAAGGTGGTCACTTCTTCGGGGAGCAGCCTATAGGCTGCTTCTTGAAAGAGTATTAGAAAATGCGAATAATGCATGTATGCATTATTCACAAGAGGCCTTGTTTCTCTGAGAATGCCACAGCCAATCACATATTTCAAATTGACCATTTTAAAATGCATGCAAAGTACAGCATGGCTTTGAGGGTACCCCAGACTACTGAAATTCACATCAGCCAAGTTCAGCAGACAACACCATAATTAAGCCTCCAGAAGTTGTGCATTTTACTGCAAGTTAACAGAATAATGAGGAAGAGAAGGTGAGGGAGATGGTGCCACTATAGCATAGTTCAAGCTCTATCCCACATCATGTGCAGAAGGGCAAAGAATGCCCAGCTTTCGGTTATACTCGCACCTGTGACCACTGCACCATGTTGACTGACATGCGTAACAAGCAGTTTGTGATACCACGTTATTACATCCTGCAACTGACGTGACATCAGAGATCAGCTTCAAGCTTCACGCTATGCTATACTAGGGACAGATAATGAACTGGCTACATTAAAATCTAAAGCAAAAGTGTTGAACATTGTTTGCCAAACCTGCCAGCCTCTGCACTTCATATTTTGCAAAAATTCTAGACAGAAATCCTGTGTTGGAAAGACAGCATGCACTTTCCTAAAGCTTGCTCTCAGCGCCCACATTTTTCTATGCATACATTATTAACCACTATTTACCTTGACACGCTGTACACAAACAGCACACTTGGAAAAGCAGAAACTAATCGGGAAAGTTGGCAGGTACCAAATACACAAATAGAACCTAGAAAACATAAATGGCTGTGACCGTTTTGTACGTACCTTGTCAAAGCAGGCAGATCAGATGCTTTGTCGTGCTGTTCAGGCTGCATAGTGCCGCAGTCTCCTTTGTGGTGCAGAGATGCCTCCGTCTCAGTAAATTGTGACATTCCTAAACAATAAATGTTCAGCTTATTGTAATCACTGCTGAATCTGCAAACTTGTGATTTAACAACATCGCGTCAAATTGTGGAAAGCTCTCGTACAGCCAGCTACAAGAAGCTGCATCCGCTTAGACAAATAAATATTTCATTCTTACATCACAGGCGGTTATTAAACGTGTCAAAGGCACGAAAACAAACAGAACACTAAACACAAGAAATACAGGTTGTCTTGGCGACAATCTATAAGCATCAAAGTTTGCATACAAGCTAAAATCTTCTCACGAGTCAGATCATTTGGATGCCGTCGCGCGTTGGCGTTAGCTGTGAAAACATTTGCACAACACATCAACGTACTTCTAGAATTGTCTATACGATTTCTTGCTGAGGAATTACGTACAGAAGCAGTGACATTCCCTGCTTGAATTTTTGTGCCCGTTCAGACCAAGCGATGCCGCGGCGCTAGCATACTTCATAACAAAAAGAAAATAAACAATAGATGAAGCTCTTAACAACATCAATCTCGGGGTAATTTTCGTGAAACGTTTTCCTAAATGTGCACTACGATATCGAACGAACATTAGGGAATCACTGTCACTGTTTTTGTAGCTGTACTAATCATCTTCTGCTGCGCATGACAAGGTACACTACATGAACCATAAGAATGCGCTAGGCGCCGGACTTACCTTCTGAGGCGAGCGCTCCTTCGTGTCCGTTCACGCCGCATCGACTGCACCAACAGTCCGTCCAACGTAGTGTTGAATTGCGGTGAACTACAGTACGCGATAGCACAACTATCAACACATTCTTCCGTGCACTGTGAGCCGATGCGGGAGCGGCGAGAGTACAACACTTCTCATGAGCCGGGCACAAAGAAAGCGCGTGTGGACCGCACTACGATAATCAACAACGGCGCACAGCAAGAAACATACAGCGAGCTAATAGCATTGCACAGGACCCAGGGCTTAGTGATCGTTAATTCGCACAAAAAATGAGCACATGTTCTCTACGCACCGCGTAAATATGATCAAACGATCAGTACCACATCGACCGCCCGGGCCGCCGCAACAACGTTTATAGATCCTCTTTAAGTACCCCAACTCCTAGCCTATGCGCACCATTTAGCCCGCTACCGTTCACGCCACCGCAGCGCTGCCATCGACCTCCGCGCCAAGCGTCCAAGCGTCGTCTGCTATAGCCTGGCACGGTTATAGGTGCTTGTCGCGGCACTCGGCATTTACATGGTGCTCGCTGAATAAAGCAGCCGTTATTTCTTTCTGTTGTTGTTTAAGCTGAAGTATAATATTTTACAGACACCATACCTGGGGGTACAGGTCCGAAGAAAGGAATGAGATGAAAAAAAAGTGGGCCTACAAACCAAAGTGCGCACGCAATGTTAACGCTCGGTGACCCACACTTCGCCGGTACTGGCGTCTCCGTGAGCGCAAAACTTGAACCGGACGCAAAAGACCTCGACCGCCAGCCACGTGCACGAGGACAGTGACAAGGCACACGCAGTGAGAAAATAAAATCGGCTACAGCACAAGAAGCGCAAACACCCGCAACTAACCTGCACATGTCAGCAGAGCAGCACCGCTCACTTGGTGCAGAGCTCGACCGCAGCGCCCTCACAGTCCCAGCAACAAGTCGCGCCTTGCTCGAAAGGAAGAGTCGTGTAACTGAGAAAGTAATTATAGGTCTCGGTCCGAAATGAGGGGAAATGACGTCTTTTGTTTACTTCGCCGTCTGTGGTTCCGGTAACCGTGATCGCATGGGTAGCGTGGGTAGTACAGGCGTATTATTTCAATGTTCTTGCGTGTTTTAGGCGACCTTTTTCAACAACTTTGCTGACATTGCTTTCAACAGCGAGGACAACCTGTGGAGCAGCCCTATCAATCGGACAGGGCCGTAAAATCTGTTTGGAGTTCGCAGCACATCGTCGTTTGGTTTGTGAATGTTAGAAGGTGTTCGTGATTCTCAGCGGCGTAATCGACGACAGATTTGGCGTCGAGTGGTGTACACTTTGTTCAGGCTTGTTGTGCGCCGTTCTACGGATGTGTACTGTGGTGTTGTTTGTGCTTCGGGAAATGGTGCCACGCCGGCGGGATTTGCTTTCTTGTAAAAACGTCCGTACCGTCTTCGGCGAGTGCTTTCGGAAACTGCTCGCCTTTTGTGCTTGTGTGTGTGCGTGTGCGCGCACGCGCGCGCTTCTGATATGCGTCGAACGCGTAGGAACGTCCGTACAGTCTTTCGTGAGCGCTTTCGGAAACTGCTCGCATTCTGTCTGTGTGCGCGCGCTTGACATTCGTCGTTATTGCGATTTGCAAAGGTGTTTTTCATTTGGTGACTGCGTCCGCGAACGCCAGGATGTGATACGCGTTCGTCATTTAAAGACCCTGCTTCAGTGTAGGGTCACTTACATTTTGGTTGCTTGGAGGTCAGCTTTCAACACATGGCAAGGCATTCCAGTGCGCTTAACCATCATTGGCACACGAACTGCTTTGTCATTTCTCCTTTAAATTTAAATTCAGTTTTGTGTAGTATGTAGGCAGATAATGGTCACCAAGTTGCGACGCTCATCTCGTTTTTTGCCACTGCTGTGCACATATGAGTATTTTTTACTAGGTCAAGCCCTCTTAGCAAGTTGTGAAACACTTAGTGTAAATAATTTTTCACAGCAGTAACTGTGATCATGACCACGATTGATCACATGACTTTTTAGGGATTGTTATTGTTATTACCACATTTTCTTATTTATTTGTGACAAAGTGCGATGGATTTTGACTGCTATTTTGGCTATCTGTTCACCAACCTATTACACTGTTTTGTGGTTGTGCTTTTTATATTTATATGTGGGCATGCATGGCCAATCTCATGCCTACCTTCTACAATTTGACATAAACAGGCACTAACATGCTCTTAGCAGATTTGTATTTGACAGTATTGTGGTTGACGCACTTGGCTATTAGGAAAATGTGCAGGTTCAAGTTCACCCATTACTACCTCTGACTGATATCTCTGATGCAAAGCAATATTATTAGGATGTGACAAAGCGCATGCATAATTTGTCACTGCTCAAACTGCCTGCAATAAACTTTGCCAACTCGTCCTTGTTTGAAGTGTTTCCAATGTGCTATAATCGCATTGCCAGATTATTTTATTGCGTGCACAAACATATAGCATTTTATTATGAAACTTTGATGGTACCCGACTCCTATATTGCAATAAAATCTTAGGCAGATCTACTCTGAACAAAGGATTCATTCTTTGATGGTAGCTTTCGACAATATCATGGTGCTATCCAGTGCCTATTGGCTGGTCGAGGAATGCGTCATGCAAAGGCAGTAGTATCGCCATAAGTGTTCATCCGAGAATATGTCCCCAAGTGAAAATCATTGCATCAAAAGTACCGACAGCAGCTTTGATGGGGATGTATATGTGTTCGTTGCATGAAATTCCAGAAGTTGAACTCTGAACATCTTATTTGTTCTGTAGTTTATGCTGGTATATATGTGTCATGCACTACGACTTGAGTACACACACTTTGTATGCAATTCATAGTCATCCACAAAGATCAAGTTGCTCATACGACTACAGTGCGTACACATCACACACCACCTCACACACGTCATACATAATCTCGTCAGGTCTACGCAACTCATCGCACACATGTCATACAAGTTCTACGCATTCTTATCGCAGATCGCATAAATCTCGTGCACATCGTAAAAGTCTGCGTAGCACATCATACAGATCTCGCTCATTTTCTACGAGAGTTCGTTCAATATGCATTTCATATCGTTCATTTCTCGTCAAATCTGTACGACATGCATACATCTCGTTCAATTTCTCGTCAAATCTGTACGACATGCATACATCTCGTTCAATTTCTCATACAAATTTTTCAATAGGGAACACCCCAGTCTTTCTAATTTACACCCTAATTATAAGGGAGTAAGTGAACAAGCTTACAGTATATGATAAATGAACATTGCCAGTTAAGGCGTTGATATTGGCTATACATGAAACGCGCGCTACCTGCGCTTGAATCAGGTAGCTGGAATGATTAGATCGGGGCATCTAGGCAGCAGCGCACTGGCTCCGAACAGCGGTCAGAAATGAAGTTTCCCACGAATGTTGATATCGAACGGATGACACTAACGCGCAGACTTTGTATAGCCAGATATCTGCAAAAGGCTTCATATGATCAATGGCAAAAAATTTACAATGCTATCACTGAATACTTAAAGGTGTGCAACCAGTTAGACTGAGAATGGTTAGGAGTGAAGGCTAACGGTAAATAGCTCACCAACTTACGGTTTGTAGATGACATTCGCATACTCAGCAACGCTGCAGACTATTTGCAACAAACGTTTGAGGACCTTGGCGAAGAAAGTGTAAGAGTCTTATTGAGAGTTAGTATGCAGAAGAGAAAAGTAATGTTCCGCAGGCTGCCGAGAGATCGAATGTCATGATCGGCAGTCAGCCTCTAGAACCTGCGCAGAAATACGTTTATTGAGGTTAATTACTCGCAGGGGCCTGTGATCAAGGAAATTAACAAAAAAAATTAGCTGGAGAGCTTACGGCAGGCATTACTAAATCATGACCAAGGAGCTTACTGCTAATCATTGCTTTCTACCGTTACTAACGTATGGGGCCGAAACTTGGAAGTTACCAAAGAAGCTTGGGAAGACGTTGAGGACCGCGATACGAGCGATGGAATGAGAATTATTAGGCATGGCGATAATAGACTGGAAGACAGCGATGTGGATTAGAGAGCGAACGAGGATAGCTGATATTCTGGTTGACATTAAACGAAGAAGTCGTGCTGGGCATACATTGCAAAGCGTAAGGGAGAGAACTGCTGGTCTATTGGAGTTGCAGAATGGGTGCTAAGGGAAAGGAAGCACAGTCGAGAACGGCAGAGAATAATGTGGACGTGATGGAATTGGGAAACTTAAAGACACGTGGAACCAGTTAGCACAAGACAGGGGTATTGGAGATCGCTGGAGAAGCTTTCGTCCTGCGATGGACGTCAAAATAAGCTGATGATGATGATGATTATGTGACGACATCCATGCCAGCTTCGCGGCATGTCATTCATGTTATGTCATGCATGCGTGTCATGCACGTTCTGATAGCTCGATTTACGTCGATTGCGGGGGGGGGGCGAGGGGGCGGAGGAGTAACGGCGTGGCCAAGTGGGGCACGCCGGGCACTTGTAACGCTCACTAACAGTAATTTTTTTGCTACTATGGCAATGGCCCCGCTCCTTCCTCCTCCACGGTCAATTGGGACCCCCCCCCCCCCTTCACACGCAAAAATTTTCTGGCTACGCCACTGTGGGGAGGGGGGTGTAAGATTGCTCTAGACCCCTCCCCCTAACTTGTCAACGGAAACGGGGGAGGGGAGGGCAGCTGCCGCCAGGCCGCAAACCTTAGGCAGCCAAATTACCGGATGCATTTCCCTTTGGACGTGAATACTGCTCTAATGCCATTACACTGTAGGATTCGTGGCAGTTCGAGGGCATGCGACAATAAAAAAAAGATATACAGCCATCAGCAAGGCTTAGCTTGAGCAGATCTTTGGGAGCTGGGCAAGACTCTCACAAAAAAAAAAAAAAAAGCTTGGCACCCCTCTTACATGCATTGTCAACTCTGCGTCACCGCTGACTGCACATTTCCGGTAAAAAAAAATCACACAGGAACTCCTCTCGGATTTGTCTAAGTATGTGTAAGCATTGTGACTCTTCCTCATCTACACGCAGTCCATGTCGTTATTAATGTTATGAGACTTGATCCGACGACTATAAGCGACAGCACTGCGGCGACACGAACTGCTGAGGTCGGCGGCGCCAAGTGAATGGTGCAAGCAAAGTACTGCAGGTGGCGGGGCCAGGTGCGCTGGTGAAGTTCCGTTCGTTTTGAGCCGTTATCGCTCTTTAGCCCTTCTCATCCGCGTCGAATCATTATCAACCGTTCTCCGGCGGCGGCTGCTTGTGGCCCGGCCGCGCGAACCGTATGTTGAAAGCGAACAGGCAGCATTGTGGACAGAGTGTGCCCACTGCTGAAAACTTCGCGCGCTGTGTTCTCACCGTTTACTTCGCTTTGAAAACAGACGCGCGTACACCTATCTTGAAAGTGATCTGCGAAAAGCGTATAGTGCGGCATGAGCTGAAAGCTTCGTGAGCGCAGTGTTCTCGCCGCTTCGGTCGCGTTGAAGCGAGAGCTAGCACGAAGGTGAATTCACTCGCTGCTGCGGGTTTTATTTTGAAAGATATCGTGCGGTACGGAATGACGGACGGATGGTTTTTCTTGTTGGGTAAGTATAGAATGCTTACGTTATAAAAAAAAATCGCAGGGTTCGCGAATTTCGCGATAACAACCAACACCAACCTACTCCCCCGCCCCCCGCTGAGCGATGCCGTCTTGATCGCCCTCTCCCAACCCCGGGAAAAGGGACACTACCTCTCTATCTCAGTTGAAGAAACGATGATGAAACGTTAACAACGACAAGAACGACATTTCCTAACGAGTTGTCTTATGGCCTCCGAGATTTGCGCGCGAAGCTGGCGCGCGCGAACCTGGGAGGCCATAATTGGCCGCTTAATAGCATAAAAAGACAAAAAGATAATGCCAAACGACACAGTTAAAAATTCAAACAACGTACTGATCTTAGCTATACTGTTTGGGGAAAAGAAATAAAAAAAATAGACAGCCGTAACACACGCCACTAAAGCCACCACCGCCGGCATAACGCGGAACCAACAGTTGGCAACATTGCTTCGTGCGCTTCGTCTCCGCAACGAGAGCCGCCATCCTTTCGCGCCGGCCGTTTTGTCATAGTTCTGTTTTTCTGCAAGTCCGTGCACGCAGCTCATCGGTAGATGCACGGGTGCACGGCGTCGCATTGCGACCTGCGGCATTTTCTCGTGTTTGCGCAATCGGTGAGAAACATGTCGCATGTGAAATATTTGATAGAAGTGCCTCACGTCCAAGTCAAGCCGCCGTACGAGTGTATGGCTATGTGCCCCGTTCTCGGAAGCGTCGACGGGTTTCCGGCATGCGGATTTCAGGTACGTGCAAATGCGTTTCGCCCTCCTATTGAGCTCCTTAGCGAAGCGTTCAATATTTCATGTGAAAGATGCAGTGCCCGTCATGGTGTGAATTTCGAGCGGCAAACGAGAACTGTGGCACTTAGCGCATACCGCGGCTGCTAAGTCAGCGTGGAAATTGTTTTACGTTATCGTAATATGTTGCTGCCAGTCTAATCTGCCGCTTGTGGACAGCTAGCCCATTGACTTTTGCTTGTGGCAGCGATAGGTATATAAATGGAAGCGGTAATAATTTTCCAGAGCAGACAGTTGTTTCGCTCGATGTTTGGTCGTGTTCCATGGCGTTACGAAAGCTAGAAAACTAACTGGCTTGATCGTGCTTAGTTCCAACTCCAAAGGGCGTAACGTTGGCGCTGTATATGTTTGTTTTCCGTGCCGCGAGTACCAGTTTCATGCTTTTGTTGCATGAGAGTGGTAGCTGCTGCATGCCGTCTGGGCAGAATACAATAAAAGCTTATTTCCTCACTTTCATACGTATACAATGTGACGTAACAAAATTTCCAGCGTTTTATTCGGAGCGTAAATATCCAGTATAGTTTAGGAAGAAACTCAAATTCTGTCTTAGCTTAGTAGGCGTGAAACAAGTGAAACTCTCATTCCTTTTTGAATTGTTCGCCCAAACCGCACCGCCCGCAGATGCGTCATCGGGTAATTGGCAGTAGCTTCGCTACGTGAGTTGTTTTATGTGCCAATATTGCCCGGTTAAGTATCCTGTTAATTTATGCCGACACTCGTTCATCTTGATTTTAAGCGATTACTATCCCCGAGTACCGGACGATGCCAAACTTGTGAGGTGTAGCAAACGCGGGAAATTCAAAGTGGCGTGGCTGCAAGTTCCTGTTTTTACGTTTCTTGCATTCAAAGCCAACAGACACAGTATCACTCATTTATTTCCATTTCGGCTGTACTTGATCAATCTAATGTGACAACTGTATTTGCTCTTTAATGTTCTCCATTTATGTGCATTCAGCTTGGCTGCCAGAAAATGCTTGAATTTTTTTTCAGTTTCCAAGGGACGAAATATTTCACTGACGGCCGTGTGTGAAACACGCAAGATGACAAAACCGATAGCAAAATGATGAGATGTTTCTTTTATAGCGTTTGGACTCGACTTTTGGTGAGGATGTCGATCGACCTTGGGCCTGGTGACAGCACACCTGACATGGCCAAAGTGCAGCCTATCAGTTGAGTGCCCCCGAATGGACCGTCAACATCGGAAAATGAAGCAGAGCCAGGTAGGGGCAATATTTACTTAGAATACTGACAGCTGCCTCTTTATTTAAGAACTAAATAACATTTACAAACCAATCCTTTCTCTTTGTGCAGCCTACATAGAATGGTTTTTTGCTTGTTATACAGATCTTCAGAAAGCAGTTCTGAACCCTTTTTGCATGCACAAATGAATAAAGAGGAGTGCACTTTCTGAAGAAATTGGTGCATTGAAATGTGCGTTCGACACACAATGAGATGCAAAATAACCAACAACTTTAAAGCGGTAAAAAAAAAACAAGTTTGAAACATGTTGTAACATCATAGCCCGCCTTGGCATACGGATCTAAATATAACAGCAACAGAGGTGCATGCAGAGAAGTGTTTGTAAATGTTTGCAAGATATGTACATTGTCTAAGAAATTGTTTTTATTTACTCGGAGCTTCTTGGTGCCATGGCAGTGCAGTAAAAGCTCAAAATGATGCCCCTGCTCCTAATAAAGCAACTTTAAATTTTAAAATTAAATTATGGGCTTTTACATTCCAAAGTCACAACCTGAAGTTTTGGGAACCTGGCCTTCTTTAATGTACACCTGAATCTAAGTGCATAAGCGTTATTGCATTTTACCCCCATTGGAGGGCAGCTGCCATTGCCTAGACTGAAGCTGGGACCAGCATGACTGAGCAGCATGGCATCATAGTAAGTGGGCTATAACACCAGGTCAAAATGAGAAATACTGCTTAGAGCTACCAACTTCTTGGCTCACAAGCACTTTGCGCTAAGTTAAAGGAGTATGGAGTACTGACAGCGACCGTTTATGTACCAATTTCTTTTTAGGCTGACTCCATTATTAAGTTGCGAAGCTTCAATTAGTCAAAACCAGCCTAAATTACAGAACCAGCTCAAAACACGCACCATGTATAGCTGGATTTGGAAATGAAAATGGAGTCAATTCATGTCGCCGAAAATGGAGGTGGCAGTCACACTATTTCATGCATTTTGCCTAAAACATAGTCAATTATAATTAATCAATTTCTAAAATATTCTTTTTGAAAAGTTTTTTTCAAGCATGAGAGGAGGAGCCAAATGGTGTTCAGGTGCACGAGTGGCTAGTTGCGCAGCACTTCTTGCATGTATTCACTGGCTTCTTTCAAGCTTGAAAAAAAAAAAATTGTTGCACCTATTGAGCAGTAGAAAGCTGGATTGGGAATTTTTCAGGATGCTCTACAATTTTCACACTGACACTTTTGCTTTGAATATAATATTTGAGCAGTTAAATAATCGTTAATAACTAATTACCTAATTAGGAAAAATGCAAGAATTGGTTTCACTTCCTCAAAACGATGGCAAACGTCATTACATTGGTGCTGTCCAGCTACGTGGCACTTGTACATATTTAAAGCTTGCACGTGTCACACAGACCACCTGGTAATTACAAGGCATATATAGAAGTGGCTAAGTTGTGTGAGCCAGCCATGTGTAGCGAATCATGAGAAACAGCCATGTTTCTTTGACTTAAGGGCATGATAAGATTTACATGCTCGACACCTTGTATCAGTGTGTTCTAGGCCTGTTCGTAGTTTAGCTGCTACATAAACAATATTTCTCCACGTGTAAGCTCATATGCATCTTTCATGTACATTGCCTCGTGTGTCCAAAATAAACCATCCTCGCGCTTCCTTCATTAAGACTTCATCTGTTGCTGTGCTAAAGTTTTAACATGCAACTGCACCAATTTTCATCTAGTTCTCATATTTCCTCGTTGTTTGGTGGCTTTATTTCTGAACAAGTTGTTTTCGTTAAACCCTGTTGCACACAGCAGTACACAGCATATCTGCCTAGAGTGGGAATTGTTTTTTTTTTTTTTCAGATTGACATTATTACACCTTGCCTGGGCAATGTAAGGCATTCTACATAACACGGCCCTGAAATAATGTTTTATATTGCATTCCAGCATCATGCAAACGCTGTTTACTTACCAGATTAGAATATGTATAAGTGTTTGAAGTAACAGAACTGGAAGAAGCCAGCAGATAATGAGGCCAAGGAAAGCATAAAGGAACATGTTTTAAGTTTTTTATATGAAGTATAGAAATGATAAATTCTGGGTAAATGAAAGTGGATTAAAAGATATCCACCTGTGGGTGGGGAACGAACCCATAACCTTCACATTACGCAAGTGATATACTAACCACTGTGGTACTACGGCCGCGTTCGAGCGTCGACAATCTGAGGGGCCATTGTGGACGGTTGAATGCTGCCTCGGTGGCACAGTGGTTAATGCATCGCATGCGTAATGCAAAGGCTGTAGGTTCGTTCTCCCCCCATGCCTGGTTGTTTTTTTACCATTTTCATTTCCCTTTATCATTTCTACATTTAAATAGAAAATTACAAATAAGTTTCTACGTGCCTTTCCTGGCATCTTCCAGCTGTGATTCAGAGAAATTTTGACCCTCAGTATCCTTTCTTCTCGTTTGGAAGAACAGGAGCTTCATTTGAAAAATAATGAATTCACCTTGTTCAGCATCTCAATGTGGTCTCAAATCTTATCAGAGCATGTGTATTACTAAGTGAAGCTTTTGTAAAGATGATGATATAGCATGGGACCTATTTAGTAGCCTTTGTGTACAGATATATGACTAGTCTAATAAATAGGAGGATTTTAAGAAGCACTTCTAACACGGTCTGATCATGTGTTTAAAGAAGCTAATCTAGCATGATTTCAGGCATAACTGTTGCCCCTGAAGAATATTTGAATCATCTGCATTGGCATTGTTTTTAGAGAGCACCAATACTGCTTTGATTGAAGTAGCCTCTTGGAACATGAAGCATCGCTTCTTGCTGAGTCAAGGAAATATTATCTGCATATATGAGGTGCATGTGTCATATGCTCGAATGCTGTTTAAAGGCTGCTAATAAGAAAATTACTTCACTTGCCTTCCAGAGATTGCTTCAGTAGTCTATGCTACTCGATCATAAACAATTTACCAGAGTGAACATTCATCACAGTTGGCTTTGCAATGTTTATGCAAAATACCACAAATGCCTACTAGACATGTGGCTGCACTAAAACTTGGAATTAATGACCAGTAAGATTTATAGGACAGAAAAACTTAGTTTATTACTCCAAAACAAAATGCCAGGCACTTCGGTTATTTCTGCCATAAGAGTTTCTTACAGTAATTACTAGAGGGAACTCTGGCGCTGCAGTCGTACCACCATGGGAATGGTGGGAGGCACATGGATTTGTCTGATATTCGAGCTTGTGAATTCAAACGTTCTTGTGGCTTCGTATATTATACGCTATATAAATCTTATTGTCGATTTCAGCGCAGTCTATACTCTTCGAAGTGCAGAAGACGGCGCCAACACGCACAATTGCTAATAATTGCAACGATTGAGCTTGTCCAGGTGGCGAAATTGAAAGGCGCCAAGCGTCTCAAGGCACTGGTATGCTCGCGATAAATTCATCAGGGCGTTGCACTCGCTTGTCGTTACATGCCTCCGTGGCTTAATGGTTTCAATATCAGACTTCTGTTCCAGAGTTCCTGTGTTTGAACCCTGTCATCGGACGATTTTAATGTTTATTTATTACACAGTATTTGACAAAGTCACAAAGCCGTTTGAATCCAAACAGATGAAGTTTAGGCAAATCCATGTACTTCCCATAATTTCCATGCTGGTGAAGCCGTTCTTGTTTGATCTTCTGTAGACACTAACGTCAGAGTTCCCTCTAGTAATTATTGTATGAAACTGATTTCTGCACCTCGCTCGTGCAGAAGCGGCACCACACCCGTTGCGTAAACATGCACTACCTTTCGGCCAAGTGTGGGGAATGCTGTGAACTCGCCCTGTACAAAGCCTGCACTAAGTAAAACAAATCACAACGTGCAGTTGCTGCCACGTTGAACTGGTGTAATGAGTAGTGAAATGCAGCACCTCCTGAACTAGTTCAGAAAGTGCAGGTTAATCAAGTGGAGATTATATAGTAACAGAAGTTGAGTGATTCTGCATTACATTCGCGAAATATACTTCATGATACTTTTCCATTTATTTCCTCAGTTATTAAGAATCCCTTTTGCATTGTTGGACGAAACTAGAGAATGCCAACATATTTTCTAGCATTCACTGGTAGCAAACATGTAAAAACTTGTTCTAGTTTCTGGATTGCCGCTTTAACCATTAACCCCCAAGTTAATTCCGGAAAAATGTACCAAATTTTCCAAATTTTTTACGTACTCAATTTTTGGGTGTCATTCTCATTCTAAAAATATATTACTTCATTGGTCTCTGGTTAGAAATAACACAAAAATAAGAGCTGCTCTTGAGGGCAGCTTTCCCTCAATGCCGACTGTAACTCATCTTTGACAATAACAGCAGCATAACATCGGGCAGAAAGAGTGTGACTCGTCATTGGCGATATTGGTACTTCCTCCAGTCACTAGTACAGCTTGGGATCAAGGGTTAAAGGTTGCGACTTCGTTGCTGCCCAATTTTAATTCTGCAGTTGTTAAACTTGGGTGTAGCGTGTGTATGCGTGTGCATGCATTAAAATGACTTCACGCTAGAGCAAAGCAACCGTAGCGCAGAGAGGCATTAGTCATCTTTATATATTTGCTTTGTAAAGATGCGCTAAGTTTATCTTTTGCAGTATAGACTTCGCGCTCTTTGGCCAAAGATGCCCTTGTGCTACTAAAACCTATCAATTAATTAGCTTTTTGCAGTAGCAGGTGCTTATTCCTTATTCAGGATCGGTGTGTGAGTTTTAATTTGTTTTTCTTGAACTGTGCAATTCCCACTCACAGGACTGCACGTCATCTGAGGTGTTCCTTTTTCAGTCAAGAATGTTGAGGTTTTGTTTGTGAAACTCGATTTCTTGCCTCAAACGAGCTTGTACAAACTGACCAAGCTGATAATTCTACCTGCTCATATGTGAAATATGTTGCGGTTATGAATCCTCATAATGAATGACACATAGCATAAACATTTTATCTATTAAAACAATTTAATGAAAATTTTCATGTCTTTCGTGTTCGTGTTAACTTCTGTACTCTCGGGTCCTGTCTGCATGCCTCACCTCTCTTTTGCATATTAAATATTATATAAACTTAACCATGCTTTTTTACCACAATGCAGGGGGAAAAGGTTCCGGTAACACCATGCATTCAGTATGGTGGCCCAGGCGTGTATGCAAGCAACCTCCTTCACGTGGACCAAGAACTACTCTGCAGTGTCTCGCAGACTGTCATGCGAAGCCCTCAACATTCTCGTCTCAGTGGAATGGCTGCTCATCTATCTGCGTGTCCATCACCAAGACGGCCAGTTGTAAAGCTCCTGTACCCGTTTAAGAAAGCTTAATGATTTTTTATTTAGTTTTCACGGTTGGCCGTAGAATCTTACCATTTTTGATGTTTCTAACATTTTTACCTGGCACAAAGTGGTGCAATAACTTTAAACCAGTGTAATGTATTTAAGTGATGCTCACTCTAATGTCTATCTGGTTTTGTTAGTGTTTAAGAAATTTCAATGTCTGATCAGGTAACAGCATTTGAATTTGTCATCGTGGCTCGTTTCAATGAGCTGCTAGGAAATAAGACGCAAAACTTATCACCCGCCAGTTGTAGCGTTTTTTTTTCATGACTACAGTATACACGTTTCAAAAGATGGAAAGTGGGGGAAAAAGCCTCAAGAACATAATCATCCTAGGATTGTCATGTCCTTACAACTCTGCAATGACTAATGCCTCATACATCTTGGGAGCACATTGGTCGCAATGCCTACAGCTATACTTGATAAGAGAATAGCTTGCACCCAGATTTGCCACACAGTTGATGGCTGATGGCTTTTGTTTGTCGACTTCATGTTACTACTATGTATTCAATATTCATTTAGATGTAAAGGACACTACAGGCACTGAAGTACCAAATGGCACTTGCATTTCAGGGGACAAAGTGCCCAGCATACCTGTCACAAGACGTGTTCTAGGGGCTACCTTGCCTCTATCGGTAAATCGACACCAGATGCTCTGTGTATAGTGTAATCAGTGTACTTGTCTGGAGTGCTTGAAAGATGTGCTACGGGCTGTACTGGCACTGTCTGAAGATAATGCATGGTTCTAGAAAGCCTGCAGCTGAGCATCTGCCACCATACTGAAGGAACTGTACTAATTTATTGTGTTGATGTTGAAATTTAGGAGCTGCAATGAATAGTTGTAAATGTGGCAGCGTTGCCAAACTAAAGCACAAATTACACACCTCGACTCACACAATGCACTCTGAAAGTTTTGCTACGTGGTATCTGTGTTTGCAGCCTGACTTTATGGCACCTTTACGAGCAATGGCAGGTGATTGCAGCTGCTGAGGTTTTATCAACTGGCAAGTTGAAAAAAGAATGCTGTGCCACCAGTGTGGCTGCACATTCCAAGATGCAAGCTATCTTGAACCAGGTGTTCGGCAGACAGTACATGTGCAGCCAAAACATGGTGTTTGAGCCCTGTAGGCAACTAGGGTTCACAACTGCCCACAAGTGTGCTGTCATAACAGAAAGTTGAGAACAAGCAGCATTTTTACCGGTGTTCGAAACATTAGTGCAAGTCATTCTTTCACCAAGGCTGGTAATCATGAATATGTAACGAGAACAGGGCATTTGTTACACACAAGGGGTCATGTGTCAAGTTTAATTATATCAGTAATCTATGAGATGGATTTATAAAAAGTATACCTTTTGTTCCTCAGTGGTCTCTTGGAGAGATGACCATTTTCGGCAGTTTAGTTTTGACTTTTTATGTCTAGATTTGGTGTGCATATTTCAACTATAGCTAATAGTCAGTGCTCTGTCCTGCCCAGTTTTTATGTTGTCTTTGTGATATTTGCAATATTTTGCAGTTCAGCTGCAAAATATTGTCTATACTATTATATATTGTCTATGCAAGTATATGTCTTTACTATTACTAGTTTTCATGTTCAACTTTTGTGCAGTGCTCACTAGTTATTACTAGCCATGTTTTGTTCACATATGCTCTTGGATTGTTGCACGAAGTGACACAGACACAGACTGCAAGCAGACAGGACGAGCGCTAACTTTCAGCTAACTATATATATATATATATATAGATATATATATATATATATATATATATATATATATATATATATATATATATATATATATAGGTGATTGCAAAAAAACGCAGCATAACAACATGACAAGGTATGAAGACATCGGTTAAACATATCAGGAAGTAGGGAAGTCAAAAAAGGAAACAATAAAAAGACACTACTTCAGATTAACACACGTGTTGTGAAGATACTGAAATTCGCATTCTAACAGACAAAGATGCATGGCTAACGCAAGTCTCTCCTAATCTTTTAATGTGGAATGCCTCGATTATTTCCCGTGTGGTTTGACATTTGTGTCTCGAAAGAATTTTTGTGTCTTCAAACAAAGGTTTACAACCGCAATTGAAACAATGTGACGCTAGATGTGAAGCATTAGGATTGTAAAGTGAATGTGTTCTTTTAGTCTAATATTAATGCACCTGCCGCTCTGTACAATGTAAGTCTTCGCGCACTTGAGAGGAATCTGATAAAGTATACCAGTGTTACAAGGCACAAAAAGGGACATGTCTAACGCCGCAATCATCTTTTCTGTTTAGCCACCCTGTTCAAGTTTCCTATTTATCATAGGCACATGATAGACAACTTGCGGGGCCAAGAAAACTTCATTCAAGTCATATCTATTGGCCACGTTCCATAAACCATGGGATAATCTATGTACAGTCGCGGACAGAATATTATGGACCATAAAATCTAAGAAAAATCGGAATATCTCCGCAACCTCACAACGCAATCTGGTATTTGCATTTTGGACCTCGACTAGAATATGCTAACAACGTTGTCGTGGGCAGTTTTACTGGTTACTGCTACATGCTGCTCGGGAATTGAACGTTTTCGGAGATGCCGTGGTCCATTTTATTCTGTCCGCGACTGTACATAGGGCACCACAGCAAACTTTTTTTTTCTGTTTTTCTTGTTTCTTAGCCTGGCCTTTTACCCATTTTAAAAGCTTTTGGCAGATTAGTGATAAATGCACAGGATAACTAGCCTTCTCGAGCCTATCTATTTGTTGTGAAAAACTGTTTCATATCGTGTCGACATGACTAGCTTATTCAGCTCTTAAGTTTGCCATTACTAATCATGCCCACACAATATGAAACAAAGTTTTTCACAACAAATAGATAGAGAGGCATTCCACATTAAAAGATTAGGAGAGACTTGCGTTAGCCATGCATCTTTGTCTCTGTTAGGATGCGAATTTCAGTATCTTCACAACACGTGTTAAACTGAAGTAGTCTTTTTGATGTTTCCTTTTTTTACTTCCTTACTTCCTGATATGTTTAACTGATGTCTTCATACCTTGTCATGTTCTTATGCTGCGGTTTTTTGCAGTCACCTATATATATATATATATATATATATATATATATATATATATGTGTTCTTCGTTTCAACAAAAATTTAGTTGAGAGTTAGCGCTCATCCTGTCTGCTTCTAGTCTGTGTCCGTGTCACTTCGCGCTACAGTCCAAGATCATGTTACTGTACCAACTCGCCCAACTTTCTATCCTTGTGTTAACATAGACACACTCAGACTTGTTCTTACTTATGTGACCGGTTATTTTTGTACTTTATAATAAGAAGCAGTGCTTTTCGAAGGAAAACGTGATAGTTCGTAGTGAGGTTATTTAAAAAAAGCTGTTCTGCTTAAAATTTAATTGAGCAAGCCTGTGCCATTATTCGGTGCTTATGTCTTTGTATTGGTATGGTTTTACTCCTTCTCGTCCTTTTTAATTTTAACATGTGCAAACATTATTATGTTACCATTTCCCTTTAATGAAATAATAAATACTTCTGACATTTCGTCACAGATTTTACAATGATTTTGTTCAATTAGGTAACCTTAGACCAGCTGATTGTTATTCTGGTAGCTTAACTTACAATGCCTGTGGGATATTCAATGCAAGCACATGGTGAAAAATAAACTGAATTATTGGGTATAAGCAGGTCACTGGCAGTAAGTGGAGCATACATATATTTCAGGAAATAGTGCATGCTTATGTATTGAACAGCATGCACAGCTACACATGCTGTTTTGTTCGTAAATGCTGAACATTATTCTAAGTGGAAGCGCTTTGTTGCACTTTGTTCTTTGGCTTTCAGTGCTACCTTTAAGTCACATATGTAAAAGTACTAGTAGAAGCATCCCGTGGAGTTAAATGACAACTTTGATGAATAGAGGTATAAAATATGTGCTTAAAACGGCAAAAAACTGCTTGACAGGCAAACGTATGCCAATCCATGCATTGCGTGCGCCCTATTGCATTCAATATGAGCTACAACAACGAGCTGTGGTGTCTTTCCCTCCTGGTCGAGCTGGTGTTGCAAAAATTTATGACCAAGAAATGTGGAGGTTTTTAATTTTTCTAACCATGCTTAACCATGCTTTTGGCTGTGTGCTGTTTCCACGGAGTGATAAGTACTGGTGCACCAAGGTGCGGGAGATCCTGTGTCCTTAGTGCAGCGCGCGTTGTTATTGCGCTCTGCATCCTGCTGGCAGTGTACTATCACTGCAGAGGAAGATTACGAAAAGCATAGGGTGTGTGCATTGCTGTGATCATGAAACTTAAATTTTTTGCCTGAAAGGGTCGCACGTTATGCTACCACATGACGGACCAGAAGCGCAATATGACGACGCCTCACAGATTCTGGCTCATACTGAACAAGGTAGTACCATAGCTAAGGCTAGGCAGCATTCACAACAGCTAGTCTGCCCATTAACTACATGGCTGTAGTGAACGCTAAAATACTTGCAGGGATAACACCCTTTTGGAAGGGTATTGTCCATGCTACACCCATATTGAAAGGGTGGTGTCTGTGTTACACCCCATATAGAAAGGGTGTTGTTTGTTTCACACCCATAGGCAAGGTGACGTCATACTAACACCCCTTCTTTTGTGGGGTGTTAATTTGCACCGCTTTGCTTGGGGTGTAGCAATACACCCAAAAAGGGTGTCACCCATGGGACAAGTCATTTACACCCTTAAGGGTGTTAAAATTTTTAGAGTGTACGTGAAGTTGTTAGTGCATATAACGTGCAGCGGTGGCGGTGGAGCGGTAGAACACCCGCCTCGCGTGCAAGAGGTCCGTGGTTCGAATCCCGGTGCCGGCAATTTCCCACCGGATTAAAAAAAAAATCCGAGTGTTGATAAAATTGCACAAACAGGCCTGGAGTGTGGCATGATCCCGGTGACCAGAACCGGTAACGCACTCCCTCACCAGAGCAGGATTGGCCACCCTGGTGCAGTACTTGGCCACAACCTCCTATATGAACACAACAATCAAACCCCGGCCCTCAGTCCCCAGCAGCTGCGAAGCAACTGACCACGGCGGCGGTCAGACCTGCGACGCTGCAGAGGGTGCTAAGAATCACTGGCTCCGGACAGGCCGCCATTGGAATATGAACCTGGCAACGTTTAACGCTAGAACGTTATCTAGTGAGGCAAGTCTAGCAGTGCTATTAAAGGAATTAGAGGGCAGTAAATGGTATATAATAGGGCTCAGTGAAGTTAAGAGGCCAAAAGAAGCATATACAGTGCTAAAAAGCGGGCACGTCCTGTGCTACCGGGGCTTAGCGGAAAGAAGACAACTAGGAGTCGGATTCCTGATTAATAAGAATATAGCTGGCAACATACAGGAATTCTATAGCATTAACGAGAGGGTGGCAGGTCTTGTTGTTAAACTTAATAAGAAGTACAAAATGAAGATTGTACAAGTCTACGCCCCTACATCCAGTCATGATGACCAGGAAGTCGAAAGCTTCTATGAAGACGTGGAATCGGCGATGGGTAGAGTGAAAACTAAATACACTATACGAATGGGCGACTTTAATGCCAAGGTAGGCAAGAAGCAGGCTGGAGACAAGGCAGTGGGGGAATATGGCATAGGCACTAGGAATAGCAGGGGGGAGTTATTAGTAGAGTTTGCGGAACAGAATAATATGAGGATAATGAATACTTTCTTCCGCAAGCGGGATAGCCGAAAGTGGACGTGGAGGAGCCCGAACGGCGAGACTAGAAATGAAATAGACCTCATACTCTGCGCTAACACTGGCATCATACAAGATGTTGACGTGCTCGGCAAGGTGCGCTGCAGTGACCACAGGATGGTAAGAACTCGAATTAGCCAAGACCTGAGGAGGGAACGGAAGAAACTGGTACATAAGAAGCGGATCAATGAGTTAGCGGTAAGAGGGAAAATAGAGGAATTCCAGATCAAGCTACAGAACAGGTATTCGGCTTTAACTCAGGAAGAGGACCTTAGTGTTGAAGCAATGAACGACAATCTTGTGGGCATCATTAAGGAGTGTGCAATGGAAGTCGGTGGTAACTCCGTTAGGCAGGATACCAGTAAACTATCGCAGGAGACGAAAGATCTGATCAAGAAACGCCAATGTATGAAAGCCTCTAACCCTACAGCTAGAATAGAACTGGCAGAACTTTCGAAGTTAATCAACAAGCGTAAGACAGCTGACATAGGGAAGTATAATATGGATAGAATTGAACATGCTCTCAGGAACGGCGGAAGCCTAAAAACGGTGAAGAAGAAACTAGGAATTGGCAAGAATCAGATGTATGCGTTAAGAGACAAAGCCGGCAATATCATTACTAATATGGATGAGATAGTTCAAGTGGCTGAGGAGTTCTATAGAGATTTATACAGTACCAGTGGCACCCACGACGATAATGGAAGAGAAAATAGTCTAGAGGAATTCGAAGTCCCAAAGGTAACGCCGGAAGAAGTAAAGAAAGCCTTGGGAGATATGCAAAGGGGGAAGGCAGCTGGGGAGGTTCAGGTAACAGCAGATTTGTTGAAGGATGGTGGGCAGATTGTTCTAGAGAAACTGGCCACCCTGTATACGCAATGCCTCATGACCTCGAGCGTACCGGAATCTTGGAAGAACGCTAACATAATCCTAATACATAAGAAAGGGGACGCCAAAGACTTGAAAAATTATAGACCGATCAGCTTACTGTCCATTGCCTACAAAATATTTACTAAGGTAATCGCAAATAGAATCAGGAACACCTTAGACTTCTCTCAAGCAAAGGACCAGGCAGGATTCCGTAAAGGCTACTCAACAATAGTGACACGTGTACTTATATTTAACGGGCGACCACGTTTCGCCGCCTAACAAATGTTATCGCACAGCGCGGGACACGTCTGCATGTATCCGAAGTTTCTGGAAAGTTATCGATGCTTCTATCCACTGTCTGTTGTCGCCGAACCTTGTGTTATCTGATTTCATCGCGTGACTCGAATGTTGTAGAACTTTGTGGAAGGCAATTATTCTACAACCGAAAAGGAATGCCTCGCCATCGTTTGGGCTACAGCGAAATTTCGCCCTTACCTATATGGCAGGCCATTCAAAGTGGTCAGCGACCATCACGCGTTGTGTTGGCTAGCTAACTTAAAGGACCCTTCAGGACGGCTAGCACGGTGGAGCCTCAGACTACAAGAATACGACATCACTGTAACATACAAGTCTGGACGAAAACACTCAGATGCTGATTGCCTATCACGCGCCCCCATTGACCCGCCGCCGCAAGATGACGAGGATGACGACGCCTTCCTTGGAATAATAAGCGCGGAAGACTTCGCCGAACAGCAACGAGGAGACCCGGAGCTAAAAGCCCTAGTCGAGTATTTGGAAGGGCACACCGACGTTGTCCCTAGGGCATTTAAGCGTGGATTGTCTTCGTTCACGCTACAAAACAACCTGCTCGTGAAGAAGAACTTCTCACCAGTCCGCGCCAGCTACCTTCTTGTTGTACCGTCAGCGCTGCGTCCAGAAATACTGCACGCCCTACACGACGATCCAACCGCTGGGCACCTCGGATTCTCCCGGACGCTGTCGAGAATACAGGAAAGGTATTACTGGCCGCGTCTGACCGCCGACGTCGCCCATTACGTCAAGACATGCCGAGAGTGTCAGCGACGCAAGACACCACCGACAAGGCCAGCAGAATTGCTACAGCCGATCGAACCTCCTCGCCGACCATTCCAGCAGATTGGGATGGATTTGTTGGGGCCGTTTCCGATGTCAACATCCGGGAATAAGTGGATCGTCGTGGCGACGGACTATCTCACCCGCTTTGCTCAAACTAAAGCTCTACCAAAAGGCAGCGCAGCCGAAGTGGCGAAATTTTTCGTCGAGAACATCCTGCTGCGACATGGTGCCCCAGAAGTCCTCATCACCGACAGAGGAACGGCTTTTACAGCAGAGCTCGTCCAAGCCATTCTGCAATACAGCCAGACAAGCCACAGGAGGACAACTGCCTACCATCCGCAGACGAATGGTCTCACGGAACGCCTGAACAAGACCCTCGCCGACATGCTAGCAATGTACGTCGACGTCGAGCACAAGGCGTGGGACGCGGTCCTGCCGTATGTAACCTTCGCTTACAACACGGCAGTGCAAGAAACAACACAGATCACGCCGTTTAAGCTGGTTTACGGCAGGAACCCGACGACGACGCTCGACGCCATGCTGCCCCACGTCACTGATGAAGAGAATTTTGACGTCGCTAGCTATCTGCAGCGCGCCGAAGAAGCCCGACGGCTTGCCCGCCTACGGATCAAGAACCAACAAAGGACCGACAGCCGACACTACAACTTGCGACGACGCTTCGTCGAGTACCAGCCCGGCGACCGTGTTTGGGTTTGGACCCCGATACGCCGACGTGGACGGAGTGAGAAACTATTGCGCCGCTATTTCGGACCCTACAAGGTCATTCGACGTATTGGCGCACTGGACTATGAGGTCGTGCCAGACGGAATTTCGCATTCACAGCGGCGCCGCACACGATCTGAAGTGGTCCACGTGGTGCGTCTTAAACCCTTTTGCGGACGCTGACGAACTTCGTTATTTTGTTGTTTTCTTTGCTAGGAGTGCTCTTCTTTTATTACTTTCGTTTGTTTGCAGCATCGGGTCGATGCTTTTTAAGAGGGGGGTATTGACACGTGCACTTATATTTAACGGGCGACCACGTTTCGCCGCCTAACAAATGTTATCGCACAGCGCGGGACACGTCTGCATGTATCCGAAGTTTCTGGAAAGTTATCGATGCTTCTATCCGCTGTCTGTTGTCGCCGAACCTTGTGTTATCTGATTTCATCGCGTGACTCGAATGTTGTAGAACTTTGTGGAAGGCATGCGGGTCCCGACGATTAGTCTGGAACATTCGATGACTGCTCTATAAAAGCCGACGCGCTTGACCCGCTGATCATATTTTCGACGATCGCCGACCGTGTTCGCCGCTATCGTTGTGCTATAAGTGTAGCCTGTTTTTGTGGGCACAGGTTCGCCCAATAAAAGTTAGTTTTGTCTTTCACAGTATTACTACTGTGTTCTTCAACGTCACCACCACGTGACGTTGAGTCACGTGGTGGTGAAAGAATAATGATAGGTGTAACGTTAAGGGATAAGAAAAGAGCAGATTGGGTGAGGGAACAAACGCGAGTTAATGACATCTTAGTTGAAATCAAGAAAAAGGAATGGGCATGGGCAGGACATGTAATGAGGAGGGAAGATAACCGATGGTCATTAAGGGTTACGGACTGGATCCCAAGGGAAGGGAAGCGTAGCAGGGGGCGGCAAAAAGTTAGGTGGGCGGATGAGATTAAGAAGTTTGCAGGGACGGCATGGCCGCAATTAGTACATGACCGGGGTTGTTTAAGTATGGGAGAGGCCTTTGCCCTGCAGTGGGCATAACCAGGCTGATGATGATGATGATAACGTGCACGATGTGTTTCTCTCTAGATTTTCTTTTCACTACTTTGACGGATGTATAGCGATTTGATAGATGTGTGCTTTCCAGCCCCACTATACAGAATACAATGTATACTGGCCTTCCTGGACACGACGTCTTTAAGAGAGTTAAGAGAATGGCTGTTAGACTACGCATCAAATCTTTCTCTTACAAGCTCTATAGCGATACACTGCCAGTAAAGCAATGGCTACACGACAGAGGCATATCAAATCTTTCTCTTACAAGCTCTATAGCGATACACTGCCAGTAAAGCAATGGCTACACGACAGAGGCATATTTCTTATGTGGATAACCAATTTTTCATTACGTAAAAATACAAAAAGAAAGAACATAGAACATGCGTTCATTGGTCGTCGGGGTGCCGATTTCCGCTTGGACATTTTCCACCTCCCTGTGGAACATATTGATGGCGTCCCTTACGATTAAGACCCTGCTTTTAGGTAACTTCAGTCTCTGGAAAACTAGAATGGCTGTGCGACACGCAGAAATTGGGGCAAAGTCAAGGGACAGTTTATTAAAAGCGTCGCGTACATAAGAGTTTCATAGGGTACAAGAAGAGCCACCTAATTGAATGCCTTGCCTGGATGATCTTGTCAATTTGAAACACTTTTAAAGCGTGATCCACCGTGGTGGTTCGGGTGTTTGTTATTGTTGGTTATGGCTGAATAGGCAGTAAAGGAGAAAAGGGTCCTACGTCTAATGGTTAGAACATTGAGCTCTCTTGTGCTGGGGAGCCAGGTTTCGAAGCCGAACGTGAAACATTTTAGTGCGCTAGATTTCTTGGGGTACTTCACGCACTTTCTGGGGACAAATTATCTGTGTATTTTGGTATCTATAAGGTTTTTTTCGCCTATACGTGGGTCACTGGGTATGGTTCGTGGTCGGATGGATATAGCGTATCGGGCTGCTGTGCTGAGGGAACAGGATTCTAAACCAACCGTGAGAACAATTTGGGTTACTGTGTATGTGGCAGTCTATATATATATATATGTGCCGCTCTTTAGCGAACCACTTTCACGCCGACGTGGGTTACAGTAGATGCGGGACTGGGTAGGTGCCGACGTGACTGGGTATAGGTACCGCTGTTCGAAGAACATTTTTGACGCCGACTCTGAGCACTGGGTATGTGGCACTCGTTCTCTGCTGGTCTTCAGTGAACGGCTTTGATGTCAACTTGGGTTGCCGCGTATGTTCCAGGATGTGTGTGCCGCTTTTCAGTGAGCGTTTTTGACGCTAACTTTATAACTAGGTATGTACCACTGGGAATGTGCCCCTCTACATCAACGAAAAAAATCCCGTAAAATTCTCCAATGCTGAAGGAATCGAATCCACGCCACAAGAGTTCCTCAAGGACAGCAGCACGACGGCTTCGCAGGCTGCATAACAGATGCACTGGGTGGGTGCCGCTTCTCAATGAACGCCTTTCACGCCCAACGCTTTAGCGAGATGCGCCATGAGTGCACTAGGTTTGCGCCGCCATTCAATGAACCTCTCGCCAACTTGGGTCACTGACCATGTGCTACTGGGCGTGCGGCAGACGAGGGAACAGTTCTCTGCGTTTGCAGGCACCTGTGCGCCACGCTTCTCGTCTCGGAGGCTACGCGCGGGCTTCGCGGCAGCGCCACGAGATGGCGCGGCCTCTGCAGAAAGGAGCGGGAGAGAGGAGCCCAGTTGCCGCATGACGCGTTTCTCAGCGCTCGCACGAGCTGTCGCGCCATGCATTTCGGATTCCACGCTCAGGCTTCCACGCGGCGGTGCTAGATGGCACCACTGTTTTTAGGAAGGGCAAAAGAGGAGGCCGCTGTTGCGTCGCTATGTGGACTCCTAAACTAATTACCGTCAACAGTCATAGTGAGATGGGTTCTGTCGAACTTGTTTATTTACTTAATTTGTTTCTTGTGACATAGTGACATCTAGTGTCCCAATTTGGCCATAAACGGCCATAAACTGCCAAACCGCGAAGGAGAGGGGGGGGGGGGGGGGGGCGAGCCGAAGAAAGCCAGCGATTTAATATCCAAGGGCGCCTGGGTTTTAATTAAAATTCCCAGCTCTTTCGTGATGCATACACTGGTGCATGCATCAGTGTGTCAACACATCACCGAATGAACCACGCGCCGCGCTTGTCTGCTCTGTAATGCTAAAACCTATTGAGGAGCCGGTTAATTTGTGAAGTCGTGCAGCACACAATATAACCGCTAGTTATTTTGCTGCTAGTTTAACACGCTTATGCACCGTCTAAGAATAAAAGCTGTGAACGCGATCGCGAAATTACAGTTCAAACACGTTTTTTGTCCGGAGAACAACAATATGATACATTAATGGGAAATGGACATTTACGTATGGCGCTCGGCCACAGTTGTTACACGTACACGCTTTGCCAAAAGTACACCGGATACGTTGCCTGCGACTGCCAGGCCGACTACAGGCTGTGAGGGGAGTTTCTGTGGTGTGTCATAAGTTCTCTTGTTGTACGTTATATATATTGATCGTATTGTACCAGATTAAGTGTCGTTCTAGCAGTGTTCGACTATATACGGAATTGCTTACTTAGCCGTCTTCTGCGTTTCTTTTATTGCGGTGCAGGTGCTCGCGGCATCGACCCGCGGACCTCTCGCTTGGCTTGAACTGTAACGCAGCGGTCCGCACCATCCCGGACTTCCGTCACGCCTTCAAGTGCAAGCTTGGCTCGCCCATGGCTCCGCACGACGAATGTCAAGTCTCAGACTTCTTTTGATTTCGGAAACCAGACTCTAGACGCGCTCCTCGATTTTCGTTCTCTCTTTTATTTTTTCGATTCCAATGTTGTCACGTTTTTCTATTTTTCAAATGCGTTTAATGAGCATCGACAAGTATCACCTTCAGGGACGTTTTTTCGCCGAACCCTACTGTAACGGCAGAAAGGTGTGCGGTCACTTCGGCATTGCTCACATACTTTTTGTTTTGTATTCACGTGACTGTCGTATGTAGTCTGTCGTAACATGGCGTGGACGAACAGACGTGGCAACTGTATAGCGCTACGCCACATGCATACCTCGCGCTTTTCACTCTTGTTCTGTACAATGGCTCCCGTGTTGCACATTCGCGACGATATGTGCTGTTCTTAACACGTACGGGGACGCTTGCGCTGGGCTCGATCAAGAGAGGCTGGCTCCGCCAGTGGTCTTTGTGAGCTTAGCGTGATAATGATTTGTACGGTGACTGAATTGCAACGGCGATGCATAAATCGGTTGCTGATTGTGCTGCGCAGACGCATCCGATCAGTGACAGCTTTTGTATTCTCGATGCATTGTTCAGGTAGCACGAGTCGCTGCAATGCTTTGAACACTTACGTGGTTGCTACATTTTGCAACATCCGCGCATTCTTGGCTCTGTTGCTGGACTGAGCGTACGTGAAGACGTGGGGGAGCAGCGACTCGGTTGTGCCCCGGCAAGAACGTTCGGTGCATCACGGATGCGCATTTCGCCTTTTGCTAAATAAATTTAACGTTATACACGTCTCAGCTCCACGCCTTTAAATGTTATTTTGCCACTATTACGTGGCCTGTGTGCGCCCTCGCGTGCGTGCGCATGTGTGTTCAGGCTTAACGGCACAGCGACATCCCCGGGCCATATATGTACATGATGTGGCATATATTTGTGTCGCTCTTGGCTTTTTGGGTAAGCCATGTGCCTGTCACTTCGATAAATGTTGCAGGCGGTCGAAAGCGGCTCAACTTGCTAAACGTGCCACGAAAAAGTTGTGTGATGGGCTTTGTTGCCACCCACGCACATCCACGTAGCGCACGCCCGATTTGGGCTGCTGCCTGATTTGGACATCGCGCTCCCTTGGGAATTAAGTGCCCTGTGCTTAACAGCGTACTATTAGT
The DNA here is from genome assembly GCF_023375885.2 of Dermacentor andersoni. Taxonomy (NCBI): domain Eukaryota; kingdom Metazoa; phylum Arthropoda; class Arachnida; order Ixodida; family Ixodidae; genus Dermacentor; species Dermacentor andersoni. The sequence continues at coordinate 136,015,729 of NC_092815.1, forward strand.
AACGTCGTTTCTCCTTATCATCATCATCATCATCAGCCTAGTTACGCCCACTGCAGGGCAAAGGCCTCTCCCATACTTCTCCAACTACCCCGGTCATGTACTAATTGTGGCCATGTTGTCCCTGCAAACGTCTTAATGTCATCTGCCCACCTAACTCTCTGCCGCCCCCTGCTACGCTTCCCTTCTCTTGGAATCCAGTCTGTAGCTCTTAGTGACCATCGGTTATCTTCCCTCCTCATTACATGTCCGGCCCATGCCCATTTCTTTTTCTTGATTTCAACTAAGATGTCGTTTACCCGCGTTTGTTGCCTCACCCAATCTGCTCTTTTCTTATCCCTTAACGTTACACCCATCATTCTTCTTTCCATAGCTCGTTGCGTCGTTCTCAATTTCAGCAGAACCCTTTTCGTAAGCCTCCAGGTTTCTGCCCCATATGTGAGTACTGGTAACACACAGCTGTTGTACACTTTCCTTTTGAGGGATAGTGGCAACCTACTGTTCATGATTTGAGAATGCCTGCCAAACGCACCCCAACCCATTCTTATTCTTCTGGTTATTTCAGTCTCATGATCCGGATCCGTGGTCACTACCTGCCCTAAGTAGATGTATTCCCTTACCACTTCCAGTGTTTCGCTACCTATCGTAAACTGCTGTTCTCTTCCGAGACTGTTAAACAGTACTTTAGTTTTCTTCAGATTAATTTTCAGACCCACCCTTCTGCTTTGCCTCTCCAGGTCAGTGAGCATGCATTGCAATTGGTCTCCTGAGTTACTAAGCAAGGCAATATCATCAGCGAATCGCAAGTTGCTAAGGTATTCTCCATCGACTTTTATCCCCAATTCTTCCCACTCCAGGCCTCTGAATACTTCCTGTAAACATGCTGTGAATAGCATTGGAGATATCGTATCTCCCTGTCTGACGCCTTTCTTTATAGGGATTTTGTTGCTTTCTTTGTGGAGGACTACGGTGGCTGTGGAGCCGCTATAGATATCTTCCAGTATTTTTACATATGGCTCATCTACACCCTGATTCCGTAATGCCTCCATGACTGCTGAGGTTTCGACTGAATCAAACGCTTTCTCGTAATCAATGAAAGCTATATATAAGGGTTGGTTATATTCTGCACATTTCTCTATCACTTGATTGATAGTGTGAATATGGTCTATTGTTGAGTAGCCTTTACGGAATCCTGCCTGGTCCTTTGGCTGACAGAAGTCTAAGGTGTTCCTGATTCTATGTGCGATTACCTTAGTAAATACTTTGTAGGCAACGGACAGTAAGCTGATCGGTCTATAATTTTTCAAGTCTTTGGCGTCCCCTTTCTTATGGATTAGGATTATGTTAGCGTTCTTCCAAGATTCCGGTACGCTCGAGGTTATGAGGCATTGCGTATACAGGGTGGCCAGTTTCTCTAGAACAATCTGACCACCATCCTTCAACAAATCTGCTGTTACCTGATCCTCCCCAGCTGCCTTCCCCTTTTGCATAGCTCCTAAGGCTTTCTTTACTTCTTCTGGCGTTACCTGTGGGATTTCGAATTCCTCTAGGCTATTCTCTCTTCCACTATCGTCGTGGGTGCCACTGGTACTGTATAAATCTCTATAGAACTCCTCAGCCACTTGAACTATCTCGTCCATATTAGTAACGATATTGCCGGCTTTGTCTCTTAACGCACACATCTGATTCTTGCCTATTCCTAGTTTCTTCTTCACTGTTTTTAGGCTTCCTCCGTTCCTGAGAGCCTGTTCAATTCTATCCATATTATAGTTCCTGATGTCCGCTGTCTTACGCTTGTTGATTAACTTAGAAAGTTCTGCCAGTTCTATTCTAGCTGTAGGATTAGAGGCTTTCATACATTGGCGTTTCTTGATCAGATCTTTCGTCTCCTGCGATAGCTTACTGGTTTCCTGTCTAACGGCGTTACCACCGACTTCTATTGCGCACTCCTTAATGATGCCCATGAGATTGTCGTTCCTTGCTTCAACACTAAGGTCCTCTTCCTGAGTTAAAGCCGAATACCTGTTCTGTAGTTTGATCCGGAATTCCTCTAGTTTCCCTCTTACCGCTAACTCATTGATTGGCTTCTTGTGTACCAGTTTCTTTCGTTCCCTCCTCAAGTCTAGGCTAATTCGAGTTCTTACCATCCTGTGGTCACTGCAGCGTACCTTGCCGAGCACGTCTACATCTTGAATGATGCCAGGGTTCGCGCAGAGTATGAAGTCGATTTCATTTCTAGTCTCACCATTCGGGCTCCTCCACGTCCACTTTCGGCTAACCCGCTTGCGGAAAAAGGTATTCATTATACGCATATTATTCTGTTCTGCAAACTCTACTAATAATTCTCCTCTGTTATTCCTAGAGCCTATGCCATATTCCCCCACTGACTTGTCTCCAGCCTGCTTCTTGCCTACCCTGGCATTGAAGTCGCCCATCAGTATAGTGTATTTTGTTTTGACTTTACCCATCGCCGATTCTACGTCTTCATAAAAGCTTTCGACTTCCTGGTCATCATGACTAGATGTAGGAGCGTAGACCTGAACAACCTTCATTTTGTACCTCTTATTAAGTTTCACAACAAGACATGCCACCCTCTCGTTAATGCTATAGAATTCCTGTATGTTACCAGCTATTTCCTTATTAATCAGGAATCCGACTCCTAGTTCTCGTCTCTCCGCTAAGCCCCGGTAGCACAGTACATGCCCGCTTTTTAGCACTGTATATGCTTCTTTTGTCCTCCTAACCTCACTGAGCCCTATTATATCCCATTTACTACCCTCTAATTCCTCCAATAACACTGCTAGACTCGCCTCACTAGATAGCGTTCTAACGTTAAACGTTGCCAGGTTCAGATTCCAATGGCGGCCTGTCCGGAGCCAGGTATTCTTAGCACCCTCTGCAGCGTCACAGATCTGACCGCCGCCGTGGTCAGTTGCTTCGCGGCTGCTGGGGACTGAGGGCCGGGGTTTGATTGTTGTATTCATATAGGAGGTTGTGGCCAAGTACTGCACCAGGGTGGCCAATCCTGCTCTGGTGAGAGAGTGCGTTACCGGTTCTGGTCACCGGGATCAGGCCGCACTCCAGGCCTGTTTGTGCAATTTTCTCAACACACGTTTTTTTTTTTTTTTTTTTGTATTTTCCGGTGGAGAATAGCGCGGCACCGGGATTTGAATCACGGTCCTCTTGCACTGGAGACGGATACTCTACCGTCCCCGTAGGAGTTAAATTAAAAATTAATTTATGGGGTTTTACGTGACAAAACCACTTTCTGATTATGCACGCCGTAGTGGAGGACTCCGAAAATTTCGACCACCTGGGGTTCTTTAACGTGCACCTAATTCTAAGTACACGGGTGTTTTCGCATTTCGCCCCCATCGAAATGCGGCCGCCGTGGTCGGGGTCCGATCCCGCGACCTCGTGCTCAGCAGTCTAACACCATAACCACTGAGCAACCACGGCGGGTCCCGCAGGAGTTGTACGCCTCATTTAACCTACAGTGGTGCCCTATTTGATCAGTCAAGGTGGACCAATCTGAGCTCGGTTATACCGCATGGATGGCACTCGGCTAGAGAACCTGGTATTTATGACCTGCACATGTGAGTGTGAGGCCATAAATATTTGAAGATCTATATAAATATATATATTTTTTTTAGGAGGGTTCCCGTACAGTGATAAAATAAAGGAAAAGACATTAAAAGAAAGAAAAAAAAAGAAAAAAAAAAGAAAGAAAAAGGGGCAGAAAAAAAAGGAACATAACAGGTGATTTGAACTCGTGACCCTTCGATGTTGCCCAGAAAGATAGCTCAGTCGGTTGGTTCGTCAGGCCCCAGGCTACTTTCAAGCGCCACAGCTCCTGCTCCGAGCCTCACACTTACGTGGAAAGAGACTCATGTTGTCCGCGATAGTGGGAAAGAAGAGAAAAGCAAAAACTGCAGCGCCGTGGTTTTAAAGCGTACCCGTGGTAGAGAAACGGAATGCGATATAAGCGTGCGTAGCCATGATACGCACACGACAAACTGCCTTAAAATATTTAGACTTGAGGGAAAGCTTCGTTAGCAAACGATAGCACGGCAATCAGCACTCGAATATAATTATAACCCTAATACTAATTGTAAATATTCATCTCATCTATGGGATCTAATGCGCGCGCTGTTGCTTTGTCTCTGCGTGTAGTAGTTGAGAGAGCCAGTTTAAGGGCGGAGAAGAAGAAAGAAGAGAAAAGCAAAAACTGCAGCGCCGTGGTTTTAAAGCGCACCCGTGGTAGAGAAACGGAATGCGATATAAGCGTGCGTAGCCATGATACGCACACGACAAACTGCCTTAAAATATTTAGACTTGAGGGAAAGCTTCGTTAGCAAACGATAGCACGGCAATCAGCACTCGAATATAATTATAACCCTAATACTAATTGTAAATATTTATCTCATCTATGGGATCTAATGCGCGCGCTGTTGCTTTGTCTCTGCGTGTAGTAGTTGAGAGAGCCAGTTTAAGGGCGGAGTAGTTGGAAGGCATACTTTCTAGGAAAAATGGCCGCTCACGGAGAAGAGCCAACTCGAGCGGCTTTAGAGGCTAGGAAAACTGCCTTAAAATATTTAGACTTGAGGGAAAGCTTCGTTAACAAACTATAACACGGCAATCAGCACTCGAATACGACGAGAGAAATTACTGAGACGTGGAAAATTCCCTTGAAAAAAAAATCTGGTTTGCTAGGCAAATGCTTGTATGTATTGAACCTCTTAAAAGATGAGGGGTGAAATATGCGCTCACCGAGAGGGCATCTTCGGCACGAGACATCCCCAAGGCACCTTACAGAGATGTGGAGAGCTTCACGGCCGGAACGAAGCTTCCCTTCTCCGCCGGCCAAGAGGGGGAAACGCGCTTTCCGATCGCTCAAGGTTGCGCGGACAAAGCCTAACTCTAGCGTCTAGGAAAAGCTTAACCAGGTGCGATGGCGGCACGCATAGCGTGGGAAGCTAGCCGCCAGGATAACTATACCAAGGACTTCTGCTGATGAGGGCGAAATACCTTCGTGTAATTATAATAACCCTAATAGGACTACTTTCGAAAAAAAAAAAGGAAACGGCCCAGAGGGCTATACTACGAGAGCTATGACTGATAGTTTTCTCTCTCTCTCTCTATATATATATATATATTCATCTCATCTATGGGATCGCATGCGCGCGCTGTTTCTTTGTCTCTGCGTGTAGTACAGTGAAGAGAGCCAGTTTAAGGGCGGAGAAGAAGAAAGAAGAGAAAAGCAAAAACTGCAGCGCCGTGGTTTTAAAGCGCACCCGTGGTAGAGAAACGGAATGCGATATAAGCGTGCGTAGCCATGATACGCACACGACAAACTGCCTTAAAATATTTAGACTTGAGGGAAAGCTTCGTTAGCAAACGATAGCACGGCAATCAGCACTCGAATATAATTATAACCCTAATACTAATTGTAAATATTCATCTCATCTATGGGATCTAATGCGCGCGCTGTTGCTTTGTCTCTGCGTGTAGTAGTTGAGAGAGCCAGTTTAAGGGCGGAGAAGAAGAAAGAAGAGAAAAGCAAAAATTGCAGCGCCGTGGTTTTAAAGCGCACCCGTGGTAGAGAAACGGAATGCGATATAAGCGTGCGTAGCCATGATACGCACACGACAAACTGCCTTAAAATATTTAGACTTGAGGGAAAGCTTCGTTAGCAAACGATAGCACGGCAATCAGCACTCGAATATAATTATAACCCTAATACTAATTGTAAATATTCATCTCATCTATGGGATCTAATGCGCGCGCTGTTGCTTTGTCTCTGCGTGTAGTAGTTGAGAGAGCCAGTTTAAGGGCGGAGAAGAAGAAAGAAGAGAAAAGCAAAAATTGCAGCGCCGTGGTTTTAAAGCGCACCCGTGGTAGGGAAACGGAATGCGATATAAGCGTGCGTAGCCATGATACGCACACGACAAACTGCCTTAAAATATTTAGACTTGAGGGAAAGCTTCGTTAGCAAACGATAGCACGGCAATCAGCACTCGAATATAATTATAACCCTAATACTAATTGTAAATATT